>NC_083354.1:117309991-117613021 GCF_030254825.1 Meriones unguiculatus
TACGCTTTTGATGGGAACTGGTACCCAAGGAAAGAATCCCTTGTGAAAACACAATCAAAAGTGAAAAAAACGTCAGGATCAACTAGAATGCCCTGGTTCAGACACATGGGGACTGAGAGACAAAGGAGGAAGTGGCTTGTGTTTTAGGGCAAGTGGAGTCGTTCCCCTCTCCCAGTTTTAGTACCGTGAGCATGTCCAGAGATGTTGCAGAGAAGGAAGGAATAACGTAATATAGTTCACGGCCCAATCATAAAAGTGTCTCTTCATGTATTCACAGTGGTGCTGCAGGCACCTGGTATTTAGGCTAGGGTCATCCTATTTCTTCCCATGTTCCTTCTCTCTCCTCTCCGCTGTCCATTCTTCTGAGAAGGAAAAGAAACAAGCAGGCTTCTCCCATCACAGTGTAGACGTTTCCAGACTCCTCCCTTTCCTAGAACCTGCAAAATTGTCCCCCCCAAACCCTGGCCTGTGTGTTTCCTAATAGTGGGGATTTCCATCCCTGACATATAGGCTCCAATGTGGATGCTGCTAAGGAGATGTGCTTGTGTTCTCACCTGCATCAGGCCAGCGGAGGAACACTAAGACCCATGTGCGGGAAACTTAACTGGAAATTATTTCTACAGCCAGCTGAGAACAATGAAGTTCAGCCAAGGCACCTTGGCAGTGGGCTCAGGCATGATTAACCAGGCTGGGATGGTATTCACATGGCCCTGTGAGAAACTGAGGCCTCTGCTCTGCTTAGATGCAATTGCATATTTTATCTAGCCCCCTGAGGCTTTCACTTATACTTATACTTTTCTTCTTTTTTTTTTTTTTTTCAAAAGTAGAAACAGAGTGGCCACACTGAGCTTGGCCTGTGGTAGGCAAATTTAACTGCCCTTCCTGTCATCCATCACAGTCTTTCTTGTCTCATCCTCTGACCTGTAGTGGCCTCTTGAAGGTGACTCCTCTTCCATCCTACCTCCATTCTCAGGAGACTCTGCTGAACTTTGCTCTGAACCTAGCTTTCCCCATCCCTGTGAACCCTCTCAGGCCTGTCCTCCCTTCCAGCCCACTCCCATTTCTTTGTGTCAGCTGCTGAACCCAGAAGCACTGTCGCCTTGGGACCCCCAGTGAACATACCAGACCCGAACTCAGGTGATTTTCACTCTCTTTTGTGTCCTCCATTACAATCTCTTGAGTCTCACTCCCAGTTCTGCAGCAGTTGGCTTCTCCTCCCACTGTACCTCCATTGCCTGAGGACTCCACCAAACCTAGTGACTGGATACAAGATCTACTAAAAAAAAAAAATCAGTTGCTCTCCTATATACAAATGACAAACAGACCAAGAAAGAAATTAAGGAAACTACACCCCTCACAAGAGTCACAAACAATATGAAATATCTTGGTATAACTCTAACAAGTGAAAGAAGACCTGTATGATAAAAACTTCAAGTCTTTGAAGAAGAAAACTGAAGTTTTCAGAAGACGGAAAGATCTCCCATGCTGGGGATCAGTAGGATAAACATAGTAAAAATGGCCATCTTACCAAAAGCAATCTACAGATTCAGTTCCCATCATAATACCAACACAATTCTTTACAGACTTTGAAAGAACAATATTCAACTTCATATGGAAAAACAAAAACCCAGAATAGCTAAAACAATCCTGTAAAATAGAAGAACTTCTGGAGGTATCTCCATCCCTGATTTCAAGTTGTACTATAAACCAATAGTAACACAACCCACATAGTTTTTGGCATAAAAACAGACTTGTTGATCAACGGAAATGACTTGAAGACCCAGGTGTAAATTTACATACCTATGGGAAACTAAGTTTTGATAAGGAAGCCAGAAATACTCTTGGGAAAAATCTTCTTCAACATGGTGCTGATCAAACTGGATGTTTGCATATAGAAGAATACAAATAGAACCAGATCTATCTCCTGCATAAATCTCAACCCCAAGTGGATTAAAGGTCTTAATATAAAACCAGATACATTGAACATGATAGAAGAGAAAGTGGGGAATAGCTTTGAATTCATTGGCACAGGAGATTTTCTGAACAGAATACCAATAGCACATGCATTAAGACAAAAATTAATAAATGGGACCCCATGAAACTGAAATGCTTCTGTAAGGCAAAGGACACTGTCAATAAGACAAAACTGCAACCCTCAGAATGGTAAAAATTTTCACTAACTCTACATCTGAGAGAGGGCTAGTATCTAAAATATATAAAAAACTCAAATGAGATGTCAACAAAATAAATAATCCAATTTTAAAAAATGGAGACAGATCTAAACAAAGAATTGTCAACAAAGAAATCTCAAATAGCTGAGAAACACTAAAAGAAATATTCAACATCCTTGGCCATCAGGCAAATGCAAATCAAAACAAATTTGAGATTCCATCTTACACCTGTCAGAATGGCAAAGAACAAAAACAGCTCAAGCTGAGGAGAATGTGGGGCAAGGGGAACATCCCCCCACTGCTGGTGGGATTCTCCATTTTGATTAGTCCCCTAATTCTTTGTCTCCCTCATTCTTCCACCCCAGTTTTTACTCTAATCTTTGTACTCTCCAGTATTCCCTCTCTGCTGTCATATAGTCTGTGTTCTGCTCTTTCCCCCTTACTTAGGTCATTCTCCACCCCAATAGTTTAGTTTCTTGGTGTCTACAGATGCGGAAAGTTTAAGAATGCAAATCCAAAAATTCAAAATTGACATATGATTGAGAACAGGATTCAGGATATGTCAATTCAGGATTGACATATGAAAGAGAACACATAGCTTGTGTATTTCTATGCCTGGGTTATTTCACTTCTTTTTTCTTAACCATTCCATTTACTTACTTGCAAATTTCCCAATGTTATTATTATTATTTTATTTTTTTACAGCGAAGCAAACTTTCTTTGTGTCTGTGAAGCACATTTTCATTACCCTTTTATTGGTTCATAGACATCTAGACTGAATAGAGAGTGGTGATCATGGATGAACAAGTGTTTCTGTAGTAGGATGTGGAGACCTTTAGGTATATGCCCAGGAAAGGTGTAGCTGGTCATCCTATTTCTAGCTTTTAAGGAAACCTCCAGGCTTATTTCTCTGCAGGCTGGACCAGTTCACATTCCCACCAACAGTGAACAAATGCTCCTCTGTCTTAGTAGCATTTATTCTCTTTTTATTTCTTTACATTAGTCATTTCAAATGGGTGAGATAAAGAAATGTTTAGTGGTAAATGCACATGGGGTAAGACTGACTGTAGAGTCTAACATAAAAGCTCTTTCCATTTTGTAGATGGTAACAAACTAATATAGCCTCGCGTATCATGGAAATTTTTCTCTGCTCCTCAGCATCAACTTCATTCGAGAAATTGGGGTCTTCAGAGGGTAATCTGCAAATGCTGTGTTTGTCATGATAACCAAGGAATGTAAGCGATGGTTGTTTTAGAATATTTACTATTAACACCTGACTCAGCAGTTGACCCAACTGGGATCATAAAACAGTTCCTGAAGATAGGAGGATTAAGAGAGCTTGGAAGACAATGTCAGTCAAGAGGCTGTCATTTTGTACCCACATCCCCTCCATCCTTCTGAAGGTGGGCTCTTCTGAGTTGTCACACAACTCTAAGATCACTAATTCACCATGCCTGTGCATGCAAACACTCCTTGCCCCATGGGCATTCGCTGAAGCTAAACTCACTCCATTAGAGCATGCCACCACCAGTAAAGGTCAGCTTCAGAATTAACATGGTTACCGTAAGTCAGTACTTAACTCGTGTTACTCCTTGCTTGTTTTTCTTGTTTGATCTCTACTACAGATGACTTTGGGTCAGCTTTGCCAAGGAGTGGGAGCCCCCGTGTCCTTGGGGATACAAACAAACAAACAAAACAAATAAATGGATAAAAGTTGGAAGACATTGAAGGAAGATCATGCTGCACCTTCATAGAACTTCCTCTCCCGTTCCCCTCCACCACACAAGTGCCTAGACGAGACACTGAGACTCACTGGTCCTGTCTATTCTTCTATTAAATTAATTCCTTTATTTATTTTCTTGGAGCGAGAGGAAAGGACTGAGGCCACTGGCATGCTAGGCAAATGCTCTGCTACTGAGCTACATCTGCAGCCCAATTTACCTCATTATTGAATCATAGATATTCCTGAACATGAAATATTTTCTTTAGGTCTCTTTTAGTAGGTAACCAATGTGGTCAGAAGTCAGTTGCAGTGTTGGCTGGTCGCCAAGCCTGTATGCAGGTTTGGCCCAGTGGTACTGCATTTACCACATCTTGGCTAGGCACTCCTCACAGGTGATCCTTTTTTTTTTTTTTTTTTTAACCAAAAGGACTTTTTCAGGTCCCATGGTGGTACATCTTGAATGCATTTGGTGCTGGTGAACTTTTTAAAAAATTAATTAATTAATTTTTGTTAATTTGACGCAAGCTAGTGTTCTCTTGGAAGAGAGAAATTTGATTCCTCCATCAGATTGGCTTGTTGGCAAGTAGGGAGAGGGGAGCTATGTTCTTGAATGATGATTGATGTGGGAGGACCCAATCCACCGTGGCCCATGCCACTCCTTGTCAGGGAGTCCTGGGTTGTGTTAAAAAAGAATCTGAGAGTAAGCTGGTAACCAGCTCTCTTCTGTGGTTCTGCTTCCGTTTCTGCCTGCAGGTTCAAGTATCCTGACGTCCCTCAATGATGTGCAAGTGACAATGAAGTGCAAGCCTTTCCTCCCCAAGTTGCTTTCAGTTGGAATGCTTTATATCAGCAATAGAATGCAAACTGGGACACCTGGCAAAGGCCTCACCCCTGTAGAAATCATCATTTCCATCTTCTTCATTTTCAATGGTGCCCGGCCCCAGACACACTCTCAGAGCATGCTGACATAGATCTTGCAGCCTTAGGTTTGTCTCTCCCACTGGCTATGAGTCTTGTGCGAAAAGTCTCTTCCCTTAGTGACCATACCCTTGGGACCTGGGAGGCCCTAAGCTTCCAGTGGAGTTCAACATGGGCTGGGTGAAGGAGTGCCCAGAGAATGTTTTGTGATTGTCTCCCTGTGCTCCGCTTAGCTGTCTGTGGAATCTATCAGTGGTCCCCTCTCCCACAGTGATTGGACGTGTTTGATGCTGAGAATCTAGGAGTGAGTTTTGAAACACATAGCTTTTGTTGTTGTTGTTTAAACTTTTTATTGCAAATGTCAAAGTGACACAAATTTGTAAGTTGGTTCAAGGAACCCTTGGATAGATACTTAGTCTAAATTTGCCCCTGTTCACTATTTTGACACATTTACTTTTTTATTCCCTATGTGTTCTATATGTATGTCTGAATTTATGTACTCATAACTATTTTTATGTTTTTGAAAGTTGACTACTTATCTAATATCTACCTTATATTCCACATACAGATTAGCCACGGATAGCTTACTTAAATTTAGAGAATTTAAAGTTGGTACTCCACCTCCACAACTTCGGTTATTCCTGCGTTTTTTTTTTTTTTTTTTTCTTTGTGGCAGCTTCTTCTGGAGGAGTCTGGCCTAGGATCACTGCCACACGAGCTGCCATACCTGAGTCCTGTAAGATGCAGAGCTTCCCCTGTCTTTTCTCATCAATAGCTCCGAAGAGTAGGCCAGCTGTAGAGTGGGTCTCTGCTTGGATTTCTCTGGTGCTTTTCATGGCTAGTGTCAGGCCAGGTGCTTTGGCGGGGAGCCTGCATCCACACATCACTTCCTGACTGAGGACGCCTGCTGTCCATTCATTTGCCTATACTGGTGATATCGCTTTGAGCAACAATCAACTAAGGTACTGTTTGCTTTTGGTAAAGTTTTCTCCATTAATTACTAATTATTTTCTCTCTAAAGATTTTCATTCATTGTTTTTAATTAAGTGTAGGTGTGTGTGTGTCTATGTCTGTGTATGTGTGGGTATGTGCATGCGAGCACAGGCAGTCACGGTGGCCAGAATTAGGTGCTGGATATCCAGAAACAAATGGTTGTGAGCCACCATGTAGGTGCTGGAAACTGAACTTGTGCTCTCTGAAAAAGCAGCAAATGGTCTTAACCACTGAGCCATCTCTCCAGATCCACTAATCATTTTCTTAAATGTCATTTAAGACTTTTCATTGTTCACTTCATAACTACTTTTTTTTTTTTTGCACAGAAGCAAACTCACGGCTTCTTCTCGCCAATGGCTTATAATCTATTTCTTTATTCCTTTATTTTAATACCAATATTATTGAATCTGTGACTAGTGGGAGTCTTGATTGCTTTTACAGAGAACCCAGGTTTAATTCCCAACAACCACATAGCAGGTTGAAAACCCATTTTCAACCCCAGTTCCAGGGAATCTAATTCCCTCATTTGCATTTTTAATCTTCTTTTCCTGTATTGCAGGTGTTCATTCCCTAATTGACTATCTTATAATAAGGAGTTCAGGACTTTCTGAAATGTTCTACTCTTGCTGAAGTTCTAGTCAATCCCTTTATTCAAAAGTTTATTGTTACTGTTATTTTTTATAATTGTGTTGGTTTCTCTGAGTGTCATTCTTAACCTAGGTAGAATATAAATAATTGAGACTCTGTATGTTTGCTTATAATAAGGTTCACAGAGCAAGAACTGGGCAGATATTACTCTATTCTTAATCCTCTAAGATAATTAGCATTCCTCTCATTTTACATCCCAGTGATACTTGCACTTTGTAGCTTACTTGCTCCAGCTCCTCTCTCCTGATCTTTCCTCGACCTCGGCCAATGGCTGAAGCCCCTGGTTGAGTCCCCTACTTCCTCTTCTAACTCCTCCTCTCCTGGCTGGCAGGATGTCCGGCCCTATTTTCTCTGCAGCTCAGCAATTGGCTGTAAGCTACTTTATTGACAGATTAAGGGACCATTGGGGAGCAGAGTTTATACAACATTAAGACAGGAGATTTTTGGAACAAGGCTCGCAACCAGGTATGGAGGACACAGCAATCAGCATTTGTATTACACAATAACCGAATGCTTACAGTTTATTAGGATTGGAGAGGTGTCTCAGCATTTAAGTGCATGCACTGCTCTTGAAGATAATCCTAGTTTGGTTCCTGACATTCTCCATTTGTCAGCACACACCCACCTGTGAGGCCAAGCAGTAGGGTGTTTCCGACTTCCAAAGGCACACACACATATACACTCACAATTAAAATAAAACAAATCCTTAAGAATGACTGCGTGCCTGTGATTAGAACATATGTGACAGAACTAAATGCCTTGATTCTGCAGATACTGTTCTGTAGTTACCTAAGCAAACCATGGAATCGGTTACAGCTTTTAGGCTAGATACTCAGAATAGGGTCCTTCCCGTATGCTGTGAGGCCAGAACAGATTCTGTCTGTGGGGTAGACTAAGATGTAATTCATTAGCTATTTGAATGTGTAACTGTCTTTTCACTATGCAACACTTTATTTAAGTGAAATTTAACAGGAAAAGCAAACACATAAAGCAGACCATCCTGACCCAGCTCTGGTTAAAGTGGGACTTGAACATGTGGCTTCACCTTGACTGTTTCTAGGATCTTGGATGCATCTTCAGGAAGTCCAGGAGCTTTTAGGAACGCAGTGTGAAGGCCACCACTCTTTAATAAAATATGGTGTGTTAGGGAGAGTCCGACCATGCATCTTTACTTTCCTGTGATAGCGCCTAGAATGGCCCTATCATCTACCAATTTATCTATTATAAGAAAAAAAAGTTGGAATTTATATAAACTTTCAGCCCATGCAACTACTTAGGCAATAAATTCCGTCTTTTTAATTAAAAAGAGCAGGAAGGCCTCACTTGGATGGATGAATTCCTCTGCATATTTCTGAATTTCCTCTCAAAAAGCCTATGATACTTTAACTGACCCATAAAGCGTAAGCTCTGGAGAACTTCTACAAATTATCAACTCTAATGGCTTCAGATGTGGTTCCAGAAACAAAGAGGTCTGTATGCCTTCATGTTGCACAAGCTGGAGGTGACCAGGGTGGAGGAAAGCCAGGTGGACTGAGCTAGCACCACTGTGTTTGAGGAGCTAGCTCCCACACACAGCAGGGAGTAAGCCGTTTTCTTGATTGCTTCAGGAGTCAAAAGGAAGAACATCACCTCTGGTGGCCAAAGATACAGAAAATCAAATTTTTGACACAAAAGAAAATAACCTTTCTGACAACTCTTAAACTAGCCCAAGGCCAGTCATGGAAACCCATCAGCGTCCTCTGCCTCCCTCCCATCTTTCTTCTCCTTCAGACTCTCTACCAGCCTGTTAGGCATCTCTGCTGTCTCTACTAAGCAAGTGAATCCTTGCTCAAGTGCTTTTTCTTCCTGGCTCGACCTCACAGGCTTTCATGCTCCATGCTCCTCAGGGTTTGTTCCTTCTTGCTGAAGCCACACTGAAATTTGGTCCTTAGAGTGAGCTATGAGAAAGGCCCTTTCAGAGGGGTTTGACAGTTAACCCTCTGCAGTGGACTGCTGTGTTCATGCAGTTAATGGGTTAAAGGATCTTGAGAGTCAGCCACAAGTCAGTTCAGCTACTTTCCCCCTTGCTCTCTCTGCCTCCATGTGATGTCCCACACCACTCAGGCCTCTGCCAGTAAGAAGGTCATTGCCACACGCAGCTTCTTGACACCAGAACAGAACTCCTCCCCTCTTTGTTACTTACCGAATCGAATCTGCTGCTGCTGGCAACCTCAAGCAGGCTAAGACGGCCCCCAACTCTTCCTCCTCCTTCCCTCCCACCATGTAGAAAGCCACTCATGATTCAATTTCCAGGGAAGTGGCTGCTGCTAACATGTGATTATTGCCACGGCCTTCTCTTCTTCTTCCTCTTTCTCCTATTCCTTTTTTAAAAAGAAATGTGTGTTTGTGTGTTTGTGTGTGTGTGTGTGTGTACAATGTGTATGCATGTATGTATATGTGCACATTTGTTTGTGTGAGTGCAGGTGCCCACATACAAACACCTGTGGCAGTCAAAGGACAGACTCTAGTGTCAGGCCTCACCTTCCATCTTGTTTGAGGCAAGATCTCTTTATTTTTCTGTATACATGGCTAGCCAGCCTGAACCTTTTGGGCATTCTTCTGTCTCCCTGCTTTTTACTGCAGAAGCACACTTATGAACACATCCTACCAAAGCTGTCTTTTCATGGCTTCTAGAGAGTAAACAGAATAAACTCATGTGTTCAGGCTTGAGCATCAAGTACTTTACCATCCTCCCAGTTCCACTGGCATGTCCTTGACCAGCCCACTGCATATGCCAGAAATGCAGCGGCTGCAGCATTGTCATCTCACTTAGTCACTCTTCTCTAGACTGCAGGGGGCAGTGCTATGCAATACCACAGCCTTTCAAGGTGGCACAACAATCATGCTGTGTACTGGAGGGTGCGGTGCAGATGGTAGACTATTGCATTGTCTCAGAAAGTTCTTCTTGATGAGGACAGGGCTGTCTTAGACCACATGCTCATTAATGTCAGGGGTATCACCACCATGAATAGAGCTCAGATCTACTGAAGACACTCTAGAAATATTTTTGAATAAATGAATTAGATTGATTAATGCAGGCCTGTGTAATGAGTAGTGAGGTTTTTATTGTAGAAGAAACTCAAGAGGAGGATCAGTGTCACCTGCAAATGTTACAGTTAAAAGAACATTCACAGTCTCCATGATAGACTATAGCATTTTAAAACAGAAGGCAGAGTTTTTCAAAGAGATCACCAATTAAATAGCTGGATAGCTAGACAGCACAGGTAAGTATGGCAAATGATGCAGAGGCAGCCATTGGTTTTACTTTCGCATAGTGATGAAACTAAATCCAAGTCTTTATGCATACAAGGCAGTCACTCTGCCATGACTTTATACACTGGCCTTTTGGGAACATTTTTTTTTAATCAATAGTCAACAATCCCACTGGCAGGCAGGTACTCCTCTGGTGCTGGAGATGTGGCCATAGACTAGAAAAAGAGAGGCACATAGAATACACAATGCAATGCATCCAATGTGCTGATGGCGTTACCTACTGCTGAAAGTCAAGCTGAGCTAGGATAGGTAGGGTACACTCTGCTGATGTAGTAGCATCACTGCAGTGGGGGGGGGGAGGGAGCTTCCAGTAGTTGCTACCATAGCAAAAAATCCTGCTTATGAGATGGACCAGCCCAGAAAAGGTCAATCGAGTGGTCAATTGGTGGTATGCCCATAGCCATGCTTGAGCACCTGAGGCAGGGAATCAGTGCATTTCAGCAGAGGGAACCATGGGTAACAGAGCATAGAAACCAGGGTTCCGGGGAAGAATGAGATGGGGCTTGGGTACTACAGTTGGAGTGTGTATATGTGTTGGGGATTTTATTGAGGGAACATCGTGCAAGGGAGGAATAGTGAGGATAGTTGATAGACTAGCTGTTGAAAGTATAGCTTCTGGAAGTTAGGAGTGGCCTTGCCTGTGTCAGTTCCTGACTTCTATTCCTGGAACCATACAAACAAATGTCATCCTAGGGTATTTGTCCAAATGTCTGGACTCTGTCTGGACTGGCTTGGTTAGTCAGGGTTCAGCCTTTTGTGGATCTTGCTTCTTTTGGCTGTAAAATCATTTGTCAGTGTTAAGGGTTCAATGAATAATAGATAAGTAGTAGAAAAAAATCATACTACTGGCTGTTTTTGTTTAAAAAGTTATTCTGAACAAAACTAGTATATCCACACAATGGAATATTTTACTGCCTTTAGAAAAAAATGAAATTACGATACACTCTAAGACATGAAAGAGCCTTGATGACATCATGCTTAGACTTCAAGTTGGTCACCAGTAAACGCTTGAGTGGTTTCTGTACTGTTGGTCATTGCAGATAATGTTGCTGAGAATATAGATGTAAACATACTTCTTTGAGTCCCTGATCTCATTCTTTTGCGCGGTGATTAGCTTCTGTCAACTTGATATAAACTAGAGTCACCAAAGAAGGACCTCTGTCTGATTGGCCTATGGGTGTGTGTGTGTGTGTGTGTGTTGGGGAGATTAATGATTAATATGGGAGGGCACAGCATGCTGTGGGTGGTGGTACCCTGGGGAAGCTGACCTTGGGTTGTATAAGAAAGTAAGCTGAGTAAACCATGTGGAGCAAACCAGGAAGCAGCATCTCCCCACGGCTCCCGTGTCTGCTCCTGCTTGAGGTCCTGTCATGATTTTCCTCAGTGATAGACTGTGATCAGGATGGGAGAGCCAAATAAACACTTTCTTCCCCAAGTTGCTTTTGGCTATGGTGTTTATCCTAGCAACAGAAAATCAAAGTAGAACATCTTGTAAATATACTCAGAAGTGACATTTCTAGGTAACATGGGAATTCTATATTTCACTTTTTGGAAGTACATGTTATTCATATTTTTAATACAAATAATCTCCACACTTCTTTGTTTCTCAAAACCTTGGAATTGCTTGAGATATGACAGTGAATACTATTCATAATGACTATAAACATAGTTGACACACATATAGAATTCTACATTATAAATTATTTTAATTTAGATATCTTTCATTTGATAACATTAACATTCGCCTTTCCTATCTTGTATGTAACAAGAGCTATGATCAGGAACTGCCCTGCTATGGTGTCCTACATTTGAGGGGTTGGTTAGTATGGGAGGGAGGTAGTTACTCGCTCCACTTTATACATGTGGAGACAAAAAGACTTGCACAAAGTCACACAGCTAGAAAGTGGTAGAGGGGCAGAGCCAGTTTTCTGACCCCAGAGCGGTACAGGCCCTGTCACTGTTTTGAACACTTCCTGTGTGGCATGCCATCTTCTGAGACATGTCAGGTTGAATATTAGAAACACTGCTTCATAAATCATTAAAGCCAGCCACGTATTGAGCCTAGGACAAGGTCTCCATTGGAACAGAGGCAGCATTTGGCAAGTCAACTCCTGTTTTTCCCACATCTTTTAGTTCTTCCTCCTTGAGATCCAGATGCCAAAGGGAGCTCATCTTTGCAGTTGATAACTATGAAACAGCCACGTCCGTCCTACATTCTAACGCTGCGATTTGGACAGTTTACTGTCGTGGATTTCTGTAGAACCACAGTAAGGCTGACTTGCTCCATCCTTTCATCAGATGTCAGTTTATTACAAATTAATATGGTGTTCTGGAGTATGTGAGAGGTGCTCAGATGTTCTGAGAGTCCAGTGTGTTGGTTACATTGATATGTGGAGATGCTGTTTACCCAGCTGACAGAGAGAGCTAAACCACAATGCCATACGGGGTTACTGGAAACCATTTTTCTTTTATTTAGTAGCAAAGTCATCCTGTTCACACACATAGTTTAGAGGTGTTTTTTTTACACACCGCATGGACACTTGGGGTGTTTTCAGCAGCCTCATGAGCGTCGTTTCGTTTCATGATCTACTCATCTGAGCATCTATCTTTTCTGCCCCATCCGTCTTTGCTTTTGGAGAAATTTACAGAGCTCATTGAGAATCATGAGACAGCAATGGATATGTTTAATTTTAAGCCCTCTGGAAAAACTGAAGTCCATAAAGCTCCTCTAGGAATTAAAGGGCAGTACAAGGAAGTCAAAAATGAAATGCAGGGCAATTAGAGCTTGCTCTGATGGGGTTACTCCTAAAATCGTAGGATAGAATCTGGCAGTCATGGCCATCAGCAGCACCTTCTGTGACCCTAACATACACGAGATTATCGCTGCACATCACCCTTACTGTTTTTCCACCCATGACCCAGAGAGATGCATTGTTTGTCTACCCACTGAATGCAAAATGTGCCTCCCTTCTGCCCAGACAAACATCCACTAGCTCTCTGCACACTTGGAAGGCAAATGACAGCATTCAGCTAAGTCATTCTGGGGTCAGACCAAAAGGACAACCAATAGCAAAGAGGAGGGTAGGGGTAAACTCGAAATTCATTCCAATGGGTGCTGAAATATCATTGTCTGATGCCCCTGAACCACCCAGGCGATCGGTCTGGGGAACAAGCTTGATCTCATGAATGAGTTTATAGTTCTGGAAATTTCTTTCTTGCCAGCATCAGGCTTAAAAGGGCGAGAAGTAAATGATGGAAATGGAGGAAGGAAGAAAGGAAAAGCGAAGGTGGGAAGAAGCTCCTACAATGGGTGCTGGCTGAGAGCACCTGACATTTCTGGGCCTTTGGTGAGAGCTTTCCACATGTTCATGGAGATGACAAGGGGCTAGGAAAAGATAAAAATCAGCATATGATTATTAGCAGGTATTGTGTGTGCGTGTGTGTGTGTGTGTGTGTGTGTGTGTGTGCACCTGAAACATCCCTTGCAATGAGGGACTAGGAGCTGGTTAAAGTTCAGGGCTATAGGAGATGAGTGCTTATAGCAATCCTGAAAGGATGGTATTTTGATCCTATTTGACAAGAGGAGATAGCAACGTCAGCAATGGTCAGGACCCTCGTGTCAGCAAGTGATACAGCGAGGTATCTTCCATTGCTCTGACCTCAGCTCGTGCTCACACTCCCCATGCAGAAGGTAACTTTTGTGGCTGAGGAAATAAATGTAAACATAGACATCATTAGGCCAGCAGGCTTGGGAAGCATCAGCCATGGCAGGCAGGTGGTCAGGGAGAAGGCCTGCCCTGAGAAAACGGACAAGGAAGTTCCTAGTGCCTGGCCCTGGGAGCGCATTCCGCACCCATTGTTCTGCCTTTATGACACAGCTCGCTGTCTATCATAGATGGAAGTGAAATTGGTCTGGAGTGGCTTCCTCTTCCCACAGTCTTCTTGGCTGTGAGCTGATAGATGATTTTTTAACTATAATATCCATACAGATCTGGTCAGGGTGATTGGCAAGCATACTCTTTGTCCTTTCTTTGTGTTGAGGCCACTCAAAATCCTTTCTTCCCATGGACCACAGTTTCTGAAGCAGGGCCTGGGGAAGCTGGCTCACGGCACACTGTCCCGCGGCTGCGGTTTTCCCAGGCTTCTAGAATCCCATATCTTTACCCTGTTGCCATTTGCATCTGCTGAACAGTATAGCAGCTTTTAGAAAAAATTATGACATGGAGATTATATGCTGTTTCTTTTATGTTGTCTTTATTTATTAGAGCCAGCCAGGTGGGTTGTTCAGATCCTGGACATCCTGGTGATACCCTGCATTTGTCATGTCTTTCTGTAGGCATCATTTTTGAGATCTTTGATTTTTTTTTTCCACCTTCCTTGTTAGACTCAATCCCTAAGAAGCTATTCACAGGTTCTTTCTGCTAATGCTTAAGGTATGTTGAAACTGCATTTTGGAAGCTCATTCTAACTGCATTTATTTTCCTTGGTAAACCCTGAGTAAACACCTTCATCCAATGGATATTTTCCTGCTGGTAGGGGAACTGCTTTTAGAAACATCTCCAGTAACTCAAAAGGTAGGCAGTACCCCCTCTGCCCTTTATAAATGAGAAAACAGACTAACATGGATGAGGCTCCATGGTTCAGTGCTTGCATAGTGTTGTTCATGGGCTTTGGGTTCAATCTCCAGCATTTTGAATAAATGATAATAGGCTTTTAGACACAGCAAACCGTTTTTCATTTGCTTGTACCTTTCTTTTCCATCTGTAAAATTAAGTCAAGAAACAAAGGAGCTGGAGAGATGGCTCAGAGGTTAAAAGCACTGGCTGCTCTTCCAAAGGGCTCTGGTTCAGTTCCCAGCATCCCCATGGCAGCTCACAACTGTCTGTAACTCCAGCTCCAGGAGAGCAGACACCCTCACACAGACACACATGCAGACAAAACATCAATGCACATAAAATAAAAATAAATTATTTAAAAAAAAAAAAAGAACAGAAGAAGCCCGAGACGATGAGAATTATTTCCATTCAATACTATGAAATCATTTATTGGCTTCTGAAAGGACCACCTACTGTTTTTTGTTTTGTTTTGTTTTTACTGTGAGGAACTTTCTCATTGGGAACGTTTGACTAGGAACAGAATTCTTAGATGGCTTGTCCACCTGTTGAAGGTTTTAAGAGGAAACTGTCAACATAAATCTGACTTTTGTAGATTTGAGTTATGATCTGGACACGATTGCAAAGGAAATCTTAATAAATATGTTAAGTTTTATTTCATATATATGTGAGTGTTTTATTGTGGAAACGTCGCCAAGCATTTTGGTCCCATTTTTCCCAGAGAAACTTGACAGCCTGAAGAATAGGGAAGCCAGGAGGAGGGGAGAACAAAACCCAAAGCCACATCCTTGAACTCTTTTGTGTGTTTAGAACAATGTCTAGTTGAAATCAAACAATATTGCTGCTAAATATGTCTAGAATAGTCCTTGGTGAGGGCTCATGCTTGATGGAAGGCTGCACCAGAAGAGGTGTTGGGAGACGTGATGAGAGCGCCCAGCGCTGCAGTGCAGGCAGCGGGGCGCAGTAAGATACTATATCTTTGCAATAATCCTGTCATCGCCCCCGGCAGGGCTGCAGCTTTAAAATTCCGCGCCAGCACCCTGTGAGCTGAGAACAAAAGCCCGGCCAGGCCGGGTGGGCGCAGCTCGAAAAGGAGAAGTCACGAAGTCTGGTGCTGTGGCCAGGTTTCCTGCGGAGGCCGAGGCGTGGCTGCGCCTCCGGGAGGGGACCGGAGGGGACGGGAGGGGACGGGAGGGGACGCGCGCCGCTCGGCAGGCTGCAGCGCTGGCTGGCCCGCGGCCAGGGAGCCCGACGCCAGCGCGGCCCGGCGGTGGGAGCGGTCGCTGCTCCGGGACACAATGGCATTATCTCGGGCCAGCCGCGGCTGCAGAAACGCGCTCTTCCTGTCCTTGCCCCGCGGCACAAACTGTCCGCCTGGCGCTCGCCGCCCCGCAGGGCAGAGACGGCGGTAGCACTTTTTCCCTGGGAACTGCAGACGCTGCAGCGCCGCAGGCCATTATGCTCACCCCACCCCTGAAAGAGGCGCAGTCCAAGGCGCATGCAGAGGGCCCTGGCTCTCAGAGCAGCTGGCAGGGTCCGCCTGGGTGCCGCTTGCTCGCTGCAGCTGCCTGGAGAAGGGGAGTGCTGATCCAAGGAGCCTTCCGCAGCTCCAGCATCTTGCATTCTCTTTCTCACCGTAAGAGTTTGTTTAAGGCAAGGTCCTTCTGTGTTGCCTATACTGGTCTGGAACGTGCGACCCTCTAGCCTTGACCTTACTTCTGCAGGAAAAGTGGACGACTGTGACCCAAAACGCTTAACTGTTCTTGCCTAACTATCAGCTCTCAGGGTATTTTTGAGGTGGATCCCAGGCCCTTGCACCTGCTATCTCTCCATCACCAAGCAGTTACGACCTTCTTAGCAAACCCACTTTTAGCATATTTGATTGAATTATTTTCAAAGCTAAGGTGTTCTTAAGCAAGGCCATGGATTAAACTGTAAACATTTTCTCTCCTTGCCCCCAACCCCTGCCAAGATTTCTGTGTAGCTCTGGTTCTCTTGGAAGTCACTCTGCAGAACAGGCTGGCCTCAAACTCAGAGATCCCTGCTTAAACGGTAAACATTTTTAAAGCCATTCAACCCACTTAGCAGCAATGTGTCAAAAAGACTAAGAGACGAAGTAGAATTGTTTTTTTTTCTTTTTAATTTTAAAAATTATTTTATATTCTCAGGGTTGGCATATTTCAGTGAGGTTATATGCACATAGGACTGGCCTGTGCCAGAAAGTTTGAGACTTTGAAGCCCTCTGCTCTCAGAAGTCAAGAGTTTAATCTGACAGTTACCAGAAATGCTCTCAAGCCTCTGCTTCTGGGTCAGCAAATTATTGGCAAGCTGATGTTCACCGGAGCCAGGGCTTGGCAGAAGGTGTTGTTCACAGAAAGAGGTTTGGGAAGCTTGGCTTGAGGGAGAAACACAACTCTCTATGGTAAGATACTTGCTTCGTGCTTCTGGGAATTCCTCTCCGTGCAGAGCAACCTGGTACTAGATAGAGGGTGAAAGCTTCTCCAAATGGCAACATGCATAGAGTCCCAGCTGATGCAGAGAGGATTGTTGGAATACAGGAGTTTGAGGCCTTCCTGGGCAAAATGACAAGCCTCAAAAATAAACTCAGAGGCCAGGTGTGGTGGTCCCAGGACTCAGGAGGCAGAGGCAGGCGGATCTCTGTGGATTCAAATCCAGCCTGGTCTACAAAAGCCAGTCCAGGACAACCAAGGTTCTCTTAAAACCAACCAACCAACCCTCCCAAACAAACAAACAAACCCAACTCAGAGATCCATCTGCCTCTGCCTCCCGAGTGCTGGGACAAAAGGCATGCATCACCACTGCCTGGCTGCTATTTGTCTAAATTTTCATGTGAACACATTTTAATTCTTTTGTATATGTATGTATACATATATATGAATGCAGTATATTTACATATATATTCGGGGGTGTGACCTATGGGTTATACGGTAACTCTTTATTCAACTTTTGAGAATTTGATAGACTGTGTTCCAAACAAACAGCTTCATTTTCAAGTGCCATTTGGATTTATCCACATCCTCACTAGCATTTTTGACAGGTATTTTAAAATTATTATTATTATTATTATTATTATTATTATTACCACAGTTTGCTCTTGACTTGTTACCATAACCTGCTTGCAAAGTCTTTAGATCCCTGCCCCTGGCCTTCACTTAGGCTAGGTTCTAATAACACAGTTTCTCCAACACTTTCTCCTGTTTTCCACCCAACTCCTTAAAGACTAAGCCTACAGGATGGGAAAAAAGCATTTGAAAACCAAATCCCTCAACTAGGAACTCACATCCAGAATACAAAGGAACTGAAGAACTCAGCAGCAAAAGAGTAGTAATAATTACCATAGTAGGGATGAAAGTAGGCAAAGGATCTGAAGATGCATTTCTCAAAAAGAAGACACACAATCTTCTTTTTGTAACCGTCAAGGGGAAATTCATAATAGAGACCATTTCACCTGTATTAGAATGGATATCAGTTATAAAGCGAAGAAGAAATATTTGCTGGTGGGGATGCAGAAAAGAACTCCTACGTTAGTGGTGTAAGTTACTGTAGTCACAAAGGAAAATGCTACAAAAAAGTACTCAAACAAAAACAAAAACAAAAAAACCTAAAGTTGATTCAGTATATGATCCATCGAGGAATGTGACAGCATTTTCTCAAAGGATATAAAGTCAACATATCAAAGATCTAGTCTGGAACAGACATGGACAAGAGCAGAAATCTGAGTGATATGCTATATGAAACACTATTTATAAGAGAAAGATGTGTCCCTTCCTTTTTATGTAGTGCTTGGGCCTGAACCCAGGGCCCTGTGCATGCTAAATACACACTCTAGCTACCTCAGATGTATGGCCAAGATATAGCATCTATTAATGGATTTTAAGAATGCAGTATATAAACAAGGAATAATTTCAGCCCCAAAAGAGAGGTACTCTGTTTTTTTGTGGCAAACATAGATGGAAGTCATAATCTTATGCAAAACAAGCGAGAGACACAGATATACAAATGCTACATTCTACTCATCTGTTAAATAGAAGTTGCTTAATGGGTACAAGGTTAACCACAGCCAGAGAGGAGGCAGGTACCCACACTGGACACAGACTTATACAGACACAGAGACACAAATCCTCCCTTAAGCTGCCTCTCAAATATTCGGTCATAGCAGTAATAATGACTCAGTGGTTAAAGGGCGGTGACTGCTCTCCTAGGGGACCTAGGTTCATTCAGTTCCTAGCACCTGCGTGTTGGCTCAAAACTATCTGCAATTTCAGTTCTAGGGAATCCAATACTTCTAACCTCTCTAACTAGGCATGCATGAAGTGTGCAGAAATACATGCAGGAAAAACACTCATATACAAAAAGTAAAGAAATCGAAAAATATTTAAATCCACCCACCTTGTTCAAGCACAAGTGATGCTTTTGCAAAATGTTCATAAATGCTTATAGGGCTTGGTGGAACATTCCTGTGATCCCAGCACTCAGGAACGCTGAAGCAGGAAATCTCAAGTTCAAATCCAGGCTGAGAAATTGTATCTCAAAGAATTTTGGAAAAATTATGAAGGTTAGCTACATGTAATGGCACACACACACCAGCACTTCGGGGCAGAGACAGGAGGGTCTTTGTGAGTTCTATGCCAGCCTGGTCCGGAACACAGAGCTACATAGTGAGACCCTATCTCAAAAATCAAACCAGAATGGAAACAAAACCAAAGAATTTTGAATACTTATTCAAATTCAGTATTTCAAGAAGTCATTTTTTTTTTTTCAGTTAGAAGGGGACTTAGCTATTTTTTTTCTTTAGGTAAATCAGAATAAATGAATCAGCAATAATATCTTAAATAGTATCTTTTAACATTTTCTTGCCCAATGTAAATAATTTGTTTCAAAAGGATTACCTCTGTTGTCAGGAAAGTTTTTGTTGTTGTTGTGTTGTTGTTTTTGTTTGTTTGTTTTAATCATTCTGCTGAGAAGGCTTCCTGGTAATCAGGGAGGCCCTCTGTGCATCTCTTGCATCTCTGGATGATCTAACTTGAGCAAAGGTGAGGACAAGGGCACTCACTCAGCATGGCACTCACTCAGCATGGAGGGGGGGGGCAGGGGAGCTAAGGAAACAGAAGGACACAGGGGAACTGAGCAGGGAGGGCACTCACCAAAGCTGTTGTTCTCAGTTTGTCTGGCTCCGGAAAGGTGAAAAACAGCAGCCATCATCTGACCTGCCTGGAACAGAGAGGAACAGACAAAACTACAGCCCTTTGCTCACGCTTGTGTATACATTTAGTTGGTGGTAAGTGCATTCTCATGGTTATATTGAATCAGCTGCCCAGCTCTCTCACAATGATTTTCCTTCCCAAATGGAAGCTGTTTCCATTAAACACTCACTCTTCCTTCTAGAGCCCTCATTCCACTGACTCCCCAAGTCCCTCATATAAGCAGTCACCACTTTGGTTTATTTCCCTTAGGACAATGTCTTCAAGGTACAGCTTGATGCATTTTTATCAAATTCATCACATCTTGTAACTTGAGCCCCAATCAAGAAACTTGACTTTTCAGGGTCAGGCAAGATGGCTCACTAGGTAAAGGAGCTTGTTGCAAAGCCTAATGGCCTGGATCCAATCTCTGAGTCCCTCACCATAGGAGAGAACTCACCCCTTCAAGTTGTCTTCTGACCTCCATCATGTGCTCTGTGGCATGTGCAACCCGACAATGCAGTTTCACAGAAGTCCCCTAGAACCTGCATTTTGGTTTGCTTCTACCGTGCTAGGAAGACCAGGCGGACTGCCACGTCCCTAATCAAGGAGGATGGGGAAGGCTGAAGTTTCTACTTCTCTTCTTTCTAATACAAGAAGCTGTATGTTTTGAGTTTCTCATGTTAGGCTTTCCCTGGCTGTCAAAGAAGAGCCCACAGATCAAATGTAGTTTTTCCGAATGCAGGGCCAAACCGAATTCAACAAAGGCCAAGAGTCGGTCTGCGAGCTGTACTCAGGTGTAGCTGAAACAGATTGTCTTACAGAGCTGAATCATTTTCTGTGTTTCAGAACATGCAGATGGGCACATGAACAGCCTGGGTGACACATAAATGCAGCTCAAATTCGATCCATCTTGATTGGTTTGGGAAACACACCTGTTATACTCCTCGATTACCAGGCAAATGCCTCAGTCTAAACTCCCGCTTTCGTGACTCGCCGAGGTAGCCTCTTGCCTCAGAAGCCTCCCTGGAACCTTCATGCCAGGAGTGCGGCATATTCTGGACACATTGCGCTGGACTGTGAGTCGGTGCCAGACAGTTATCCCTGGGTCCTTCCGCTTATTGTATGCATAACTCGGCAGTTCCACACAGCACCCTCTATAAATGCCTGTTGAGTGGGCATAAGTAAATTACTGCCCCCCTCCCAGGCACCCAGTTTGCTTTGGAAGTTGAACTTTCTGGTTTGAAAACTCTTCTTCCTTGGATAAATCACTTCATTTCTTTTTCTGGGACGTTGGAAAATAAAAGGATTTGTCCCAATATCGACCCGATGGGAAGGGTTTCTTTAACCAAACGTCTTGGCAACTTTTGATTAAATAGAAGTCTTGTGTAATCATCATAAGAGTTGATGTACACACGTCATCTTCATATTTAAAGATTGAGAGAAATTATTTTAAAATCTATATTTTTAGCCAAACCATATCTCTTGATCTAGACACAAATGACCTCCCAGTTCCATTAAAAAGAAAGAAAGAAAGATCTAACATTGAATGCTTGTAATCTCAGCACTCAGGAGAAAGAGGCAGGAGGATTGCCGGATCAGGCAGGAGTTTGAGATCAGTCAGGTATACAAGGCTACTTTACAGCTAGCCAGGGTTACATAGTGAGATCCTGATTCAAAAGGTCAAAGAAAATAGTGGCAAATAGTAATATACATATATGTACTCCAATGTACATGTATACACATTTATGCACATATAATATTGCATGAAAGAAACATACACCGTCCTTCCTTCCTTCCTTCTTTCCTTCCTTCCTCCCTTCCTCTCTCCTTCCCCCCTTCCCTTCCTTTCATTCTTTCTGAGACAGAGTCTCATATGTAGCTCTGGCTGTCCTGAAACTCACAAGGACCCAACTACCCCTGTCTCCCAAATACCAAGATTAAAGGCATATGTCACTATGCTCAGCCGGTTTTGTTGTTGTTGTTGTTGTTGTTGTTTCCTTTCAAACACACAAACTGGGGGCAGAAGAGATGGTCAAGTAGTTAGGAGAGCTTGCTCCTTTTGTAGATGATCTTAGTTCTAGTCCCAGATTAAAAAAAAAAAAAAAAAAAAAAACTGTAACTCTAGCTCCAGGGAATCTGGTACCTCTGAACTCCATAGGCACCGTGCTCTCATGTGCATGCAGGCACACACACACACACACACACACACACACACACACACACATACATGCATACATACATACATACACTCAGGAAACTAAGCTGACAGCAGAAACAGTACAGTAAGATGGCTGGACACTGATTCATTTGCACTTGACATATTTTACAGATATTAGGGATTGTCAGACATAGCCTTTACTTTTTCAGATTTTTGATAGAAAGGAAATGATACAGAATTCACACAAATGGAGAAAGGAGGCATTTCCCTTTGACATGGTGTTTTATTTGCATATATGAATTATAAAATAATGGGCTTCATAATGAAATTTTCACAGACGTATATGCTGTACTTTTGATGGTTGCCAGGCCTTTTTCTTCCTGTATGTTTCTCTCAGTACCTTCTATGCTTTACCTGGTGCCCTGCTGTGATGACAAGAGGATATTGTAAATTTTTTGCTTTGCCTGCAAGTATTAGGAGGACCTTGAAGAGGTCTAATTGTCCCACTGGGTCCTGCAAGTGACCCATTGGGTGACATTTTCCACACATGACTGTGTTTCAGTGCCATGAAGTTGAAGCTGAAAATAGACACTCTCCGTGTGCTACAGTAAAGCTTAGCTAGGTAAACTTTACTAAGATATTGTAACTTTATTCAGACAAAATCCATCAGTATACAGTGTTCTGTTTGCATGCCAGAAGAGGGCACCAGATCTCATCATAGATGGTTGTGAGCCACCAAGTGGTTGCTGCGAATTGAACTCAGGACCTCTAGAAGAGCAAGCAGTGCTCTTAATCTCTGAGCTATCTCTCCAGCCCCTGACAAAATACATCAGGGAAACACCTATTTTATCATATAGAAATGTGTCTAGGAGTCATATGACTCTAAAGTAAAAAAAAAAAAAAAAAAAAAAAGGTGGAAGACTTTTCTTCAACCTTTTGTTGGACCACAAGCAAAAGTGACTGAATTCTGATGTTCTCTGAACTTGGATGCGAAACTCAGATTCTCTGTCCCCTGAGCCAATTTCTCCTGGACACAGTGAGCTCAGGGCAGAGTGGCCCTGTTTTGCGCTGGGCTACCATGGAGCTGGCCCACTCGCTCTGCAAGCTCACCCAAAGATAACGGATTTTCTCTTGCCAATCTAGTTTATAAGTGCTGAATATTCTGACTTTAAACAGAAAAAAAATCTAACCTGCTTACATTACTTACATTCAAGACGTGATTTGTTCTCAGATTTGAGGGACCAGTTCTCATGGCCAGGAATGTTTCACAGGGTCTCACAGTAGAAAAAAAAAAAAAAAAAAAAAAAAAAAAAGGCAGGGTTCTAAGTTGGAGTGGAACCTTTCTCTGCCTACTGTTTTAGAGCCTCACATACTTCCTTTCAGGTTTTCACATTTTTTTAATAATTCTTTTCTTGGCTCCCTCATGAGAGGGAAACAGAAGCCTTAGAGAAATAAAAACCTTGTGGTGTTTGGGTGAGAAATGTCCTTATCAGGAACTATGTTTGAACACTTGGTTGCCAGTTGGTGGGGCTGTTTGGGGAAGCTGTTTCAACCTTCCTTGGAGGGGGCAAGATGAGCTTTGTGATTAAACAGCCTCACTCTCCTTGCAGTTTGCTGTCTCCGCTTTGTGTTTTCCGCTGAAAATGTGAGTTCTCAGCTTCCTGCCCCTGCTGCCATGCTGCCGCTTGCTCCTATGTCTCCCTGCTCTAATGGACTCTGAACCCTTCTGGACCCTAAACCAAAATAAACTCTCTATTTTTCTTAGGTTGTCTTTGATTGTGGCACTTTATTACAACAGCAGAAAAATAACTAATACAGAAGTTGTAGTATTAAATATCTTCTACTCATTTCAACTTATTTCTTACTTGCTTTACAGAGTACATACGTTTCAAGTACCGTTCCTTGCCTGCTGATGGACTGTAAACAGGCAAACTCTGCTCTTGGGGAGCCTATGTTTGGGGGAGTGGGAGTTTGAGCACAGGGTAGGGTCTAGCAGAAACTGGAGCTGTCGAAAGTCAAGAACCCCAATTGCTTTGATCACTGTCTTCTCATGAGAGGTTTCTGTGTCCCTCTCAGGAGGGAGTCAAGAAAAGAAAATAATTTTTAAAAGATGTGAAAACCTGAAAGGAAGTATGTGAGGCTCTGAAAGAGTAGGCAAAGACAGGTTCCACTCCACTTTCAATATCAGCTGATACATTCTTCACTCACCTAAAGAGGAGACTAATGGCATTTTGGAGGGTAATTAGGTCCCATATAATTTTGGGAGTTTCTGGCTTTATACACTCTGGCATGTCATTGGATCATACAGACTTTATACACTCTGGCGTATCATACAGACTTTGGAAACATCACTGGTTCTTATATATTTTCAGGAATCATTGAGTCCCTGAAACCCTTACGCAATTGGGGTTGATACACTTCAGAGGATTATTTGTTTTCATTCACTTTGGGGGTCACTGGGTTTCATAGACATGGGAGAGTCACTAGGTCTTTTATACTTTCAGAGGGTGGGTTTATATTTTTTGTGAAGTTATTTGTTTCCGTGTCTTTTGGGGTCACTCCGGGTCTCATACACTTTGTGGGAGCTGGGTTTCAAGTACTTTGGAGGAATTTTAGGTCATATATACTTTGCGGAGTTTGGATGTATATCTACATCTATTCTGTATCTTTATCTCTATCTGTATATAAATATATAGATCCAGATATAGTTATATTGGGGGCCATCTGGTTTCTCACAGTTTGGGAGGTTGCTGGGTCTCATGTACTTTGAGGGTTATTTGGATCAATCACATTGCATCTATTTTTCACTGGGTATCCAACCAAGATCATTAGGCACTTGTTTGGCATGTATTAGAAGTCCTGACAGATCATGGCAATGACAGGACACCACCTGGTCTTCTGGGGCTGACCGTCGGGAACAGACACATAAACTAAGAGTTACACTTTAGCGTGGTGACTGTTAGGTGGACATTAGAGAATGCTTACTACACTGGTCCTGAGGTTGTAACACAAGGCTGAAGTTGGTATCTCAGGGAAGATGGAAAAGGTCTAGGTGTGATCAGTGCTAGCTGCCTTTGAGAGATACAAAACACTTCAGTTCTAGCTGATGTTGGCAGTTGGTGGGAGAGGCAGATGAGGGGGGTGGAGTTCAGAGGCTCAACCTTGCATGTCCTGTTCTAGAGAGGAGTCATCTGAGGACTGAGACCAGCAGGGGCGGGAGTCTGGAGGAAGGTATCAGTACCAGCAACAGCCAAGGGCTTTGTCCCAAGGAGAGTACACAAGACTGTGGTTAGGGCCTAATGTGGGCAATGAGGAGAGGAAAAAGAACAGAAGATAGGACTGATTCTCCACTGGGAGGTCTTGGTGTCATTTATAGGGGAAGACTGGAAATAAAGCCTTTGATATTGACTCTTACCTCTAATACCTGCTGACCATGGTCCTGGAAAACTGTCTAATTTCTGTGTCTCAGGGTCCACTTGTAAGGGTAAGGATGACAGTAACAGGAGCTCACAATGTCACTGCACCACATGGATTAGATATGTGACCCATGTAAGCAGCAGGTCAGCACCTAACCTTCAGCACCTAACCTATGCCAAAGCCTCAGTCAGCTCCAATACTCTTGAGGATCACAAAAAGACAAAATCAGAGGACAATGTTAGCTTTGGGAAGTTTAATTTTGCTTAAATGACATAAAGCTACGTTCTGATGTTAAGACCACATTATCTGTAGAGTAGAGAGATGGCTAGGTGGTTAAGGACACTTAACAACTCTTCCAGAGGACCTGGGTTCAACTCCCAGCACCCATAAGAGGCTTACAACTACTTGTAACTGCAGTTTTAGAGGCTCCAACAGCTTCTTCGGATACCTCTGGTCTCTTGGCATGCATGCGGTACACATACATGCAGGCAAAAACAATCATGCAGTAAAGTAAAAACTAAATTCAAAAAAAAGAATACATTATCTTCACCCTTGTCAATAGAAGAATTTACCCAGGGAGTCTTTAAGTAAAACCTTGGACTTCTAGCATTTAGAGCCCTGAGTGAAATAAATTGCTTTGCCTTGTAAATTGCCCACTCTTGTATTCTCTCGTAGCAACAAAAAATAAATCAAATTGATTTCTACTGAGATTGTGAAATTGATGATTTGCTCCCTTTAATTGTTTTTAACTTTTCTGTTTTTCCGTATTATTCTGTATTATTCTTAATCCCCTTCAAAAAAAATTTGAGAAATGTTAGGCTTACATAAGCACAGCCTAACTAGTCCATCCATACCTGCTGTTACAACTGATGAATCTATGGTGACACATTGTTGTAACTCAAAGGCCACTGTATACTTTAGTGTTCTCCAACTCTTCATGGCACTGATTGATAATGTATATTTATCTTACAGTTTGAAAGTGTATGCATTCTGACTGGGAAACTGAGCTCTGTTACATTTCAAGCTCATCCTCTTCCTTGTCCTTCCCTCATCAATGAAGCTTGAAGAAGCACTCTGCTGAGCCCACCACCAGCCACTTACCACCACTCCTGGAAAACTTTGGAATCTCATTTGTCTTCATCTGTACATTTGCCTTTATTCTAGGCACACATGACCCTGTGACCTCTTAGCTCCTTGGCCTAATGATCTTTCTCTCTGCTTGGCCTTGGCTTCCTGTTCTCACGGTGAAGGCTGTGAAGTCTGAACCACATTATCTCTTGAATGGCTCCACCTCCACACTCAGACTCAGACATCCTCCTCAGTGACACAGAGCCTGCAGCTTGCTTAGATCTGCCATAGTCACCCTTCCTCTCTCTAGGTCATTTTTATTCCTCCCTCCCAATCCCTCGTTCCCATTTATGGGTCCTTCCCTATGTCCCAATGTGCAGGCTGGATTCTGTGGCCTATGATGCAAAACTCACACGCATTACAAGCTCTATGCTCCTGTCATACCTGGAAAGCTCGAACACCAAAGGATCACAATGTAGTGTCTATCTTGTCATGTTCCAGGCAGCTGAGGCTGTAGAGGGACAGCCCAGCCAGCCAGACTGGGATTACTGCAAATGCTCTCACACCAGCCCCTAGGGTACCACATACTTTTAGCAATATCACCATGCTTCCTTAGTCTATCTATTCTCCTGACCTCTGTCAAAGCTTTTAAAACATCTATGTAATTCATCTTCAAATATCTTACCTCCCCTCCCCTGTTGGCTTGTCTTCATATCTCATAAAAAAATAAAAATGCCTCTGGGTGGTGGTGGCCTATGCCTTTGATCTCAGCACTCAGGAGGCGGAGGCAGGAGAACCTTTGACAGTTTGAGGTCAGTGTGGTCTACAGAGAGAGTTCCAGGATGTCCAGGGATACATTGATGTCAGGGAAACCCTGTAACAAAATCAAACAAACAAACAAATGAACAAAACAAGTGGAAAGAAGAATACCAGCCAAGACTTCTTCAGGTTGGTACAAGCAAATTCTTCTCCTTTCTACTTTTCTTCTTTCACCAAACTCCTGTCCCTCCTCTAAATGAGGGCTTTGTACCTATCAGAGTGAGAAGCAGCCTTGGGAGCTGAGCAATAGGAAAGTCATTGGTGATCTTTAAAAAAAAGTCCGCAGTGAAGTGAGATGAGAGATAGCTTTAGATTATGAAGAAACAATCCACAGACTACATTTGAGAAACCTGATTGTAAAGGGAGTCACTCCCACAACCTCCATCACTCCCTTACTCATCCCTGCTGACTTTCCTCCCTTTCCTTCCATCTCATAAATAGCCAAAGATCTCTATTACCTTAACTATAACAATAGCTATACAACAACAACAACAATAATAATAATAAAAATAAACCTTCCTTCCATCCTTAATGTTATGGCTCCTGGACTGTTGGTTGCTGTCCCTGATAATACAATGTAGCAAATGAGTTGCCTCATGGTCTAAACCATTCATGTACTATTTCAAGATGGTTTTAGTAAGGCCATCGGTGGCTTTACGGGATGTTGTCCCTGAGGCAGCTGCACAATGGAGAAAGTGGCTTCTCAAAGGAGATTGCCAAATTAGCTCAACAGATAGGTGGCGTGCTTGGAGACTGCACGCTTGAAGACTGCACGCTTGGAGACTGTGTTCAACGGATGAGAAGCCACAGCAGTACAATCCCACCTGTCCTCAGAGACCGGCATTCTGGCCTGTAAGATGAGTCTAGCACACATTGCATTGCATATGGGCTAGAAGATCCCCTTGGAGAGCACTCAGGGAGGAAAAAGGAGTGGCTTCCTCTGCTCAGCAGAGATCATGAGACAAACACGGACCAAGCTGGAGTTTGAGAGGCTGATGACTCGGGCCTGTGCCCTGAAGACCAGAGGCATGGCACACAGGAAACCACTCTGCTAAGTGGTAGAGACTCTGGCTGAGAGCTATGCTTTAACTGAATCTGGTCTCTAGCTTAGATCACCAGTGGAGAGTAGCATCAGAATCCCTAGGTATGGTCCTAGTTGTCAGAACGTGCTGAACAAGTGGGGAAATGGTGGACGGATATCTCTCTCTGTGTGTGTGTGTGTGTGTGTGTGTGTGTGTGTGTGTGTGTGTGTTCATGTGCACACACATGAGGAGGCCAGAGGAAAACCTTGGGTATTGTTCTGCAGGTAAAGACAGGGTCTCTTTCTGGAATTTTTGGTCACAGATTAGCCTAGGCTGCTTGGCTAGTGAGCCCCGGTGGTCTGCTTGTGCCCCTCTAGCGATGGGATTACACTCCATGCCTGGTTTTTCACACGGATGTTGGGGATTGACCTGAGGTCCTTATGCTTGTGTGCTCAGCACATTCTCAGCTAAGCTCTCTTCTCAGCCTCGCAGGGCTTTTTTTAGTTCATTAAGCTGTCACATTGTCTGTGTTGTTTATATTTAAAATATGAATGTATTTCAAATGTTTAGGATGTAAAAGGGCACAGAGTACAAGCAGAAGGGAAACAAAATGTCCAGGGCACTGGTGGCTAACTACCTAGGCTTTCTATTCCAGTGTTAATATTTTCCATGATTTTAAATAAGTTCTTTAACATTTTGTTGTCATCTGTATACTGAGCATTCTGATAACGCCAAATTGAAAAAACTATCATGAAGGTAAAATGAGTTTGGATATGAAAACTTTCTAACCAAAAGCCTGGTAACAATTCCCAGTAACTGTGCAATTACTATTAAATAATTCTAATGATCTATATTAGAATTAAAAAAATAAAACAACTTTGCCTTCTCTGACTGAATCTCCCAAGAGTTCTGACTCCTAAAGCCCTTTCTCCCACCCCACTGACACCGCCTTCCTTGCCTGTCCCACATGCTTGTGCTGTAAATCAGTCCTTGCTAGACACCCATGTGGAAACTTGGAGGCAACCAACCATCCATAGACCTGAAGGCCATAATATTCCAGAGTCTACATGACCTTTCCTTCTTATGCTAAGTACCACTGGGAGAGTTGCTCACAGTGTCACCCTCTGGAATTGTGCTCCTGAAGGCTAATGAAATAGCTGTTTGAGGCTAGAGAGATGGCTTAGCTGGTAAAGGCATTTGCTAATCAAGCCCAATAAGCTTGATCCCCAAAACTCCCGGTAGAAAGAGAGAATTGACTCCTGGAAGTTATCCTCTGACCTCTACCATAGCACCATGTCTGTGTGCATAATCCCACACCCATACACTAATAATGTAAATGGAAAAAATGAATGTAAAAAGGCAGACAGTGATTGAGGAAAGATACATGGTATACATACATACATACATACATACATACATACACATACATAAAATCTGTGACCTCTACATCTTCAAAAACAAACAGACTAACTAAGAACTAATTGACTGACTGTAATTTGGCCCGTTTGTATAGTGTTGAGGGTTCCATGACATTCTCACCATATTTTCTGGTTATTGGACTTTTGGTTTTCGGATGTACTGTTCAGCCAATCTCCACAGTCCATGCTTTTATGTACAGAAAAACTGTATCAAGTCAAAACGCAGAACAACAGACAGCAGCCTTGAGGCTTTCACTTTTAAAGAGTTTCCAAGCACCCAGCCCTTTTCCTAAAGGACTCTTTTCCCTTTTATGGATGAGCACCTGGCTCCAAGACAGTGTAAACAGAACTTCCTGCCCCAGGGACGGGCTGGCTCCTGCAGGAGCCCAGGGATCCTTTGGGAAAAGTGGATAGGAACTGTGGGCTGTGTGTGACCTGAGGCTCAGGAGCCAGCTGAGCCAAAAGGGAGGAAGGCACATTTAACGGCCCCTTTGTGTGGACTCTGGTCCCAGAAGCACTTCTGGGAAAGTAAGTCCGGTGCTGTACACACGGTTCTTGCAAAGAATGGCAGGGAAGCTGACCTGGCGAGGGCCAGGCCCAGATTAGGCGCCTGAATCCTGGACCCAAGTAATTGGAGGAATTCCCACAGTGCTTCAGCGCGTGGGGCCTTAACAACCGGCGGCAGGTTTGGAGTGGACCTCAGTGGAGAGCCGGTAGCCCAGCATGCGCAAAGGCCCGGGGTTCAACAAAGAAGACAGACCGAAACCAAATGGGTTCTGAGCATTGTAAATGGAGCTCAGCAGTGCACACTTTTCAGATGGCTTAATACTTGCTAAGGGCATGAAAATGAAGGTGCTTTTCTCTCCCTTGGAGTAGTGCTTTCACTATTATCATTTAAATGTATGGGAAAACATTAAAGCCTTCATATGTGTGACATGGCATATGATCACCCTCCTAATTACCTGGATACATGCATGCACACACAAGCAAAACAATAATAAAATAAGTTGTCTGAACACAAATCAAGAAATCGTGATTGCTAATTTAATATATAGTCTGTAAATATGCTACTATATTATTGTAACATGTATAAAGCATAAACAAGAGCAAAATTTTAAGTGTGATATTAGTAAATATAAGCTAATTTCTTATATTTTTTCTTTTGTTCTGACAATGTTGGAGATTGAATTAGGTCCACCTGCACATTGAGCTTGCTCTCAACCACTGACTCTGCCTTCAGCCCAGACATTTTTGTGTTTTCTTTTGTGTGGCAGCAGATTGTCTGCTGTTGGAGTGTGGGCACCAATCTGCATTTCCTTTACAGATACCTATTGTTCTCATTTTGAAGATGAGCGAATGGAAGCATGCAGAGAGGTAGCCTTTGGCCCGAATGGCTGGGCCATTCTTATGGGCAGTGTGTTAGTTGCAATGTTGCCTGTGGCCCGGTGACCTTGCTGGCTTCTGTAGCTGTTCCATAAGCACTTCCAGGAAGCTGCCAGCATGCTAGTGTGTTCCTATTTCTGCTTCTGCTAATATTAGATTTGGAAGCTTAAAAAATATGTGTCTGAGGGGAATGGGAGGAGATGATAGAGGGACTCCATGGTGGGGCATGGATGATGTTCATTATACATTTCATGAAAACGTCTTCATGAAATCAAGTACTATGTACAATGAGAAGGGGCCAAAGGCTATGCCCCGACCTGTTCTAGACTTGTCTACCACCTGAGGTCTTAAGAGAATTTGAATAAAATCTGTAGCGTTATTTTCCAGCCAGATATAAGAGCCAGAATGAACTCAGATTTACTCTTTCCTTCTTAAGCTAGAAATGAAGCCCAGACACTGAGCTTGCCACTGCTAAAAATAACATAGGCTCACATAGAAACCCAAGAAAATGAGTCCAATTAAAACAACAAAACCAGGTACACAATAAAAACTAAACAACATTGTTGAAAGAAAAATTTCAATTTCTAAATAAATGAAAAGATGCTGTTGATGAGTTTGGAAACTTAACAGTGTTGAGACTATCTTCTAACCTATCTGCAGCTCCAGGGATGTTCCTACCCAAATCCCAAGTCCCCTAACATTCAGTGATGGAGGCCTCAATAAACACAAAGAGGCATATTTACACCCATCTGAAACATTAGTGAGCCATACATTTAATTGGAGCTGCTTGTATGAGAACGATTTGGGAATTGTTTACTTAGAACAAGAGCAATTTATTAGCGGCTATACAAAGAAAACAATTTTCTGCTTTCTGGTACTCATTAACTGCCTGCCCATAAACTCTCAGTGAGAGATGGGCTCATTAGCCCCTTCCCTGTGCATGATGAAAAGGCGAGAGGAGCTGTTTTGCAGATCATGTGTAGGTGACCACAACTTCAGTGAGTTCATGAGAGCAATGACACTTATGACCAGAAGACACTGTCTCGCAGCAATGTTCCCTGATGTTCAACTTTTACTTTTTTTCTTCACGTTCCCCTCAATGTTCCCTAAGCTTTAGGAGCAAATGTATAAAACAGACATCCTGTTTAGGGTTGATCACTCCACTGTAACTTACTCTTCCCATTTTGATCAGTTGCGAGCCGTACTTTCTATTGCCCACTCTAAAAAGAACTTCTCTGACAGAGACGGAGAGTAGCAATAAGGCGTGGGTATAAAGATAAGCATTTAGAAGGAATGTACACATCATTTGCCATCATGTGCACATAGCAGAGTAACAGTATTACATTCTCACCTAAGCCTTATGACTTCTCCAGACACCTTTTCTTGACTAGGTTTACAGTGCAAGGCCTCAGTTCCCTCCTCCAGGGCCAGGTTGGAATCCACAGAGAGAGATTTTGGTTACTCCGGTAACAGTTGTACTATTGTTGCATGGATGGGCATACCTCGCCAAGCAGGTTATTCTTGTAAGTCATGGTGTGCACAGCTTGAGGGCAGCTTGGATGACTCATCTCCTTCAGCATCGTACATTATACCTTCTGGCATTGCAAAAGCTAGCTAGCGGGAAGGTAACTTCCAGCTCACATGTCTCAGTGCTCTATAACCCAAGTATGTGTTATCTTCAGCAATAAGGTCTTAAGAGCTTATTTTGGTGGACAACCAAGACCACTGGCAATAGCTTATTGTGTTTGAAGGGCCTTTGGGGCCTCCCCAGCCAACTCACTGGGAGTTCTCTCACATTGTATGTGTGTGTGTGTGTGTGTTAAGCTCATATAAATGTTACCATGCAGTATAGTATTTTACATCTAGCCTTTTTCACTTAGTGTAATGTTCTTTAGAGTCATCTGTTATTTTAAGTATTGACCTTTCCTTTTTATTTCTAACTAATATTTTTGAAAAAATATGCATACTTCATTTATTGGTTTTAAATAACAAACTTTTGAATTTGTTTTCGTTTGAGCTACTATGAGTAACGATGCTACGAATGTTTGTGTGCAAATCTGTGTAGATGTGTTTCTCATTTCTCTCGGGCTGAAGATGTATTTCTCATTTCTTCTGGTCTGTACACAAATGAATATGTTTATATTTTTAAAAAAGTGTCTCTGGGGCTAGAGAGATGACTTAGTGAATAGAATGACTCTTCCAGAAGACCTGTGTTGAGTTTCTAGCACAGACATGTAAGCTCACGACTCATAGGTTGTCTGTAACTCCCATTTGAGGCAACCCACAACCTCTTTAAATCTTATCAGGCACTGTATGCACATGATGAACATACATAGATGCTGGAAAAGGCCCACATATAAAATAAAAATAAAAAGTAAGATAGTGTTTTCCAAAGTGGCTATGACATTTTACATTGCAAGATTTGTGTTTCCATATCTTTGCCAACACTTGGCACTGTTGGTCTGATTTTAACCATTCAAGTTGGTGTATGCTGATGTGTTACTTTAAGACCCCAAACCAGATCAGTCTGGTTTTTGTTGTCCAGTAGAGAATGAGTTTAGGAAGAAAGAGAAAGGTAATGTGAACAACCATTATAAAATCAAAAAGAAATGCTGCAATATCTTTTAAAAAATCTGCAGAAGCACTATTCATATGCAAATTCCAGTCTAGCTGATACCCCAGTGGCTAGATAAAATTTGCTATCATGTCTGAGTCTCAGCTTTTCTCTTTACAGAGACAGAACTTTAAACATTATACTTAAGCATCCTTTTTAATTCTATTTAGAAAGTTCAAGAATATGTCTGATGTTGGGCTCAAGATATATCTAGGTTAATAGACGTTTTGTCTATATTCCCAGTGCCCTAGTTCAGTCTCCAGGACTTCATAAACTGTCAGTCTTGACTCATCTTGTAAACCTCACACTCTTGGGAGGTTGAAGTAGAAACTCAAGGTCATCCTCAGCTACATAGTGAGTTCGAGACTAGCCTGGGCTACATGAGATCTTTTCGTGCCTGATAGCTATAAGACCAGAGAGTTGTTGAACATGAACACCCTTAAGCTTTCATTTTAGTCCTAATGCGGTAGTCAGAAGATGTAGCTGATACATTGCTAATAAGATTGAAAACTATGTACTTAGACACACCCCCTGACTCCTGTTACTTAGCAGCTAGTTTCTATTATACATTACACACAAGCTATGGTGCTGAAGTGTGTAAGAAGGAGGATTCTTAGTTCAAGTGCTTTATCAGAAGACAGACTGTGAAACTCAAGTGGATTTCTGAGTTTTCACAGCAGGAGATAGAGTGCCTTCCATAGGTTGTCAATTTCAGAGTTATAAATTGGACAGTGAAATATTTTGTTTTGTTTGTTTTATTCTGTTTTGTTGAGTCAAGGTCTCTCTGTGTGGTCTTAGCTGCCCTGTACCTCACTCTGTAGACCAAACTGGCCTCAGACTCACAGAGATCTGTCTGCATCTGCCTCCCAAGTGCTGGGATTAAAAGCATGAGCCCACCACTGCCCAGCTGGAGTGTAGAAAATTAAGTATGACTTTATGTGCCCCCAGAGAGGAGATGCGGGATATCTTCTCTATCAGACACTCTGTTTCACTCCTTTAAAACAAAGTCTCTTGCTGAACCTGGCCAAAAGCCTCAGCAATGCTCTTAGGCCTCCCTCAACAGCACTGGGCTTACAAAAGTGTGACTTCACACATAGCCCTTCCCCCGTGGATTTTGGAGATTTGAACTGAGATCCTTGTGTTTATGTAATCAAGAACTTTAATACATGCAGATTTGCTATTTAAAAATGTTTAGTTATGTGTATGTAAATGTGTGTGGTAGTGGCAGTGTATGCTTGTGTACAAGTGCCTGTGGAGCCCAGAAGCGGACGATCCCTAGGAGCTGGGGTTACAGGCAGTTGTGAACCCTGGGACATAAGAATTGGGAAACAAACCCTTCAAAAGCAGTAAGTTCTCTTCACTCCTGAGCCATCTGCTTATACTCAGATTTGTTACTTTCAATGAACAAGTAAGTAGCTATTTTTAAAGTGTATTCTGTTTTAAGTTCTAATGTAGTTAATATGAATAGTTGTAACACACGTAAGCAAAATAGTTGGTGGTTCTTAATTTTCCAAAGACCTTAAGTGTCACACTGACCTCATCCTTTCTGGAACACAGCTGCCTCCCACCTGAAGGTTATGCTATGATTACCTACAGATTCCAGATCTCAAAGTCCTCCTTACATTTACATTTCTTATCTTACTCGGCCACCCTTAAGCCTCTGACATTGTTTTCCTCTCCCTTCCTGAAAATCTTTTTCCCTTTGATGTGATGACACCAACCCTCTCCCTATCTCTTCCGACTTTCATGTCTTTCAAATCATCTGTTTGCTCCTTGCCCTGACAAGGTTCCAAACCAGGTTTTCTTTTCGTTCGCCTTAGGCCCCCCGGGGCCTTCAAGTCTTTGGCTGCAGCTATGACCAATACTCAGTGAATTCCAAGACTGGCTCCCCACCCCCACCATGGGATTTGTGCCACCATTTCCCAATGCAGCTTGACACCCAGCAAGCATCCTAAAGGGAAAGCGCCCAACTGAACGCATGAACTTTCTCTTCCTAAATTCACTCTTCGGCTTACACAAATGCTTTGGGCAGTGATGCTGTTGTGCATTTATTTGGAAACTTCAGACAATAGCTTTTGAAAATAAGCTCACAAAGTTATCTTTGGAGCCTCCTTTTCCAGTGTCCCTCCTCCCAATGTGGACCTCTAGAACGGAGCGCAGCTTCCAGACATGGCTTGTGTTTGTTTTTGGCCTTTCCTTCTCTTATTTATGCCCACTTCATCCTTTTCCTGGACTGCTGATCAGCTCACCTCCCATTTTCCTCCTAATTGCCTACCAGGGTTTGCTTTCAAGTCCGCACACTTGTCATTGTATCTTGGGTATGTCTAACTCTTCCAGCTCCCCTCCTGACTTGCAGGAGAACACCCACACTGCTAAACAGCTGGAATCACTTGGGGTCCTTTGCTTTGCTGGACTTTCAGGCTGTGTCTCCTGCCATGCCTGATTTCGCTGTTTCTCAGACATGCCTTTTGACTCTGCCTTCAGGTGGTTTCTGAATGTCTCTCCTGCTACTGTCTGAAGATTTCACCCTGTGTATCTTTACTGCATCTTATTTGTTCCAAATCTCTTGTTAAAGGTCAGCTCCTTTCTGAGGCCTCCACCCTCTTCTCAGCACAATGCTCTTTGCTTGCCTTCCCTGCCCCCAAACCTCACAATCAGTTCACATCAGCCCTTATCGTATCTCACTGTACTTCGGGTACTTGTTTGCTTGTCTAATTCCCCTCTGGACTCTGAGCATTGGACTGTCTCCTTGATGATTACCTCCGGCCACGCCCTCTGATAGGCATGTAGTTTGATTAGTTGGAGGTAGGGGTTCCTTCACTTTCTCTCTGAGCCAGCCACAGACACTCATCTCTCTCCATTTCAGACGTGAAGGATAATAGCCCTATCACAGAGTACAAAGCGCATCAAAGAAAGATGCTAGTGATGCAGAAGAGATGAAGTTTTCCTCTCACAGACAGCAGAAGATTTGTTCCTCAGGCTCCCAAAATTTTCTTCCTTTCATATATTAACTGTGTGAACCAAGATTTAGAGGGGAAAAAGGAGATCCTGGATGAACAATTCACGGGGGAGAAAGAAAAAAATCAGATGAGAGAACTAAAAAGAAGGTGCCAAAGATATGGGGAAAATGTGCAGAAACAGGACCAAACAATAATGGCTTTGCTGCCAATTAGGAGTTCTGGGGAAAAGGAAGTACAGGAGCAAGAGGAAACCCCAGCATCATGCAGCTTCCAATTCTTTTCAGAATTCAAGTTCAGGCAGGCTCCCTGACATTGTCTCTAATATGTGTGTGCCTAGAGCACATGTCCATTTATGCCCTTCCTGGAAAAAGCCTGGAGGTCAGAAGGCCTGAGCCCCACATTGGAAAAGGAAAATGTCTATACATAGACAACTATCTTAGGAAGATGTGCAGCTGATAACCCAATGTGATGAAGCTGCTCCTGAAATGGTGGGCTTGTTTGCACATTTTGATGAGATGGCCATAGACCTCACTACGATATTTGGTTTTCATCACCCGAGATACTTACAAGGATCTTAATATCTAACAAATACTAATTCTCACTCGTGTCAAGTATCCGAAAGCACTTTCTCAAAGAAAACATGCAAGAAAAGCCAAATTTGATGGACGTGGTGGCTTGTCTTTGGTACCTGAGTACTGGGGGAATGAGGGAGGGTGATTCAGAGCTTGAGGCTAACTTGGGCTACATAGTGAGAGCCTGTCTGAAAGACAGAAACCAAGTCTTCAGTTTTCAGGTAAAAAATGACAGAGCTATGCATTCAATCCATTTTTTTTTCCAGTGGAGGGCAGCAAGATGATTCATCCAGTAAAGGTGGCTGCTGCAAAGCCCTGAGTTCAATCCCCAGCACCTCTGACCTCTACACACAGGCATGTACACACATGTGTGCCCTCCCCCACCACACATACACACACTAATCGTGACAAGAATTACTCTTGAAGGTTTGCAGCAGAACACAACTAATAAACATCACTTCATTTTTTTGGTGACAGCTTTTTTCAGAAATCGAAGTTTAACATTGAATGAAATGGACTCAAAAATTGAACTCAAAAGTTATCAACTTTTGACTCAAAAGTTGATAATAATACCTAAAAGTGAGACATGCATTGTTGCTGCGCCTTTCCCTACACCTACCCACTGTTGGAAGATAACCCACATCTCATCATTTTACAGTCAAAAGGGTGCAGAAAAGCTGCATAGCTTTGCAAAGACACAAACTGTAATAATCTGTGATTCAGTGTTCTCTCTCATCTGTTGTGAAGGCCTGGAGGAAAAATCCTGTTGATTTAGATAGTCTCAAGTCTGCGTTGGCACTTTCTCTCTTGCGTTCTAGTTGTCCTTAAATATCAAACTATCTGTTGAGCGTTTGGAACAACGAAAGAAGTTTCTATCACCCAAATAAGATTTTGCCAGCTCTGTACAACAACTCTTCATCATCAGGAAGATTTGTTTGTGGGCAGAAAGCAGAGGCAGAAGCATTTCTGGCAATGTAGTGCTTAGGTTAGCATTCTTCCCTGCCACCGGTTTTCTTTAACATCTGTCTAAATCTCTCAAATCTTGTGCCACGGAATCATTTAGTCACCCAGCCTGAAGGTAGACAAGATGTCCGGACTGGCTCCTGTATGCAGCCCAAGATCCCTGAAAACCAGAGGGCTGTCCTCAACACACCCAGAGAGGAGCACGGGTGGACCTCAGTTTTCTGACACCAGCCTGTCTGTCTCATCCATCCCATCCCTTCCTTTGTGCTTTAGGCCAAACCATACATGCTTTAAGAAAAGTGGTGTTAGTTGCTATAACAGGAGGAACCATTTGACAACACTCTGTATATAACATGTACTTACAAGTAATGAAGGGAGAAGATAGCTGGGCAAAAGTGAGACAGTCTCACACCGACACAGTTCCACGTCACAGTGAAGATCAACCTCTTGCAACCTGACTTCCTCTTCCACTGGAGATTCAGACAACTGTGTCGCTTAGGGCAGAGGTTTGGCCTCTCTGGTCTCTGAAATGGGATTTCTATGATGATTAAGTGAACTTAAGCGTTTACCCTAGCTAGGGCTTGGCAGATGGGGAGGATACATGTGTTAACTGTTCCATAAAGATCCTTACACAATTTGGTGGCTCCTGATATGTCAGATGAAGATACATATAGTCTTCTCATGAGCCTTTTGGAGAGGCCACTTGCTTTTCAGATTCTAATCAGGTCACTCAGACACCATCAAATTGTAGTTTCAGCAGGACTGTAAGAAATCCATAAAGAAACCAAATCCTTGAGATTTAAAAATAACACCTTTTTCCTCAGGCTGATGGGAAGATGGCAGACATTCAGACCAAGTGTGCTTCCCCAAAGCACCCCTTGATCTTTCAAAACAAGAAGGGGATTCTACTGGAAGAAATGGGCAAAGGGAAGCTCCTTAGGTAAAAGATCAGTCTAGGCTTCATGATGCCCAGGAAGGCCAATGAGGGCACCTACATAGACAAGAAATGCCCTTCACTGGTAATGCCTCCATCCAAGGTCAGATCCTGTCTAGTGTTATGACCAAGATAATGATGCAGTTGCATTGCCATCTGCTGGGACCATTCCCACCATGTCCAAAAGTACAATCGCTTTGAGAAGCATCACAAGAATGTCTGTGCACCTGTCCCCCTGTTTCAGGGATGTACAGATTGGCTACATTGTCACTGTAGGTGAGTGTAGGCCCCTGAGCAAGACAGTGTGCTTCAGGGTCACCAAGAAGCAGTATTCTGGCCTCTGTTAACTGAATCTGAGAAAAGTCCAACATCTGAATTAGTTAAACAACAAGGAGAACTCTCAGAATTATCCAAAGACCTTCCTGTTCTCTTCACCTCCCAAAGCAACATTCAGGGCAATTGGATGGGTTGTTTACCAATGCTGGCTGTTCCTAATGAACCCTGGGTGTGTGCCTTTTAGAGAAGCATGCGAATCAACAAGGCTATACATAGAACAGAGTGATTTGCTCAGCAGCCAATGGGTCCCCACAGAGAATAAGCATACAGACTAACCAAAGAAAGGAAATGTTCCATTTCCCTGTTTCCTTATTTGTAGGCATGCAATGCATATTTTCTATGCAGTTGGTCGACTATTCAAATAAACAGTGACAAAACTTAATGCTCATTACAAGGGCTTGGTCTGTATAGTGCCACTATTACTGAGAATGCAAGTATTACTATGTGTTACCTTAAGTGTCATTTAGAAATGGAATGTTTAAGGGAATCACAAATAAACTCAAAAGGAATCAGTAAAACTAAATATAATTCCTGTATAGTTTGCAAAGCCATACATTAACTGCTGAATTCTGTTGAATGACGTCCAAAACCCAGATTAGCAGGTATCTGTGCAGTGGTAATGGCTTTCTCATATTTCCTTAATGATCTTATAATTGCCTCTCTGGAAATACAGAAAGTCGCTTCCCATCCGCTCAACACAAACATGTCACCTCCTGTTTTTCATTTCCTCGTAGTGCTTGTTAACCCTTCTCAATATTTTCCGGGCAGTCTTCAGTCCTAAAGTTGGTTGTTTTTTTTTTTTTAAGTTTCTCTCTTAAGGATTCTCTCAGAGGCTGGTACATTTGTGTAGAAGGAAACAAGGCAAGTTGCCCGTCGGCAGTCCGAGGAGAGCGTCTGCTACACAGTCTGAAGTGTGCAGTGTGCCTTGGCCTTGTCTGATTCCCTCCCGAGTCCCTTTGCAAGTGGGTCTGTGCAGAATCCTAGCGAAGGATTGCCCAGGATTGCCGCCAACCCAGCACCAGCTTCTCCTTTTCCCCGTTTCTTGAGTTTATGTGCAAATCTGCATGGAGACAACAAGGCTTTCTTCGTAGGGGTGTTTTGGGAGTGACTCCCTTCTGGGCTACTGCTCAGATAACCCTGTGAAGAAGTCCTTTAGAACAGTGTCTGGCTCTCAAAGTGAATTGGTAATAGGCACATGACATTCCTGAGATACGAACTGTCAGGCGTTACATACTGTCTGCTCTCTCCTGGTAGGGACAGAATACTTCCTGGCTGGTCCTAGTTCCCAGTTCCCAGAACAAGCACCCACTATAAGATCTACTTCTTGTGTGGGGAAATTTCACAAGAGCATAGATTTCCAGATACCTTTATGATTTAGCTAGTTCTGTTATTCTCATCATCTTCTAACACAGTTTGATTCCATCTCCTTCTGCAAAGCAGTTCTGAGTCTTGCCCTGAGCAAAGCCCCCTTCTTGAAATAACTCCAGGGTAGCCCAGGTAAAGAGGTCTCACGTGCATCTGCACTTCTGCTCCGCTGCTGCCTGTCATGAAAGTATGTCCCTTGGAGCTCATAATAAGCCCTTAAGGAGACTGGCAACAGGCAGATGGGATGATGGAGAACATCATCCCATCTCTTCACTCAGCAGGGAGCCTTCTGAAATGAATGTGTGCCCGGTGACAGGAACACACATTTAGGTCTTATTTTAAGCTTCAAACTAGGAGTTCCAGCTAGGCACTAAGCAGATGTCACACAGGTGCAGGCATCTTTAGTCCGAGGAGCCAAGTCCAACTATTCCACAATCCAAAACTCACTGAGCACTCAAGAGGCCACAAGTGCAAAATTCCACATATGATATCGTGTAATATGTTGCAGTTATGATAAAAAATTGCCCTCGAGTTACATGTATATATGGTGCATATATATATATATATATATATATATATATATGGATTTTGTGTTTAGAATTGGTTCCCATATCAAATACATCCTTCTGTATATGTATGCCGGTATTTCAAAATCTGTAACCTGAAATACATCTGGTTCCAAGCAGTTCCAATAAAGGACTTTAATATGTAAATTATAATTGTCCCAAAGTTGTTCACGCTCCCTGGACCCTGGCAAACAGGTCTCTATTCATTAGGTTGCCTTAAACCTGAGTTGGTCCTTAGCTCTCCCCTCACAGGAGCACCCTTCCCCACACATAGCTTCTAAATCCTGCCATTCCTATCACTCAAATTTGTCCATTATTCTTTATTTGTTCTGATACTAATGTCAGCAATCAAAATGTTTCCTGGATTAGCCTAAGAACTTCCAGATCAGTGACCTTTCTCTCGGTGCCACTTACTGCCAGTATCAATGTCTTTATGAGGCATCATCTTCTGATTACCCCAGGAGTCCCTTGATGATCTTGCCCGCCACACAGGGGGCAGCCTGCCTCCTTTCACTTTGCGATGTAGCAGCCTTTCGAATGCTTCTGCTTTGGCTACAACTGGGAGAGGAAGAAATGTAATCCCTCTTGCACAGAGATTATCTGAGCCTTGTGGTCTAGTCGCCCAGTGAAATATCAGTCATGTGGAAAACTGGCCAGCAACGTAGCTCTGTCTACTGGCTTGCCAGCTGGTGGAATCCAAGCTTGGAGGAACTGGAGGCCACCTGGCCACAATCAACTCCTGGCTGGCCTGGGATGGGCAGAGGGGTCATGGACCATTGAATTCAGGTTTGTTTCAAACAGCTGTGCTCTAGTCTTAAAAAAAAAACAACAACAAAAAACCCAAGCTCTTTGTTCTCTAATCAAATCAATTTGAGGACTGTTTATTTTTAACCTTTAAAACTGGAGACTTTATTGCTATGGCAGCTTAGGGTCATGGGTGATCAGGCCTCTCCCTGACCTTTGAAGACTGTAGCCTTCCCTAATCTGTAGGTGGGAATGTTACAGCAAGTACCCCCCCCCCCCATGTGCTTTCTGGAATTCTTTCCTATTGCTTTGCTTGAATAACTTTGATTCATTTTTCAAGAACCACATTTGATAAGTGGACCCTGACTTCTCTTGACCCCTTCATACCACATACATTACATACTAGCTATCAGTGTACTTTCTGGTGACTCCCTAAAGACTGTAATCTCTCTGACACTGGGACCACACTTTTCAACGTTATAACTTAAGAACCTGTATCTACCCACTCTTGTACATTAAGGAACAACTGAAGCCTCAGAAAAAAGATAAGGTAAGTGACTGTCTCAATTTAATTTTTGTGTGTATTGGTTAATATTATTATTGCTGAGATAAAATGTCATGACCAAAAGAAACTTGGGGATGAAAGGTCTTATTTCATTCATTGTTCCATATTACAGTTCATCATCAAAAGCAGTGAGGGCAGGAACGCAAGCAGGACAGGAACCTAGAGGCAGGAGCTTGATGCAGAGACCATGGCAGAGTGCTGCTCTCACTGGCTCGCTCCTCATGGCTTGCTCAGCTTGCTGCCTCATAGAACTCAGGACCACTAGCTCATGGATGAAACAGCTGACAGTAGACTGGGCTTGCTCCCATCAATCACTAATTAAAAAAAAAATGTCTTACAGGCTTGTCTACAGCCCATTATATGGAGGCATTTTCTTAAAAAAACAAACAAACAAACACAACTTTTTATTGACTTTGTGAATTTCCCACCATGCACCCCAGTCTCACTCATCTCCCTGCCCCTTCATGTCCACCCTCTACCCTTGCAAATATCCCCACCACCCATAAAATAAAATACTAGTAAAGACATCTTGTTGGAAAAAAACAAAAACATCTTGTTGGGGAAGCTGTACTGTATCACAGTATTTCACACAGTATAGCCTTCTGTCCACACATCTTTATTTGCAAATGTTCATTCCAATGAGTCATTGGTCTGTTTCCAGGCCTCTGACTTCTGCTACAGTATCTATACTGGATCCTCTCAGACGTCTGAACTGGGCTCCTCTCGGATGCTCTGTTGTTGCCCTGTGTCATGGAGATCCTGAAGCTTTGAACCTGCAGGAATGGCCCTTTGGTGTGCTCCGTAGATGGGTAGATGTTGGGGTGGGCAGACTCAAAGCCCCGATCTGGGCCTGGGAGGCAGCTGAGCTGGTTGGCCCTCTAGCTCTGCTTTGCCCACACCACCATCTCTACAGCACTGCCCCCTCTAGCTTACCCCATGCTGCAGACCACAAGGGATAGCACACGCCTCCTGCTCTCATGTCCTCAGGGGCAGCTCGAGGCATTTTCACAATTGAGGTTCCCTCCTCTCAGGTGACCTTAGTTTGTGTCAAGTTGACATGAAACTGTTCAGTGATATTGTGATATTATAAAGGAAATAGTGTAATTTCTTTTCAGGGTTGTATATTGCTCTTATTCAGAAATACAATCTATTTTTTTAAAGCTATGTTATATCCTCTAATTTTCTAAGCTCATCTATTATTGGTAGGTTTCAAGATGTATTAATTCTGTTTCTGAAATAATAAAACTTAGGTATTTAATGTGCTGTTGAACAAAGGTCTAAGGACTCACAAAAGAGTCTGGGGTTGCTTGAGACATATCACAATTACTGATATGCTTTAAATATCTAAAATCCATTTTTAAGGAAATGGGAAACTGAAAATTCGGTTTTAGAATTGTTTCTGAGGCAAACTAAAATATCTAGGTTCGTTAGTAGCATGGAGAAAAAGAAGGACAGGAATTTGGAAGTGTCTGTCTGCGTTTCCTTTTGATTTTTTTCGTAGTTGACATTCCTTCTGCTCCCGAAAAGCCAGCTCCATGGCTGCCCTGTGGCTTGCATCTACAGGGATGCTCTGAAGTCAACAGGTGTTCTCTGATGTCCGAAGTCTTCCTTGTTTCCTTTGGATGTTGTCCAATGCTGGATTAGGATGTGTCTGCCTGAATCGACTTCCCTCCTCATGGGATTGGTTGGCTACAAGATGCCGAGTCCCCTGTGCCAAGGAATTCCCCTAGATAACACAGGTCTCCATATTCTAGCCTCGTGGTATAAATGGCATGTGCCAGTGCCTGTGTGGAAACCAATCAAAACATTTTGATTAAAACTTATAAACTCCAGAAACAACTAGGAATTATTTGTACAGGAAGTAGATACAAACATAGTGAGTCTTTTTTCTTCCTTTAAAAAATGGCTAAAATGGCTTTCCAGTTTTAAATATATGTAGCTACCTTCCAGAAACAACTAGGAATTATTTGTACAGGAAGTAGATACAAACATAGTGAGTCTTTTTTTCTTCCTTTAAAAAATGGCTAAATGGCTTTCCAGTTTTAAATATATGTAGCTACCTTTAAGCCTATATATAGAAGAAATCATGACATTTATGATTTTCATGTTTTAAAAAGCCAACTTGGTGGTCAGCAATTGATTTATGTCTTCTATCAATGAGTCATGTGAAAGAAATGATGGTGTATTCACTAAAGTCATTTCATGTCTCCACCTACCAAATCATTTAAAAATATGTTGACTTCTTTCTAGATGACATTTAATTGCCTGAATTTAAGTTGTGGTTTAAGCCATTCTTTCTGTCAAAGTCATCATTCTAGGGGTTAAAAGGTTGACTCAACAATTAAGAGCACTGGCTGCTCTTCCAGTGGACTAAGGCTCAATTCCCAGCACACAGATGATGTCTCCCAATCATCTGCAACCCCAATACCAGGAGATTTGACACCCTCTTCTGGCCTTCACAGACACTGCATGTATGTGGTGTACAGACAGACATGCTGGCAAAATACCTATACACACACAAAAAAATAATAATAATTTTTTAACTAAAAAAATAAGTTCCAAAACAGAAAAAGACTTTGGCTGTATCATTAAAACATAAAATGGCCTATGTAACAAACTTGCTGGGAGAACATTTTTCTTATGCCACATCTCTTCATCCTTGCTTCGCCAGGGTCCTAAATGCCCCCTTTTCATTATAGGGCTCATTGTATTGCATCATTCACTGAAAACCAGCATAATGTCTTCTTCTAACTGTAAGCAAACTCTTAACCTACTCTACCAACTATCCAAATTATTAGTTATTCAAAGATCTAACTTTACAGGCTGTGGTCTATGCTCCAAGAGAACGTGGAATAGTCCCATCTCAATGGATATTTGAGTCAAATGAGGCAAGTTCATGCACTCATTAATTATAAATACTGATGTTATGGAGAGCAGGACAGGACAGGGTAGATCCCTATGCTTGTGGTGCTCGCAGATCAAGCCAAAGGTTATTAAGAAGGGGCCATGACCAGGTGATGGTGGCTCACACCTTTAATCTGGGCCCTTGGAGGCAGAGGCAGGCAGATCTCTATGAGTTCCAGGACAGCCAAGGCTACCCAGAAAAACCCTGCCTCAAAGGGGTAAAACACAAACAAAAAACATAAATAGGGGTCAGGGGAGGCATTTCCAGAGTATCTGGGAGAGATGCTCTTGATAACCTTGTAAGTTCTAGAATTCTGAGCACACCTCTAAGAAGCCATTTCCTGATTGCTGATTTATTTGGGGCATGAGTAACTATCTAATGCAGGGCTGTCCCCATTTGACTGCTTCAGAGAATCTCAGCAGAGCCAACAGCCCCCCCCCAGCACTCAGTGTTTACTCTCTCTCTCTCTCTCTCTCTCTCTCTCTCTCTCTCTCTCTCTCTCTCTGGCTTCTAGCTCCTTGTCATCTTTAGCCTGATCTTACTAGATAGCAACATTTCTCCTCCCATTGGCTTTCCAGATTCCCCAGTGCTTTCAAGAGAGGGGAAAGTGATCTCAACAGAAATCCATCTTTGGAGAGGCAAAACTACTCTCCAACCAGCATCTTCTCTCAGTGAGCATCTGATCAACTGCATGTCTTCTCCCCTGCTTCTTGGGCCAGTCATACTTCTGTGGCTTTCAATGAATTCTGTTCTTGTGTTGCCGCAGCCTTAGCCAGAGCAAGCCCTTTATACCTCTTGGTCACTCAGCCATTGCTCCGTGTCTCAAGGGAGATGTCTAGACTCAGAAATCTTATCACCCAGCAGCAGAGAACTAGGTCAGGCTGGCAATGATCTGAGTGTGAATGAGGAGGAAAGGGCTAGCACAGTAGAGAATGCATCCTCGGGATGGAAATTGGGGTGGGGGCTCACATCCTATTGCTGTCCTTGATGGGGAATCCTATAAAAAAAAAATCCCTTGCTAATGTATTTGAAACCTACTTCTTTTTAGAGACTGTTTTAAATAGATTTTTATTTACCTTTTGAGAATTTCATACATGCATATTACAATTATATTCACTTCCCATTCTTCTCTTAATCCATGAGCCTTCCCAGCCTGAGGAAGTTTGCCTAGCCTCGGTCTTACAGACTGAAAGAATGGAGGTGCAAGGAAGCAAAGGAAGAAGGAAAGTGAGACTTGTGTGTCCTGGGTCGACCTCCCTGGGCTCTCTCTGCACCTGTGGCAGCACTGCCTGGGCGGAACCCAGGTGGAGTTACTCATTACCCTGCTGGGCACTCCCTCCAAAGGGTGGCTGAGGCTGACGGAATGATTTGAAGATACACTGGGTTGGGTCAGATGGTGATGTTTGCACAAGTGCGTCAGAAGGTCCAGGGCTGGTCTTAGGAGATCTCACCAGAGAGCCCAACCACGTTAAAGATGAGAGGCTCAGAGTGATCTCCCCTGGGCCAATTGTAATAAGCAGCAGGGCCAAGATATATGGCACACTCTAGGGTCAAACCTTATGTCATCAGTAGCTACGTAATGATACTTATCCTCTCTTGGTGGCTCCTCTGCCCTGACCGATTCCATCCGTACATAAATTAGCCAGGGCTGACTGCTTCGGCTGCCGCTCTAAGAATGCTAGCTTAGGGTAATAAAAGCCGAGGCGCTGTATGAAGAAAAACCACTTTGCATTTCATAGTGGACTACATCCTGAGGGACCAAGCAGCAACTGTTCTGAAACATAACTAACTAGTGATAGAACTAGTCCTTCACTACAGTTCTGAAATCCAGTCAGCTCTAAAACTGCAGGTAAAGCCCGGCCTAACTGGACTCGTGGCTACTCAAAATGGGTTACTCCACTTTGTACATTGTCTTTTGCAAAACTCAATGCCATGTGACTCCTCCAGGGCCATGATCCCCACCCCCCACCCCAAGGAACAGACTTGGAATTTTGTCCATCTGCCTGAGCTATTGACCTGCACCCCAGGGTCACCTGCTGGTGGGTGTTCCTGTCCATGAGCAGGAATAGCATTTCTTGACTGGCAGTAGGTGAGAGCTGTGCCCTTTCCCTCAGGCAGGCTCGTTCTCTTGGGCTAAGTCCTGCTAAATGCGTTAAGCGCACAGCAAGAAAGTGAAGACTCACACTTTCTATTCCAACCTGTTATGAAGTCTTCCTCTCTACACCCCGAAGAGCATGCCTACAACAGGCAGACTACCTCAGAACCGTGTGGACTGAAAGCATCCTTTGGTAGATCCAAGATCCCTCAAGTAAAATTCTAAGACAAACCATAAAAGTCCAAGACTGAAAAAAAAAAAAAATCCACACCATTTTACAATCTAGATCAGACACGGGGGTAGGAGGAGCGGTGAACGTTAAGGTCTCTTTTCAACTTCACTTATTTTTGCAGTGAAAATCTCACTGGAGAGCCCAACCACATTAAAGACGAGAGGCTCACATTTCAACGCCCACCTGTGGGGTACGACTGTACCAGACCTCTCCAAGATACCAAGATACCACTGTGCAGCTCATTGTTTGTTTGTTTGTTTTTAATAGCACAAATGCTTTATTTAACAGTTGCCGGTCATCCTGTGGTTAAGTGTTGGATATCCAGGACTCGGCAGCAAGATCCTCACAACCTCCTATCCTCTCTTTCTGACTCCAGGAAGGTGAGCACATCACCCTCTCGAGCGGGGCTTTTGATGTTTCCTGTGCTAGAATGGCTGGTGTCATTCATAGATTCCACACGTAGCTGCGCGCGCTGTACCTGCCAGCCGGTCCTGTTCGGCGCTTTTATCACCCTAGCCAACTTTATCGGCCGCATGAGCCTCGTGTCCATGATGGCGGCGATCTGGTGGAGAGCGATTGCTTCTGTAATAGGCCCAAAGGCTCTGAAGTAAGAATTTGGATCTTGTCTTTGGCCAGTTACGTTGGCGTATGGCTGCACTCAAGCCTGAAGAGGATCCTAGGCTTGAAGGCCAGCCTGGGCTACACAGTAAGACCTTGATTCAAAGCAGCAACGCGATAACAACGCAGAGTTCTTGTAGCTTGTTCACGCAGGTGACAGGGGACACTCATCAGTACCTGGACACCAACAAAAGCATTGTCCCTGGGTGCTGGAGATGTAGCTTAGTTGTTGGAGTGCTGCGGTATCCTCAAAGCCCTGAGTTTAATTCTCAGCATCCCTAAGCCAGGTCCTGGGATATATGCAGCCCTCAGGATGTACTCAGGATGCAAGAGGATCAGCAGTTCAAAGTCATCCTTGGCCAGCTGAGTTCAAGGCACACTTGGGATACAAGAGACCCTGTGTCAAAAAAATAAACAAAAGAAGTGTTCAGGGATGGGGATGGAGCTCAGTGGTGGATGCTAGCATAATGTGTGAGGCCCTGGGTACTCATTCCAGAAGTACACAGCTATTTAACATACTTCATTCTAAATACTAAGGATGTATGGTGCACAGATGATCGATGCAGAACTTTCTAGCCATTTCAAAAGTGAAGTTTCTGATACCAGGAATGCTAGCTAGCCACCTTTGTTTCATAGATTAATATAATTTTCACTGTACAGACATTTTTAAAATACTGCATGTTCGCTATGAAATTATTTTAAATTTTATTTTAAATCTGCCTATATTTTAAAATGAAAATATTTAATTAGGCATGATGGTACATGACTAAAATCCCTCTCACAGAGCAAGAATTCAGGTAGGGGATGGAGAATTGGCGTTACCTGAGCTATGTAGGAAGACCCAGAAAGAAAGAAAGAAAGAAAGAAAGAAAGAAAGAAAGAAAGAGAGAGAGAGAGAGAGAGAGAGAGAGAGAGAGAGAAAGAAAGAAAGAAAGAAAGAAAGAAAGAAAGAAAGAAAGAAAGAAAGAAAGAAAGAAAAAGAGAAAGAAAGGAATGAAGAAAGGAAGGGAAAGACATTTGAAAATCTTAAACATCTTACTGGGTAAAAGCTGGGTGTAATGCCTGTAGTCCCAGCACTCCAGAAGGCAGAGGCAGGTGGATCTCTGTGAGTTCAAGTCCAGCCTGGTCTACAAAGGAAGTCCAGGATGCCAAGGCTACACAGAGAAACCCTGTCTTAAAAAAAAAGAAAAAAGAAAAGAAAATCCTAAACATCTTCAAAGGTTTATTTGAAAATATAATAGTGAAGAAGCCTTGCTAACTCCCTCTTCTAGTTTCTTTTCCTTATCTCATAGCTGTTTAAGTGGTTTAGCTGGGACTATTGTGTGCAAACACAAAGTCAAGAAGGCCATTCCAACAATATTGTCACCAAGGCAGTATCTGTGATGATGTCTTAACCAACACCTCAAACTGTAAAATTACATAAAACTGAATACATATTCCAAGAACATATTTGAGTTTTCCAAAGTTCTAGGAACTCTGCTTTGGAACCCGTGAGGCAGTTTTGTCATTATGTGTGAAATCTAAAAGGAGCCTCAGGACTAATGCCAGTATGTGTGTCTTAAGTTCTCCAAGCAGATGGATTTTGTCTAACCACAGGTCTAACCACAGTGGGGTAAGGGTCAGACTATACTTGTTATCTAGTGGATAATCAATAAGATGCTAAAGATGACTGGCAGTGAATTTAGGTGACATTTCAAAGAAAGCCAATTTGTGTGTTTGCTTGGAATTGAGTTGATCTAAAATGTGAAACCCATCTTTTGCTGATTGAGGAGAAACTTCTGAAGATAATTTCTTTCTCGTATTCTATGGACTTTTGTAAAACATTCTGCTTATCACATCCACTTATTTCCAATTTAGTGACATTAGATGCTAGTGCGCTTTATGTCATAGCATGTCTTACGTTGTTTCAAAGCTGGGGAGACTATGGTGCTTGTGGAGAAACTGCACATAGGTGGGCGGGAGAGGACAGCAGCATCTTTCTGTCACTGGGTGCTGAAAGGCAGGTGAAGAAAGTTGTCTCTGCTTAGAAAAAACAGCAAGTTTTACTCTTACAATCCACATTCACAAAACTGGGCGTGGGAATAAAGCAAGACTTCAGAGACCCCTTAGGTTCAGTGTTGGCCTGGGTATTCTAGGACATTCTTTGTACGATTCTAAGTTTATTCAACACTATGAAAAGAGTTGAAGATACATATGAGATGGGTTGGAAAATACAGAGTCATCGGCTTTATGGCTTTTTAACAGCCCCTAACTGTTCACCCTGAGAACATCATGAAGGACAACAAAATTAAACTATGCTTAATGAAATCCTTGTAGAAAACCCTGTCGCTCTGCAACAAATCATGTCATTGAGGAGCGAGTGCTTAGTGTTCCATGGAGAGTAACATTCACCACCCACCATCTTAAGTACACAGCACCACAGACAATTAAGGATTTCCGTATAGCATGAAAACATTCCAGTTCAACCTAATAAAAAAATTATACTACTACAAGTTCTAATTTTGTCTTCCAAATTTTACTTCTATTTCTTTGCTTGCACTAAATAATGGCATGCTGTTTATTTGCCTAACTACAATATTCTGTAGTATGACACCACAAATAAAAACCAGGCAGAGCCATTGTGTCCAGTAAAAGCCATCACTCTAATGTGTGTGTGTTGCAAAGCAGATCAACTTTGGAATTATCCCAGTTCTCAATATAACAACCAATTATGGACGGACACACACACATGTTTGTATAATTTAATTAGCCAGGGATCTAGACTGACGGACACAGGAAATACTCACAGGTTATGAAATTCTGTCTCATTACCAATCCTTTATGTTTTCTCAGTAATAACCTCCCTGGAGCCAGCAGATCCTTCCCTTCTGTGATTCCGTACAAGAATTAAAGAAAAAAAAAATGTTTTAAAATCCTTCACCTTTCTCGGATACTTTTTTATAAGGTAGATCCAAGAAGGGGAGGCGGTGGCATCTGTGACAACAGAAACAGCATGCACGGGACAAAGGCTTCTTTCTCGAATGTTGGGACAATGCAAATCTTTAACCATGTCCCTGTTGGTATCATCTGAACTATCTTTACAGACCGTCGGTTGGAATCTAACTGTATTGGGAGGAGAGAAAGAGCCCACTTTACCCTGCTCACCTGTGTCTTTTCTAAAGGTCGATTGTCTTTCTAGTGGGGGATTATTACAGTCATGAGGACACTGTAAAAAACAGCTGTGACGCTCACTAAATGGCTAGCGCCACCTATTGGCTACTCAGAAGCACAAATGCTTTTTCACAATTCCTTTTCTTTTTATATGCACGTTCGTGCTTTACGAAAGCCACTATAGTTGGGTGCTGGTAATGATAATGAAAAATACAGAGTTCTTCTGACTTACAGCTTCTGTCAGTGTGTATGTGCAGCGACAGCCTACATTTCAATTGTAAGATGAAAATAGAAAAATTATCAAGTACCAGAAAGACCCTCATGATACCACATGATTTTTGTTTCTTACTGTTTATCTTGTGTACATACGGGCAGTGAGTGAAGGCTGGGGAATCTGGGACATCTATTCAGCAGTGGGAGGCCATTTAACATTGTTGAACCTACTCTTTAAATGTTAGATAGCTGGCTGCGGTGGTGCACGCCTTTAGTCCCGGCACTGGAGCCCAGCCTGGTCTACATAGTGAGTTCCAGGACAGTGAGAACGATGCAAGAGACCCCATCTCAAAAAAAAAAAAAAAAACAAACAAAAAAACCAACCAACCAAACAAACAAAAAAAAGGAACAAACACAGGCATAAACAAAACAAGTAGCAGTAAGTACCAGCGAGATCCGGAAAACCTAAACACAGACGTATGGCTGGTACATTTACCAGCATGGTGCAGCTGCTGTGAAAAACAGTCTAGATGCTGCGTGATGGTTGCACAGTCATCATATGGCCAGTGTTTCCATGCTAAGGAACTTGAAACCGAAAGTCTGCCCAAGAAAATTGTGCATAAATGTCCATAGTCACATTATCTGTAATAACCCCAAATAGAGACAACTGGACTGTTTGCTGAATGCTGTGCCCGTTGATGAGTGGTAAATAAAATGTACTATTTTCATACAAAAAAAGGTTATTTGAACTACTGACAAAAATGAAGTGTCAGTCCATGTTAACAACACATATCAGCCTTAGAAACACTGTATGGAGAGAATGCCTTCACAAAAGAAAAACAAAAAACAGGTATGATAACAATCCTATTTATGTGAAGTGTTGAAAATAGACAAAACTGGAGGACAGAACTCAGTTTAGCATTTCTGAGGGTCAAGTTTAGGGTAAATAAGAGTGACATAAATTCCTTTGGCAAATGATGAAATATCTTAACATTTATGGCGGTTGACAGATGTACATGTGTGAGTATAATGGAAAAAAACTGGACTGAATACTTAAAAATGAATTCTATAATATGCGAATTAAATATCAGCAAGAACTGTTATAGGGACTGGAAAGATGTCTCAGTAGTTTAAAAACACTTGCTGCTCTTGCAGAGCAAGAGACCCAGGTTCAATTCCAGTACCCACATGGAGGTTCACAACCATCAGTAACTCCAGAGCATCTTCTGGCACCACATACTCACATGGGGCACAGACATACAGGCAGGCAAAACACCCCTACTCATAACAATAATAAAATCTCTAAAATCATTTTAAAAGAAAAGTGACTCATCATGAAATTGTAACTTAAATTAAAAGTAGCTGCAGAGCTGGGCAGAGGCGTGTGGATCTCTGAGATCACGCAAGGTCAGCCTGGTCTATGGAGTGTCTTCCAGGACATCAGCGCTACACACAAAAACTGTGTCTCAAAAAAAAAAAAAAATGAAGGAAAAAAGGCATATAATATGCACACTCTGCTTTATAGAGAAAGAAGCAAATCGGTCATTCCAAAGTCCTACAAGCAACTGAGCTACAGGTTTCAGACAGACCTGGGCAGGTGGGGGGACCCATTTTTGATGCCCCAAACAGCATCCTCAGTGGTCTTGGGCAGGGTTTCACTGACTAAAGACCTCCCAAGTACATGGTATGACTCACCATTAGGAAAGCCTCCAATTTCAGATTGTACTATAAACAGCATGATCCAGAGAGAAGAAAAACGAATCAGTGTACAGGAGGGGTTACCCTGCTTGAGGACAGCTCTTCTCCACTTTCCACACAGATGTGAGGCCGAGCACTGAGTCTTTGGAGAGCATCTCAATGTGCAGCTGCAAGGGAGAGAGCACTGTCTGTACCTGCAGAGCTGTTTTTCCATTTCTCGTTGGCACTTGTGTCTCCCTATTAAAGATTTTCCAGATGTTGCGATTCCTTAGAACAACTTCAGAAGATGGCTTCCTCCCCTCCTCCTCAGCCTCCTTTCTTTATTTCTGGCCCTGGACATTGGCCAGCAGAATTATTTGTGGTTCTTAGTTGGTAACATACCTTAATAGTAGGCAGAAGCGGTTTTCCTTTGTTTTCAGTTTTCTGCGGTGCGGTAGTTAAAAATTGGCTCCTATCAGAAAGCTCTCTCTAAGCCTAATGCGCTCTGCCCTGTACATACATGATTAACCAGCACGGCGTGTACAGCAAAGAAGCCAGGTGAGAGATTTATCGATTCTGGCTGAGTGAATGGAAAAGCAACCTTGAACACTTTGTGAAGTCCATAATGGGCTTAACGACTCCACTCTGGAGCCAACTTAGCATGTCCACTTAACCGGGCAAGGAGCCTGTGTTTGATCTGACTCAGTAAAGCAGCCCAAACTGACAACAGTCGACAATTTAAAGCTCTTATTCTTTTTTTTTTTTTTTTCCTTACTGGTATAAATCATATTTATTTCAAATAGAATTAGTATTTCATAAAATTTCACATTTTGTTAGATATCTTGGGGGAATACTTTCTACTGACTAATACTGTGAAATAAATTCATACGATGAATAATTGCTTTCAAGTTCAGAACCCACTCAAGGTAAAGTTCAATGATCTGGCAGTTCTAGAATATTCTGATTCCAAACTCAAATTGGGCTATATATAAGAACATCTCATTGTGTTTAATGAACTGGTATTATACCACAAATATTTGTTTTGTGGGCACTCAATCTGTCTGATTCAAATATGTTATCCAAAAATATGAGGCAGTGTCTTCTGAAACTAGATATAATCTTTCTTTGGAAGTTTAAATAACACCAGAATAGAAGACAGGAACTGTTAAACCATCTTCCACTAATTAACTTTCTAAAATCAGAAAAAAGAAATACAGAGTGGAATAATTGCACATATATTTACATTCAATTATGCAAAAATTACTTTCAGCCCAAATTTTTATGATGGTCTGTTTGTTGGTTTGAAAGCTATAAAATGAGGTTTTTCTTTCTTTGGGTTTTAGTTTTCATTCATAATAGTTTTCTGTTTACAGCAGTGATTTTACAGCCCTGTGAAAGTGGAGAATCCATTTCATATTATTTTAGAGAAATAAGTTAAAGTGGAAAAATGTAAACCATCCAGTTGGTGCATGCGTTTAGTCCCAGCACTCAGGAGACTGAGGCAGATGAATCTCTGAGTTGGAGGCTAGCCTGATCTACAGAGCATGTTCCAGGACAGCCAGGGCTACACAGAGAAACCCTGTCTTGAAAGACAGACAGAATTGAGAGGGAGGGAGGAATAGCTAATCCCCCCACCACCACCAAAGTAACAATGTCCAAGTTTTGCAAAATGGACGTCCATACAAGAACCAAAAGGAGTGAAAACTCTTCATTCTGATTCTGTCATACTACTTACTTGGATATGGAGAGGGGAAAAGGAGGACAGCAACTTCCAGATTTCAAAATGAGTGGAAAGGCTTATCACTTAGTGTTACAGAGAGTCTAATTTTCTTTTCTAACAAATGTTTCCAACAGAAAATTTAGCACAATTCACTTTAGAAAAATTCTTCCTTTGGAGACAGGAAGGACGCGTTAGGTATTTATGGGCAGCTGGCAAATATTCACTGCACCTCAGTGTGGCGGAATGCCTCCAACCCTGAACCTGTGGGGCCTCGATTTACAAGGAGATGGCTACCAACTAGAATTTTAGCAATTTCTTTTATTTAGAAACTTCTTCTATTAACAATTTCTTTTATTTCTGTGGTGCTAAGAACTCACACCAGAGCCGTGAGCATGTCAGGCAGGTGCCCTACCATCCTCAGACCTGATTTCCACATGTCGGTATTAGTCATATGGGGAGAAAACAAAATATCCACTACCGATGAAATTTTCTACTACAGGGATATTTTTTTCAGCTGTCTCAGCTGCCACTCCAGTAATTTGAACACTGACCTACGTTCTTCTGAAATTTCTCAAGTCTCAGAGTGAAGAAGGGAAGGGATGTTTGATAAAAAAAAAAAAAAAAAAAAAAAAAAAATGGACTGGCCAGCCCATTCATATCAGGACAAAGAGAACAAGCTAAGTAGATTTTCTTCCCATCCTGGCCGTTACCCACATCGTGTTGAACTTGATTGACTGAAGGTAAGCTTATCCATTGTTTCAGCTCCTCGGAATTCCTGAAGCCTAGCTGCCTGCCACTTGCTCTTAATAAAACGGAGAAAATGAACGTGAGCCGCCAACAAGGCGCTTCCTCGCTGCAGGAAGAGAGGAGAAATCTCATTTAAGACTCTTAATATAAGTTTGCCCAATGCTTTAGGCAAACGAAAAACAAATACAAACCCCCTTTTTAGAAGTATCTGTGAATTCGTTTCCAGTAAGCCCTGACGTTTGCATTTTTATCTGTTGGTCCAAGAGATTATGGACAGAATGTTTTTCTATGAAATGCTCTGGGGGTGGGCAGATGATCTCTCACCGCTGGGGTGGACCAGGCTGCCACAGCCAAGCTGGTTTTCAGCTCCAAACCAGATCTTTAGTATTTGTGTTGTTGGTTTTTTTTTTTTTTTTTTTTTTTTTTGTTGTTGTTGTTGTTGTTGTTGTTGTTGTTTTCCCCCCAGATTGCTCTGGTTTCTAAATTTGAAGGTAACTGCATTACTGAGATAAAATACAATAAAGTTCACTTGTTTCAAGTATACAGTTCAGTGGGCTTTAGTATATATTTAGTATATTCTGTTGCGCAGTAACCAAGACTATCAAGTCAACAAAACTCCAGTTCTTGTCCCTCAGGTCTGAGTAGCCCATAGCCTTTTCCCCGATATACAATGTCTATTGGGGATATTTTTTTACCAACAGAATCAAGTGAATCATGGTCCTCTATGACAGGATTCTTTGATCATTTGTAATGTTTTCAAGATTCAATGACTACTTCTTACAATTAATTTGGGAACACTTGTAAACTTACAAAGAATTGCTAACCTGAGAATTGTACAACTCTTCTCGATGTAGCCCAGGCTACATCTATTTTATAGAAAATGTGGTGGATGGACTTAACAAGATTCTTTCCTTAGAAGTTTTCATCATTTTACAAATAACCATGGATTAAGAACTGGTTCTTAAGGTAGCACCCCTTCCTCCCAGCAGTGCTGGTGACTGAATCCAAGGCCCTTCGGATGCTTAAGCAACAAACATCTACCAAGTTCTACCTGTAGTCTGTGTATTAAAACTTTCCATATGGGGCTGTGGAGCCTGTTAAGTGGGTACAGGACCTGCTGCACAAGCACAAGGACCCAAGGTTGATTACCGACACCCACAAAAAAAATCAGAGGCAGAAACAGAAGGTTTCCAGGGATTCATGGGTCAGCTAGTCTAGACAATTAATGAGCTCCGGGTTCAATGAGAGGTCCTGTCTCAAAAGAACAAGTGGAGAAGCAATGCAAGAAGACAACCCACTGTCAGCTTCTGGCCTCCCAGACAAGCAACACACATGCAGCCCTCCTAACTTCCTCACAATAAGTAAGCAAACAAACAGGCCTTATACTGTGATAAAAGAACACATTCTTTGGCTAAGGAGCAGAACTCCAGGATGCTTGGAGTACAGATTCCCAAGGCCCTCTGCAGATCCATTGAGAAAAAGAAAATTCCTTTGGATGGAATTTGGAAATCAACTTAAAGCATGTGCTGCCATCAGAGTGTATAGGATAAATGTAGTACATTGTATGTTCTTATATTTGTTATTGGCATCTAGTCATCCAGTATACTATTGCAAAAAGATTCCATTCAAAGTATATTGTAAAAGGTGAAACATGACTTAGTGGTTTGCCTAACATGTTTAGAGATCAGTCTTCAGCACACACACAAACATACATGATCATATGCTCACACTCATGCATGCACACATGCTTACACAATCACCACACTCATGCACTCTCACAGGTGCACACACCTGCTTACACACACACACACACACACAAGACTCATGTTGCACCACATCTTCAATCCTTACTGGGGTGCCCTTACTAAGTGAGCCAAAGTCCTTCCAGCAATAGAGAGAGAGACACACTGGCTCACAGAAAGGCAGCTTGTATAAAGCCAAATTAGTGGTTCAGATTACAGAGAAAGCACAAGCTATCAAATGAAACTTAAATTCTTATCACTCTAACTCCATTTCCTTATGGGGGAAAAATGGAAGCAGTAGGAACATTTACTGTCGAGGCTATTTCTAAAGTTAATCAAAGTACGTATACAAAAAATACTCTGCAAGGTATTATATAATGTTATTATAGTTTTCAAAATATAATAAATAAATAAGTGCCTGAATCCATGTCCTTTAAAATGTTATACTACTGCAACAGCTTTTCACAAAGTAATATACTATTTTAAATAAATTTTGTAAGCCTATTGTATCAAAAAATAAATCTACAGGAGAACTCACTTTTCTCCTTTGTGCAGTCCTCCACTCTGTATCAGTTCTGACAGCATCATAGTTTTATAACCTAACAAAAAAATCCCACTAGAAAGTAAGGGAAGACAACTGTGGTTGAATGTTTAGTTTTGATAAAATGTATAGATATATAAAGTATGTAATAAAATTCACAGATCATTTGAACTCCAAAACTGCTACTTAAAGAAAAATTCTGAATGACTATAGCTACATTATTGAAGACACAGCTGATGATTGCATTTTAAAGTGAAATGATTGCAGACAAATCATTCACGCATCTCTCTGTGTACCAAATGATATATCAGATGATGATTATAAACTATGTTTTATTAAGAAGTCTGAACTTCATAATAATTTTTTTCTGGCTTAGAATGGTAATATTTGGTGTAGAGCACTGATGTTTGTATACTTTCCTGTGTATGGAAATCTGCCACATGGCTGTTTCGTTGAGGTGGAAGCAACAGGAAGAACGCAGCCAAGACTTCAAGGTCGATGAGAAGGATGCTGAATGTTTGCAGAGGTAGGGTAGAAAGCATGTCTTTAAACATGATATCAGAGGTTGGCCATTTAGCCTGATTCCCTGAGAAGGACAAACAACCTGTCCTTGACGTGGACTACGCTCGAGAGCCAACTATCTCGAAGGCTGAAGCACAGAAGACTGATGCCACCGAAGCTGCCAGGGCGACAGAGAAAATGCAGCTGTGTCTCCTGCTGCTGGTGCCCCCGAGCGCTGCGCTCTCAGGTCAGACCACCCCTCAGCCTCACGTCAGCAGAACAGAAAGAGAAGTGTTTGGTGTGTAGGCGTAGCTACGGTTAATCAAATGGGTTTAAATATTTGGCAGCTGAAGAAAGAAGTCAGTGTGGTTGAGAATTGGGTCACTGGAAGGTTATGGTCACCTGAAAGCTCCCATTCCCCGTCTCCTCCAGCCCTTTTACCCCAGACACACCTAAACGCCATCCCAGCAGAGATGCCATAAGATCTACGTTTGCACTCCGGGGGTGGTGAGCCCAGTTTTTCCAAGGTGACGTCAGTGTTGTCAATAATTGGCACTCCATTAGTTGGTGGTCAGGAATGACACAGGTTTTCCCGCTACTGTTTTAGTTGGGTATTTCTCCCCCCCACCCCACCCCCTTTAAACTTAGAACTAGTGACAGAACTGCAAAATGTAAAACAAACAAACAAACAAAAAAACCGGGAGGCTGCTCCCTTGAGACCCCCTGATCTGATGATTAGCTACACCGGACCAGTAGGGGCAGCACAGAATCCAGGAGCAAGCAGGAGGCACCTGGGGAGCAATTCCAGTTCCAGTCATTTGAGTTCAGCCACTTGTGATACACAATGTACCGTTCTATTTTGCGCACTTTCATTTGTCTGGTGATTTCTTCTCATTGTTTGTTGAAAGGTAACGTGTGCAGCAAGTTGAAAGTAAGGGAACACTCTGGTATTTGTGAACAGATATGCTCCAAGAAACCCTACTTCAGTGAAATTTTAATACTAAGTTGTGACTCGTACTACAAACGACTGAATCATTTTCTCCCTAGAAATAGTAATCAAGGCAAGAGCAAGAGGGTGGGACAGGAGGCTGGTCCTCAGATCTTTTTGTTTGCCATGGGTGTAGGAATCTTTCTTAGTGAATCTGCAGGTGGCTTGACAGAAATTCCTTCTTCCCAGCTTCTGGCTCTAGGTGATAGCTGGGCTCTCATCCCCTCTGCAAACACCTTCAAAGAGTACACTGCAGATATGAAGGACGGGAGATCAGCTTTCTCCAAACACAGGGAGACTGGGCTACGGGAGCAGGTGAAAATCATATTCTTAATCACAAGCAAACACAATTAACTGGCAACTAGATTAAGATACCTAATCAGTCAAAATTATTTAGAGGCTCTTAGAAGGAGCACCCTTCTTTGGAGAGTTCTTAGTTACCCTTTGAGATAATACTGTTAATGAAATACATGTTCCCAGGGGAACCCTTTTTAGAGGCATTCCTCCTCCTATAGGGACATAATGAGGCTTCAGGAAAAAAATGATAAAAGTTCTAAGAGTAAAAAGTATTTTCAAAAAAGTGGGGGTGGGATTTGAGAAAGTCTTCCCCAACTTCAGTCCAACTGATGGTCACAGAGAAAGTGTTGGCGAGATGCTTTATCCACTCAACAAACGTGGTGGCATTCTCGTTGTATACTATAGTACTGAGCACAAGGCATGCCAAAGCCATGAACGACACAGGTGACTTTGGAGGGAGCTGGCAGTAACGGGCCAAGGTTAGATAAAGACCAAATAAATGTAATGACCGAATGTAATAAGTGAAGGAATAACGATGCAGATGGGAGAACGGTGGCATACGTTTCAAAAAGAAGAGAGGGGCCTGATTACAATAGGTGGGGTGGCCACAGAAAATGATCTGTGTCCTTAATAAAGGGAAGAGGACACAGGCTCTGAGGGAGAACTATCTTGCCGTGTTCTAAAACAGCTAAAGGCTAGCTGGTTAGAGCTTTGTATTAGGAGATGTGGGTAGAGAGCTAGAAAGGGCGCGAACATTCCGGGAGGACCATGAGGCTGCCACTGTGATATCCTGTTTGTGTAGGATTGAGCTGGAATTGGGGATCACAATGACACAAATCTGCCCCAACTGTCCTCTTGCTAATAAAGTGATAGTCATGTCAAGCTGAGGATGAAGCCTAAAGGTCCGGTGGCAGAGCGAAGGCCATATGTTCAATTGCCAGCACTGAAAAACAAACAAACCGAAAACAAAGCACCCAAAGTCAAATCCTGTAGGAGAGTAGTAAAGGTATTCCTATCGATCATCTTTATAAATAAGCTATTATACTTTATTTACTAAACAGAATAAGTACTGGCGAAAGCAGATCACAGCTCCCCTCCAGTTACTGACTACTGGAGATGTATAACTGAGTTTTCCTGGAAGGTACACTTTGCCAGTCTAGCTAAATCCCACTGTGGCCAGACCAGGTGCTACATGCACATTTGACTACTGTCAGCTCTTTCATGATTACAGTCTCAGTCAGCAGGCGTTGTCCCTTCTACTCTGGGAACAGCTGCAGTGCTGTAGACTGGGTCTCCTGTGCTTTGGAGAAGGGGAGAAACTTGCCCACGGGGAAGAACTGGGGTAAGTGCCTGTCTTAGTTTGGGTTACTATTTCTGAGATGACACATCACGACCAAAGCAACTTGGAGAGGAAAGGGCTTATTTCTCTCACAGTTCCGTATGACAGCTCATCGTCAAAAGCAGTGAGGGCAGGAACTCACACAGGGCAGGAACCTGGAGGCAGAGGCTGATGCAGAGGCCATGGAGGAGTGCTGCTTACTGGATTATTCCTGCTAGCTTGCTCAGCCTGCTTTCTTATAGAACCTAGGACCACCAGTCCAGGGATGGCACCATCCTCAATTTGCTCTGCCCTCCTCTACTGATCACTGATTAAGAAAATGCCTTACAGCTCTAACCTGTGAAGACATTTCCTCAGTTTAGGCTTCCTCCCCTCTGATGACTGTAGCTTCTATCAGGTTTTCATGAAAACCAGCCAGTAGCATGCCGTGGCTGGTCATGTGACTGAAGCTGGACCTGTGCACTGTTTTGGCATCTGAGCTATCTCAGGAACAGCAGCACAAAGATGAGTGCAGATCTTTGAAGTGATCCAGTATGTTTTGGAGATATGGTGGTTGGTCTTCATTTTCATGTCTTTCTGTTGAACTTTGTCCTGCTGAAGGTGGCAGTGACTCATGGGAATTCAATCATGCATAGAAGCGGTATAAATTAGATGGGCCAATCCCTACCCTTGGGACAAGTCAGAAAATCTTGCTTGTGACACATTATGTTCTTTGTGTAAGGTCATTGAGAGTGGTGGGGAGGACAGCAGGGAAGAAGGGTAGCAATAATTTGCGAAGTATTTCTTCAAAGATGTCTATAAATAAGTCTAAAAATCTTATTGAATATTCTACTTCTTCCTGCATTTTTGTTTGGCTCTTTAAAATGTTAATTAATTAATTAATTTGCTGCAGTGCTGGGGATGGAACCCAAGGTCTTGCCTTCCCTAGACATACATTATACCATTGAGATTTGATGGTTTTGAGTAGGGAAATCCTGTGAAGTCAAGCTAATCTCACATTATTCACGTTTACAAACTCAAGGAGTTTTATTTCTGGTTTTTCATGATATAGAGTTGTAATTTCAAAACTGTGAGGGACCCTCTTCAAGTCAAACATAAACAGGGCTTTATGATTTTTTAACTTTTTCCAAAAGAATCTGCCAGCACGAAAAGACACTGAAAAAATGTTTTTTTGTTTATGGCCACATGTATTACTTGAATTAAAAAAAATGTGAATGAGAAAATTAGGCCTAGAGAAAATGTGTGTACAGTCTAAGAACCAGTGAGGTGAGGCAGTATAGGGAGCCTGGGCAGTGTGGAGAGACAGCGTGAAAGCACAGAAAATCAAAGGTAAATTTAAACCCAGCAGCTCTGCTTCCTTCTTTTTACACATTTCTTTATTTGGTGTGCGGGGTGCACATGCGGAGCTAAGGGGACAACTTTCAAGAGTTGTTGTTCTCTTTCCACCCTGTGGTTTCTTGGGTGCAACCCCAGGTTGCCAGACTTAGTAGGAAGACTTAGTTGCCAGACTCAGCCCTTACCTGCTGAGTCCCCCACTCTCCCTAGCTATTTGTTTCTCTTGGAGGAAGGGAGTTGCTGGAGAAGGGCCACCCAGAATTGCTGGCACACCTGGAAGCAAAGAAAATAAGAGTCCAGATTGGGAAGCTGGTAGGGCCGGGCGATGGTTACAGTGAGGAAGCGCACAGGTATGGAAGGACATGGGGTATTTCTCAGTTTTCATGGTGGAAAATGGATTCTGCATCCGTGCACATGTACCTTGAACTAAGTGAGAATATTACTGCATAACACCGAAAGTCTGAAAGTTAGAAAGAACCTTAGGATTGGATTGGAACTGGATGTATTCTCAACTCAAGGCATATATGTGCACATGTATGTGGTCACATATATGTAGAAATGGTTATATACGTGTGGGGGGGCATACATACACAGAATTCCTCATTCATGAGGCATATGCCTTAAGATCCCCCTGTGAACAACAGAAGCTAAGGATAATACTGAACTTTATATTACTGTTTGCTCTCTACATACATTTCAAGGACACTTATGTGTCTTAACTTATAAAATAAACTATAAGCTAAGACACATATAAGTTAAAACAATAACTATAATAAGCTATTTTAAACTTTGAATTGTACTTTTTTAGAACTTTCCATCTAAAATTTCTAGTCTGTGACCCTTGTCAACTGAAACCACACAGGAGGAAGGTGTGGTAAGTGGAGTGGTGTGGAGATAGGTGCATGTTTCTAGGCTCTGTCTGCTCCATATGTGTAGAAGTAATGATGCCTCAGGATCCAGGAGAGCTCAGGCCTTCCTTTTCAAATGCTTTCTTCCAGAAACAGATGCTCCTAACTCCCTAGAAACAAGGCCGAGGTAAGGCAAAGAAAGTACAGGATGATCTGGAATGTCTGGTTATGCCAGATGTATGGAAATATCCAGAAATGACTAGAAATCGAAGGGTAAAGGGGAAATCTCAAAGGGTGGTTTGCAGGACAAATCTGAAGCAACAAGAAGCCTCATCTAACGGTATCTATTAAGGATGGCAAACTGTTTAAAACAGAACGTGTGGGTCTATGACTCCACCAACAACGCACAGCAAATAATGAGAAGGAATAACAAGAATAGAAAACCAATTCAAATAAAAGACATAGTATAAAACAATGCATAACCCATCTACAGACCTAAAGAAGCTAAACACTAAGGAGGACCCTAGGGAGGATGCGTAAATCTCATTCAGAAGGGCAAACAGGATAGACACCAGAAGCGGTGGAAGAGAGAAAACAGGATGGGAGCCTACTACAGAGGGTCCTCTGAAAGGATTCACCCAACAGGGGGGATTGAAGCAGATGCTGAGACTCAGGGTGAAACTTTGGGTAGAGCACAGGGGAATCTTATGGAAGAAGAGAGGGGTGGGAATAGAGGGACATGGAGGAGACAGGAACCCCACAAGGAGACCAGCAAAACTAAAAAATCTGAACCTGCAGAGACTGATGCACCAAAGGAGGACCATGCATAGAGAGGACCTAGACCCCCTGCTCTGATGTGGCCATTTTGGCAGCTCAGTCTCCATGTGGATCTCTGAGTGAGGGGAGCAGGGGCTGCCTCTATCATGAACTCAGTTGACTTCTCTTTGATCACTCACCCCTGGTGATGCATCCTTCCCAGGCCATTGAGGAAGAGGATCCAGGCAGTCCTGATGAGACTTAACAAGCTATGGGCAGATGCCAATAGTGGAGAACTCCTCCTTTCATTGGACTAGAGGAAGGGAATAGGAGGAAGAGGGAGGGAGAGTATGGCTGGGGAGAGTTGAGGGAGAGGGCTTCAATTGGGACTTAGAATGAATAAGTTGTGAAAAAAAATAAAAATTAAAAGTTAAAAAAAAAAAAGAAAACAAACTCATGGGGCGCAAGCCAGTAAAACACTCCATGGTCTCTGCTTCAGTCCTTTCCTCCTGGTTCCTGTTGCATTCCAGCCCTGTTTTCCCTCAGTGATGGATTATGACCTAAGAGTGGTAGGCTGAAACAAACCTTTTGCTTCCCAAGTTGCTTTTGGTCATGGTGTTTTATCATGGCAACAGAAGGCAAACTAGGATAGGTAGTAATGATGCTCCTTTAGTAACGGGTTACATGGCTGCACCGTTTCCCTTGGGTCAAAGATGAGATCTAACTGACACAATAATTCTAAAACATCTAAAAAAAAAACTTTTGCTCTATGTAAAAGAACACTCCACTCTAGTCTCTTGGCCTCCACTTAATTTCAGTGTAGTCTGTTTGTTGTACTGTCTTTTCTAGCTCCATCTGTCCCCTGGAGCATTCAGCCAACAGCCCTCTGTGTATTAGGTGTGTCTTTTAGCACTTCTACTCTGCAAAAGTTTTTGTGGTCATTTTGTCACTTCTTTTTCTAGAAACACTGTGGAGAGACCAGGTACTTACACACACACACACACACACACCCACACACACACATTTTTTTAAAAAGATAATTGAGTATAAAGCAATTTGAGTGACTTGCTAGTTCTCTTGGTATCAATTATTGAACAACCATGCCAGAATCTGGAATTCTTTTTACTCTACAACACAAAAACGCCTGGGCTGGGCTGGAAGATTTGTGCGTTTGTGGGTTATTCATCCTTTGATGAAAATTGTTGTGTTTGTGTGGCAGGCGTAATCACCAAAGTAAACTTTGCCTTTAAAGCTCTAGGAATGGGACTTAGGACCACACTAGGCTCAGGTAAGGGCAGGTAAGGACAAGGTGTTAATTTGTGTTTCAGTTTTTTTTTTTAATGGCATGACAAATGTTTTATAATTCTGTTTATTTTCCCTTGTGCAGCTTAGGGTTTTATTTACTTATTCTTAATAGATTTATTTATTTTATGTGCATGGGTATTTTGCCTGCATGTATGTATGTGCACCTTGTGTATGCCTTGTGTCCTCGGAGGCTAGTGTCACAGTGTCACAGTCCCTGAAACAGGAATCATAGACGAGTGTGAGCTGCTGTGTGGGTGCTGGGACTAGAACCCGGGTCACCTGGAGAAGCAGTCAGTGCTCTTAAACACCAAGCCATCTCTCCAGCTCCTGGGCTTTAAAAGGTTAATGTGCCTCCTCCCAATTTTTATTCTTACTACCAGAGTAAAAAAAGAAAAAAAAAAGTTCATGTTTTAACATAACCAGAAAACACACAATAGTTTACAGAAGCCTCCCTAAAAACTTAACAATGAACGCTGGTAAAAGCATGGCAAGAGCAGACATTTCTATCAAAGATGCTACCGTACTGAGAAACAGACTTGCTGTGCTGCTGCACTCATTCCCCCCTACACAAAGGCAGCTTCTGCGTCTACACGCGTTGTCTCAGCACATTTTCATTGATTTAAATATGTATGTACCTACTACGTGACTGGCCCATTAGGAACAGCGAGCTTCTCTCATCTTCATAAAGCTCTCAGAGGTCATTGGTATTATCATGATGCTCCAGTCCACAGGTCGGTTTTAAAGCATTCCATAACATTCCAAAGACAAGCAACTAGTGTGTTTCCTCAAGTAGAATTCGGTTCTAAGCAGCTTGTTCCCATGCTTCTGTTCACCACCAAGCAAGTCATGATGTACTAAGCCTTATCCTTAGGAGGGACTGGATAATTGTCGATCACATGGACAGTCTTAGCTCTTGGGATGATTGGAAGCACCAAGCAAATTACTAAATTGCTTTGTACCTTGACTGTCTGTCTTATAACAAGATAATTGGAAATTTTCTTTCTTTAGGAACAACCAGAGTGCAGGAAACTTAATAATTGCTACATTAGAGAATTTACTATGTTTCTATGTCTTTAAGACCTGCATTGAAGTCACCAGTAATTTAAGTAGGTGATGGGTGAGATCATAATGGTTCAATATTGCTAACTAAGTCTTTTACAGTCTGAGAGAACAAGGAACACAAAAATACAACATCAGTTTCCTTATATGTGAATGTTAGCACCATCTTTGAACTCTTTTCAAGTAGCTCAGCTGCATTAGAATTTGTCTGTAAGAAACAGGAGTCAAAATAAGTGAGTATCATGTAAGGCCTAGTCTGACTTTTTAAAAAGCTAGATTCTGTTTTTCAAGACCAGGTTTCTTTGTGTAGCCCTGGATGTCCCGAAACTCGCTCTATACACCAGGCTGGCTTCAAATTCACAGAGATCTGCCTGCCTCTGCCCCTAGAGTGCTGGGATTAAATGGGTGCACCACCACCACCTGGCAAAATCCTAGGTATTCTAAATGATGCTTTCTTTTTGCATTGTTGTATTTCTGATTTTTAAAAGTTATCATAATCCAGTTAATAAGAACACTGCATCCTTCTCCAAGGATATCAATCCATCACTACCAACTTCTTTCTTTCTTTAATCCTTGTAAGTTCCAATTTTTCCTTTCATTATTTGTAAAGATGTCACATTAATAAATTCAAAGTAAGACCCTTACTGTTTCCAGTGGTCCAAGAACCCTCGTTATATGACTTTAAGTCACTGATTCTTTCTTTCCTTACCTCAGTCTCCTTAGCAGAGGGGACTAAGGGGCATCAGCTCCACTAACCTCCAGGGCAGTTGTGAGGCTCAGATGAGTTAGGAAAACTGCTTTGTAAACCATATCGTGTTTATGAAGAAATTAACATCAAAGATAACTTCCAAAGTGCACTAAAGACAAACAATTACTTCTGTATCATAAAATTACACATAAAATTATCCATGTGTTTCTTCAGCCTAGGTTTCTGCTCTGAAAGCATTAAGAATAGCCAGAGGATCCAAAGGCCCTGTAATGTGTGATTTCAGTTTCAGGTTGAATTATTGGAACATAAGGGAAAGAATATTGTTTTCCAGACGCCCTGTGACCACAGGTCTCTATAGGAGAGCCTTTAAGGTCTGTGGAGACCTGTGGTTCTTGGTGCTTCACCTAGAAAGATGGCACTAGTCTTTCCCTTATCAATAAGTGTTTATTAAAGACTCGTGAGGAAAAAAAAAAAAAGATGAAGTGAAGGGAAGAGAAGACAAAGTTGATGGCAAGTCCAAACTCTGGACAGAGAAGAACATTCAGGTAGCTGGCAGCCGAAACCCAGAAAGGCTTCCTAAGGTTCCCCCTCCTGCTTTTATTTTAAGCTTTGGAAGCTAAATTAGGTTCAGGTTCACAATCTGCTATGCTTGTGAGCCGAGGTGCATACAGCAGGTAATGAGTCCTGTCAGCAGTGGCAGGTCCCACAAACTATTATAGCTTTGATCGTTTCCATGATCACAGAATGCATACCCTGCCCTAACCAACCATCTGGCACCATGCAGTCGGTCCTCCCAGGAGATCTCGGAAGCAGAGTTTTCAGGATGGAAAGGCACCCATTGCCTCTTCCTCACAAAAACAGAACAGACAACTCCGTGTGCTCGACCCGCTGTGCTCTGCATCGCTTTCACATGCCGGCAACAGATTATTACAGGAGCACGGACTGAGAACATATCCCTGGATCTCAGTAAACCAAGGAAGAAGACTAAGGACATCACCACGCTGGACATTCCCGGGAAGCGTGCCCTGCCCCCCGCTGCTGCTCTCCTCCGTGGGAGTGCAAGCGCTCTGCTCACAGCGGACCTGCTGCCAAGACTGTCCCGTGAGGACCTCAGGTCTCCAAGGGAGCCCCGTCTCTGTCTCTTCGCGGGTGTGGGTGACAGCAACGGTAACAGGCGTCAGGAGGCTATTACCTTTATAAAAAGCCAAGCCACATTTGATTTGCCTTTAAAGTTCAAGGAAGACTCCATAGAAGTTGAGCAAGACCACCTTCCCAAGAGAACCTGAGGTTTCATAGACCAAGCAATAAAGATAAAGGAGTCCACACTTCTTCCGGGGACCACAGTTGGGGGTGTGGGTTCTAAGAAACACTCCCCACCAGTTTCTGAGTTGGGAAGTGAAGCGGGAACAGTGCGTTTCCTGCTTCTCCTCTAAAAACTCAGCCAGGGCCAACCGGGAAGGAGGAAGTGGTCTTAGAGTCGCCAGCTGCTAGGGTGGAGTTTGGGGGCAGCCAGAGAGGAGCCACGAATTTCAGGGGGATCCGGACAGTTACACGCGAGTCCCCGCCCACTTAGGATGCGCGCCCCCATCCTTGTAGGGACTGAATCCCCGAACTTAATCTTGGGGTCAAACTCTCTCAGCTCCCACGGGAGAGGCCGGTGTGAAGCCAAGACTGCAGGGTACTGGGCCAGCGTGGGGGCGGGTGACCGCTGTCTTTCCCGCCACTCTTCTCTCCGGCTCCCTAATTTCCCATCTCCATCCCAAACCCACCAGGAACTGACCGGGGAAAGGTACCCAGGGGAGGAGAGAGGGCACCCGTTTGGTGCCAATCCTCGGCGTCGCTCCGTGTGACCCTGAGAGGTGCGCAGCCCGAGGCTCCGCGCTCTGCGCCTGTCACTTCCCTCTCACTTTGGCTCTCAGCGGCTGCCTCTGAGGCACCGTTTTTTAGCTCGCCCAGCGGTACTATGGTCTCTCTCAGAGTCCGCCGGATGATGGCTCGCGCTCCCCTTTCCGCCCCCCCATGAACTTGCTCTTCAGAGCCCGCGGAACTGCCTGGATGCCCACGGATTCTGCGCAATGGGACCTGAATGTCCCCTAACGAGGCTCTGGCCACCCGAACACGAAAGCCACGAAACCTGCAAGAAATCACCGGCAGTCAAGCACGGCTTTGACTCTTCCACTTCGGAGCGACAGTTGATCACCCACCCGCTTGCCATAGGCCCCAAGCAGTCCCCGGCACGGCTTCTTGCTACCTTAGTCGCTTCCTTGCCCCGGCCTTTTAGAGCCTCGGGTCTCACTGGGGGCTGTGGCGCCGTCGGTAGCCGCCCAGAAATCCTGCCCTGTGCGAGTGCGACACCGCGGCAGGCTGCAGCAGACAGGCGCGCCAGGCTCCCGCTCCCGACCCCCACCCCCACCGCAGTAAATCTCTAGTGTTGAGGGAAGCAGGGCTTGCAGGAAGCCGCTCCGGATGTTTGCTTCTTTACATGTGGCATTTGTGGCTGGCTTTGATAACGTCGTGAGCTCGACTCCCAACACCCATTTTAGCGAAGAAACTGAAATATGGCCCGCTCACACCGCGAGCGGGTCTGCCGTGCGGTGGCCCCCAACACTCCTCCCAAAAGTATCTGTCAAGAGAATGGTCAGCAGAAGTTAGATCTAGGTAAGAGGACGGGAAGGGGGCTAGTCTTGGGAAAGCGCCACATTTCCTGATAGACTTTTTTTTAAGTGAAGTACTACCTTGTGACTCCAAGGGAAGCTGTTTTAAGAAATGGGAGGAAAGGCCAAAATTTGGACGCTTCACTCTTAGTGGTCTGTGCTTTCTCTCACGCAGATAAGCGGTCAATCTTCAGGGATGAGTAACGCTGGGCGCCCGTGGGCTTTCTTTCCCACCGCTTTCTCCGTATTCTCGGTTCCCTTCCCTGGGCAAGGACAGAAGGAGGAACCAAGGTAAAATGGTGCACATACATTTTTCTAGACCTGCAACTGAATTATATTTCTGTTGTCTCCCTGCTTTTGGAGAAATCAATTAAGACAGAGAAGACGGAGAAAATTGCATTCTGGACCCGGTACTGTTTTTCAATCTTCATCCCACACAAACCCCTTAATTTGTGAAAGATTTCGCAGAAAGAGAAATTTCGGCCCTGAGATCTTTGAAAGGATGTCTGTTATTAGCTGGAAAAGAAAAGAGGGAGGTAAGGGCCTGCGCCCTTGCCCCTGGGGTGCTGGAGGGTCACTCAGAGAGACAGTCTCTCAAAACAAATAAACAAGGAAACAAAAAAGATAGATTAAAAAAAAAAAAGAGAGAGAGCATCTGGCTAGAGAATTAACTTGTAATACTGCTGTCTCTACCCCTACAGTTTCCTTAGTTAAACATTTGAAATCCGTTTTTTTTCTTTTACTTTTAAGCCACTGTTTTTTTAAAAGAACACAAAGCTTTGAAGAGCACATCACCAGTTAAATTTCAGATCAATTGCGTTCAAGTCACCAATTTAAAAATATTTTCTTTGATTTGTTAAAGCAGATTTCTTTCCCTCCCTTTGTGTGAACCGCACAGCTCTCCCACTGCCACCACCGTCTCTGAGCAATTACCAGCTATAAATGGGGCGGCAGGGCAAGGGGGTTCACTGTTGGCTTCACAACATGACAAATTAGAGAAAAGTTGGCTTCTCTGTGATGTCTTTGGAGGAAAAGTAGTTCCAGAAACCTAGAAGCTAGCAAAAGCTCTGTGCTTTTTGGAATCTGCAGAAAGCTAGACTTGGTCTCTGAAACAACACACAAGAAAGCCTAACATGCTTTGTGGACACATGCAAAGCCATCTCAGGCTTAGAATTAATGATACTTTTCATAGTAAGCAAATCTGCTTTGGAAACATATGCTGGCTTCTCTCTCTCTCTCTCTGTCTCTCTGTCTCTGTCTCTGTCTCTCTCTGTCTCTCTCTGTCTCTCTCTCTGGAGACAGGGTTGCACATAGCTCAAGCTTGCCTCTAATCCCACAGGTAGCTGAGGATGATCTTGAACTTCTTATGCTTCTGACTCCTTGTCTCAAGTGCTGGCATTATGGGATCACAGGCATCAGCATAGACACAGACATAGCCTCTTTTATGTGGGATTCTTTTGGCCTGCTAGGTGAGCATTCTAACTGAGCTATACCCCAGTCCTTAAATTTTTCTCCCTCAAAGTTATGCAGAATTGACTGTTGGTTCTCTTAGAAAACTATGCAAATATGCAAACTGAAATGCAACCCTGAGCCCGAGTACTTCTGGAGCTCCTGGTCTGACGACTGGCTGGTTGCTAGTCGTGAGCAACATTAGCCTCTGAATCTCAGTTTCATCTCCGGGAAGCTACAAAGCTGCCCATTCACAAGCTGGTTAGGGGCTAAATCAGTTTGCTAAAGTTTGGGAGGTGCCGAATGGCTGGCTTTTGGGATAAGCACTGCAGGAAGGTTTGCTTTTATGGAAAAGTACTTTTAGGTCAAAATGAATTTAAGGTTGTTCAGGTTTTCATTCCAGTCTTAGGAAATATATATAAACTTTGTGACCATCCGTCAGGGCAACCATCTTAAACGCTGTGGATTTTGCTGCTTAAGTGAACTGACCCTTTTCCTCTAAGGAAAAACCCAGGGCTGCTGTCTTTTCATTATATCTTATATTTAATTTTTGCGGCGTTTGGGATGGAACCACGGCCTCTTGCTAGTCTTTAGAAGTAAAACCAGGTCTTGCCTCTTTTACTGAACACACTCGAGCAGCTTTTCTTATATGTATCTTATGTTTCAGGCAGAAATTCCCAAGGGCTGACGTGAACATTTAATTCATCGAGTAGTGAAATATTAGCGATATAACACTTTATATTAAATTTTGTTTTTTTAAATTACAATTTGGAATTTACCTTGGGCATTTTTAATAGAATGTAAGCATGATGAGGAGTTCTTGGGAGAACGGGATTTTTTTTTTCCCGGTAAAAAAATCATATGAAGGTAATTGCCTCCGATAATAAAGTTTTTGTTTTTGTTTTTAATGGAATGGATACCTAGTATGTTAATACGAATTACCTCGGACCAGTGCTTCAATCTTCCGGTACAGTGAGCACTCCCAGACAGCTGAATTTCAGCACTCTTATTTTCCCGAGTCGCCGAGGACTTGGCGCCAGAGCCCGGCTCCAGCCAGTTTTTCCCCCTGGCAGGTGTGTAGCCTTCGCGCTCCACCGGGGGAGGGGAAAGGGGCGGGTGTGGGGTTGAACGGGGACTTGGGACTCGGACCACCAGCTGGGCGGAGGCCCAACATCTAGGGTCCGGCCCGCCCCCGCCGCGCCATTGGCTGCATCTATAAAGAAAAGGGCCCGCGGCCGGGGGACACCCGCAGTGTCACTGGGTAAATCTCTAGCGTTGGCTGCGCGGTGGGTTTCTAGCGGGTGAAGCTGCGGGAAGTCCGCGCCCGCTCAGACTTCACGCGTTCCTCCGGGCTTCTCCAAAAAGAATCCCTTCCCCTCCCTGCCCCAGGGTCGGGGGGAAGCGGCGTGTTCCGTGGTGGGTAGCGGAGCGCGGGGTCGGTCTGGAACGCCATGAGCAGCCCGGATGCGGGATACGCCAGTGACGACCAGAGCCAGCCCCGGAGCGCGCTGCCCGCGGTGATGGCCGGCTTGGGCCCCTGCCCCTGGACCGAGTCCCTGAGTCCCCTCGGGGACGTAAAGGTGAAAGGCGAGGTGGTGGCGAGTAGCGGGGCGCCAGCCGGGACCTCCGGCCGAGCTAAGGCTGAGTCTCGCATCCGGCGGCCGATGAACGCCTTCATGGTCTGGGCCAAAGACGAGCGCAAGAGGCTGGCACAGCAGAACCCGGATCTGCACAACGCAGAGCTGAGCAAGATGCTAGGTGAGTCTTACCGGGGGATCCAATCCACCAAGCGCGCTGAGCCAGAGGATATTATTTTTGTTTTGTTTTGAATCTTGCACCCGACACAACCCGTTTACCAGTAGTCCCAGTCCTTCCCTCCAGTTCCCTATCTCTCAAAACCGCTTTTGGCTTTGGGTCTTTTGAGTACTAGGGTTTCTCAGCGCTTCGTATAGGCGAGCCGGACACGACAGGCCTGACGCCTTCTCATTCCCAGGGACTTTGTCAGTTTTTCGAATTGAGGGGAGATAGGTAAGGGAGGAGGCCTCTTCTGGGCGGCCTCTCCTCCCTTAAGGTCTCGCCCCGAGCCTTTCACCCTAGTTTGACCCGGCTTCTGGCCGGCTGGCTCAGCGGAAGGCTGCGCGCGGCAGAGGGGCCTAGGCGCGGGCACGCAGCCGGCTAACCCCGCGGGGCCCTCTCCACCTTCTTCGCAGGCAAATCCTGGAAGGCGCTGACGCTGGCGGAGAAGCGGCCTTTCGTGGAGGAGGCCGAGCGGCTGCGGGTGCAGCACATGCAGGACCACCCCAACTACAAGTACCGGCCGCGGCGGCGCAAGCAGGTGAAGCGCATGAAGCGGGTGGAGGGAGGCTTCCTGCACGCTCTCGCGGAGCCTCCGGCCGGCGCGCTGGGGCCCGAGGGCGGCCGAGTGGCCATGGACGGCCTGGCCCTGCCTTTCCCGGAGCCCGGCTTCGCCGCCGGTCCGCCGCTGCTGCCCCCGCACATGGGCTCCCACTACCGCGACTGCCAGGGCCTGGGCGCGCCCTCGCTCGACGGCTACACCCTGCCCACCCCGGACACATCCCCGTTGGACGGCGTGGAGCAGGACCCGGCCTTCTTCGCCGCCCCGCTGCCGGGGGACTGCCCGGCGGCCGGCGCCTACCCCTACGCGCAGGTCTCGGACTACACGGTGCCCGCCGAGCCTCCCGCCGGCCCTCTGCGAGTGGGGCCGGACCCCCCGGGCCCCGGGATGCCGGGGATCCTGGCGCCCCCTAGCGCCCTGCACCTGTACTACGGCGCCATGGGCTCGCCCCCGCCGAGCGCCGGGCGAGGTTTCCACGCGCAGCCCCAGCAGCCGCTGCAGCCGCAGGCACCACCGCAGCAGCCGCAGCCGCCGCAGCAGCACCCGGCGCACGGCCCCGGGCAGCCTTCGCCCCCTCCCGAGGCGCTGCCCTGTAGGGACGGCACGGAACCCACGCAGCCCACCGAGCTCCTAGGCGAGGTGGACCGCACGGAATTCGAACAGTATCTGCACTTTGTGTATAAGCCCGAGATGGGTCTCCCCTACCAGGGACACGACTGCGGGGTGAGCCTCTCAGAGAGCCACGGGGCCATTTCCTCCGTGGTGTCCGACGCGAGCTCGGCGGTCTACTACTGCAATTACCCTGACATTTGACGCCTGCCCACCCCGATCTGCGGGCCAGAAGCAGTGTTAGACACTTCCTGGAAGCTGTTTTGTTTTTAAGTTGCCTTGGCACATAATTTATGGTAATTTATTTTGTCTGCCGCTTGAACAGTTGAGGGGCCACATGAGATTTTGTTTGAAGTGCATTGAGGGGCTTGTTCCCCGCATCACTGTCCAGTTTCAAACAGTTTTTAATATCTCACCACCTTAATTCCATTTCTTGAAAGTGTACTGATCCAAAGAAATTTTGTCATGTTTATTTTTTTTTTTTCAATCTTAAATAAAGTCTGGAATCTTTTTAAAATCAATCTCTATCACATTGGTATTATCAAAGATCAACAGTGAATATTATACAATTAGAAGTTATAGTTAATTGTAAAATTTTCATTTTCCTACAATGGTAAACCTAAATACATGCAAGAAACCCTTACTATAAACGGGTGTTCAGATGTGATTATAATTGTTCAACTACAAAAAAATGCTCACAGAAATGAACTTGCTATGTACATTCTAAATGATATCGGTTTCAAAGAATAATGTTGTGAATGTTTAATTCTGTACACTTTAATGAAAGGTTATCCAAAAATTCTGGTTTTTCAATCTTGAGACCTGCCGAAAAAGGGTTTTCAGGTGTTTTTTTGCTTGTCTTTTCTCCCAACTTGATCCCTCATTCCACAAAATTTGCCTTTAATCCCCACACTAGAGTCACAGGAGCTAATCAAAATAAAATTTTTGTTGTGACTATTAGTGAACTTTAGTATATAATTTCAGCAGTGTATTTTCGCTATGGCTGGCAAATGTGGATGGTTGCATTCCGACATTTTGCAGCTTTCAGAAGTTGTGTGTGCTGTGCTTTACACTGAAGAAACAAACCAGCCTAGCCCATCGCCTTCACACCCTATTGTGGAGAAACAGGTACAAGGCTTTTGGCCATTAGCCCTGCATATCAGCCCTGCTGATTGCTGCCACACGGACTGAGACCATGGGGTTGGGGGTGGGGGGGATGGCTCGTAGTGGGCATTTCCCGTGCCAGGTGTTTCCTCGGTATCATCCTGCACAGCTTGTGCCTGAGCAAGCCTCCCAGTTGGGCACCATACTCTCATTTTCCAAGTGATAATGATTTAAAAAAAGGGGGGCAACATTTCTGCCATGGTTTACAAAGTTTTGGTGAAGTCTTTCTCCCCTCCACCCTACCTACTGAGGACAAACGTTAGCTCCTAATGTATGTGTAGAGTTCCCGTGTGTAGGGGGCATAGGTGGGCACGGGGATTCACATTCTGGGAAGCATGTAAAGTATGTTTGTGGTGCACATCCCTAAGTTGATGGATTCCACTGGATTCGCTTGGAAATGGCATTGTACGTTTTAAAATTTTATATATTTTTCATTGTACATTTTAAAGGGGGATTCCCGTTTACTAGGCATGGAAGGGTAGAAAATTTCAGTGACGAAACGTTGAGCCTATTTTGTTGGACAAGGTAGAAGTGACTGTAGTCACTTTTAAATGATTATAACAATTAAACATTTAGAAATTTGGGGGTCACCTCAGGGTGGTTATTTAACTTATTTCCTTTTCCTTTCTCCCTCTCAGCCCCTGCTACAAGGCATGGAAAGCAGACCTAAGTTAGACAAGCGCTCTACACACAAGTTCATTCCCCGCGCTCAGTTTTCTTCTTTTTCCTGGCTGTCCTGGAACATACCAGGGTGGCCTGTACCTGCCAGGTGCTGGGACTAAAGGCATGTTCCTGGCTGAGTTTTATTCAGTGTCTTTTCTCATTCTGTAGTTTGGCTTTCCCTGATCCCAGAGAGGTTGTTCTGCTTCCAGCTTCAGTTCCTTTACCGGGGCTGCCCAGGCCCCTTCAAGGCCACATGGCCAGTTCAGATTTTTCAAGACGTTTTAAGCACCTGAGTCCAAAGAAACTCTGTTGGAAGTTTGGCTGCTATCTCTTAACAAAATAAAGAGGATAAGTAGGGAAAAGGGGGAAGGAAGAAAAAGAGATAGAGCATTTAGGGCAAAGTCTAAAATCTGGACAAGTTACATTTTTAACCACTCCTAATGTACAGATGAGAAGACAAGACAGCTAAACTTATCAAGGCAGTGTTACAATATGGATGGAGGTCTCTTCATCTTCATAGACAGCTCTTGTAGGTAGAGACTTCAAGCCAGTTCCCTTTCTTTCCTCAAGCATTTGGGTAAAGTGATCAAATTATGTGCTAATGATTGCTTTGTCATTTGGTAGTCATCTCATTTTTCTTTCACTGTCTTAGGAAGGAAACAAACACAAAAGACACCCTGCCCCCTCTTTTTGAGATCCTTTAGAAATAGTGTAAGTATTTAGGGTGCATTTTGTTGGGTTCTAAGCAACCTTAGGTGTTTGCATATTTGTATTCACCTTAACAGGAATTCCTCTCTAGTAACATGCATACAAAGGACACACCCTTTGTACTTAGGTATAATTCTGACAGTGTGTGACTCTTTGCAACTATCCAAGGGTTCCAGAAGCCTTGGTGTTGACCGGCAAATAACACAGACAACCAAATGCCAGGCATCAGATATTTGAAATCCAAACCAATTGGCAGGCATCAGATATTTGAAATTAACTGTTTCTACAAGGAATTCTTTTTTTCTTATCACATAATTCAAGGAACAAACAGTATTCTCTTATGTTTAAAGGGAACCTATAATGTATGGGCTAGATGAATATGTGAATTGTTCTTTGTGCCACAGTGATGGTCATTGCTGGATTCCAAGATTGGTCCCAGAGAACCCACTTTGTGCACTTATGCCCGTGCATCATTCCTTTCTGCATTTTAATTTGAGTGTTGTTTGCTACTCCAATTCACTAAAAGGTAAAAGAAGTGAAACTATGACATTTTGAGGACTGGCTTGAAGGAGGGATTAACAGGCTTTGTTTCTTGTGTTCTTGGGAGTCCTGGACAATTGTGTAAAAAGCCTGGTTACCACTTAACCAGCATGGAAACTCCATAGAGATGGAGAAGAGAGGCTGTGGGTTTCCTGCAGAGGGAGAGGGCTCAGCTTCTCCAGCCCACTCCCACCTGATTGGACCCTAAGCAGCTGAGTAGGAAAATACCAAGAAGAAGGAAGCTAGGGCTGTAGTTGAGTGTTAGAGTGCTTGCCAAGATAGGTTTGATCCACAACCTCACTGAACAAAACAATTGCAACAACAAACACAAATCAAACAGAAAAGCCCAGACATGCTACAAGTGGAAATGATTTTTTTTTTTTTTTTTTTTTTTTTGAGGGGAAGGGGTTGTTTTAGTTTGGCAACAGACTTCTGAAACATCTGCTGTCCTTAAGCCCTTGTTTTTAAATAAAGGAACATAGGTCTTGGTGGCAAAATCAGGAAAAGGCTTTGGGTCCCAACAGAGACATTATTAAAGTGAAGGACAGTGTGTTAGATAGGGTTAATACTCCTACGTTGAAACACTGTGACAAAAAGAAAGTTGGGGAGGAAAGCGTTTATTTGGCTTACACTTCCTTCCACATCATAGTCCGCCACTAAAGGAAGTCAGTGCAGGAACCCAGACAGGGCAGGAACTCAAACAGGACAGGAACTCAGACAGGGCAGGAACCTGGAGGCAGGAGCTGACGCAGAGGTCATGGAAGAGTGCTGCTTACTGGCTTGCTCCCCATGTCTTTCTCAGCCTGCTTTGTAATTGAACTGAGGGTGGTCTCACCCACAATGGGCTGGGCCTTCCCACATCAATCATAAATTTTAGAGATGCTCTAGAGCCTTTCCTACATCCTGATCTCATGGACACACTGTCTCATCTGAGGCTCCCTCTTCTCTGGTAACTGTAGCTGGTGTTTATCTGATGTAAGACCAGCCAGCCCAGACAGGATGTGAAATGTGAACACGGAATGAAAGACTGACTCTGGTATCACCACATCTGTAGATTGCTACACTCACATGAAGAGATCTAGTTGCCTAGCTAGTGATCATGGAGGTAGAACTCAGAGCCTGACCTATGCTCTGACCCATGGGGTTCGACCACCATAATATACTCCAGCCTCTAGCTAATCTTTTTTTTTAAGTATATCAAATTTATTTCAACTTTTTACTGTTTATCTTGGAAATAAATTCATTATGGGTAAATTGGGGTTTTTCCCCCTCAGCTCTATTTTTGAAGTTCTTTAGAAGTGTCCAGAGGTGAGAATCCAACCTTTCCCTGACCCAATATATCCAGACTTCAGACTGATATGGAATCAACACGCCTCTGAAACACTAACGGTGAAGCTGTTTTTCCCCAAGAGGACATGGTGTAATCTCTTTAGAGCAAATTTGTAAATTTGATGTACAAATGGCTGAGACGCTATCACAATGAAGTTCTTTTACTTATTTCCATCTCCCTCTGCAAACAACACCCAATGGTTCTTTAAATCTGTGGTGGCACTACGAAGGAAAAGCATATGCAAACAAAAGGAATTCAGGGACAGTAGGCGAGAGTTCTAGGAGCCAAGTGTACCTACTCAATCTTAACTTTTACATGTTTCATTTCTTTTTAAATACTCAGAACTGTGTCTGTCACAGAAAATATCATTCGTGTTCAACACCCATCCTCCACCCCATTCTTTGATTTGTTTTGACAGTAGCGGTCAGGGAGAGGTATTTTACAACCATTATTTCAGCACAAATTTATTCTTCCTGCTTACAAGGTGCTTCCTTTTGGGTCCAAAAGATTCCTCTGAAGAAAAGTGGTTTCAGTCTTCTCATCTGGAGAAGGAAGAGGAGTGGGCTCCGGTTCCTCCTACATAGGGAACCTATGACCCACTGAGCCTTTCATTCGCTCTCTGGTCTGAGGTCTAGCTGTATTTCCTCCTTTCTTCACTATCACACCTTTTCCTGCTCTTCTAAATAAGAAGGTTGCTGAGTGCTTTTTTTCCCCCTGAATAACCAAGCATCATTGGATTCAAACTGCACGGTGCTTGATACACAAACTCAGAATCCCCACCACTGACCTTTCTAACTCCGTTACCAGTATTAAAAATTGTCATGTCCAAATGCTTGGTATATAGCGGGTCCAAGCACAATATAGTGATTAATAATGGTTCTCTTTATTGTATCAAGTCCGTAGCAGCTCCAAGCAAAACCAATTTGGTTGAAAACACGAATAAAAACTTATTCTTGGACCATTAAAATGGCTCAACAAGTAATGGTCCTTGCCACCAACCCTGACCACCTGACTTCAGACTCTGTAATTCATGTTACAGGAAGAAAAGAACTGACTTCTGCAAGTTATCCTCTGGCCTCCATAGACACTCTGGCTGGCGTGTGTGATCACACACACTCACACACACATGCACACACACACACACACACACAAACACACACTCACGTTCATTCACATGCATTGAAACACACATACTCACACATACATAAACAGTCATACACACACTCACAAGCAGACACACACAGAGTCAAACACATACACTAAGGAGCACCCACAAATAATTATAAGAACAAAACAAAATTTAACTATTCTTGCTTAAGAAGCTACCTTTGGGAATTTTATTTCTACTTTGGCTGATGTCTTGTTAAACATTTTGTCAAAATGATTTCACCAAATTGATGTTAGTGAAGGAAGATAAAGGCCTGTGTGAAGACTCAGGAAAACAGGCCAGGAAGGTAGAAAAGCACAGTGGTAGATGTTCTTACTCACTCGGTTGGCAGATAAAATACACCTGAAAACTTATTAAAGAAAGAGAAGAATTGAAGTACTTGTGCCTATCAGATTCCTCTGGAGACGTGAGGCAGGATTGGAACTTCCGTTCTTTAAATCCCTGACCCGGCACCTGCTAAAAGCACAGAAAGCTGATAGAAGGACATAATGTGGTTGTTGATGCCTCTGATATTTTTCTTTCTTTTCTTATTAAAAATAACTTGTTTGTCTTTATTTTATATGCATCTATTTCATGTGCATGTATCTTTGTAAGGGTATCAGTTCCCCTGGAACTGGAGATACAGCTATGAACTAACTGCCAACTAAGTGATGGGAATTGCACCAGGGTCCTGTGGAAGAACAACTAGTGCTCTTAACCTCTGAGCCATCTCTCCAGCCCTGTGCCTCTGGTGCCTCTGTTTTCTGTTGGGGCATCTCAGAGAATTCAAGAATTCTTGCTTCGCTTATCGTTTCCTTTTGAGTTGCTGCTGGCGATAATTCTCTAATATAACATCCTGGGACATAAAAGTTAAACAACACAAGAGAGAAAGCTATTGGAGCTAAAAGATCCAATCCTCTGCATCTGGAGCCAGAGGTTTGTTCAGTTTACCTGACTCAGGAACATAGTTCTGTAGGCTTGGAGACACTGATTTTTAAAAAAACAAACAAACAAACAAACATGGAGAGTCCAGTGTGGTGGCTTATGCCTTTAATCCCAGAGGTCTACAGGACAGCCAAGGCTACACAGAGCAACACTACTTCAAAACAAAACTAAAAACACCAACCAACCAACCAACAAAAACATGGAGAATGACCAAAGCTTTATGCTATATATATCAATAGAAACCTTACCATATCTGCTCAGGGATCCTAGGAGATTGTACATAAAGGAACTCACGGGTGTCTCAGAAGGTGCTCCTGTGTTTCCTGGCTCATCGTTTGAATTTGGTGTACATCTATCTATCCCTGCAGTCTTGGTCTCAAAGTTTTCTATCGCAAAAAATAAAGACATCAGAATCCACCTCCTCTGCTGCCATGATTGACAGAACAGGAATGAGAATGTTAGTCTTGTAAGACTGTACGTATCGGGGTCATAGGATCATCTTCGTTTTGCTCTGAGCTTTGGACAGCACTATGTCTTCGGTTATAGAAGAGAAATTATTTTCATTTACGTTAAGTGTATGGAATGCCTCAACGGTAGTTTCATGTTCCTTGCTTTTAAAGGGATGAACGTGCAGAATGCTTGAGGGCCAATGAGCAGAGTAAAATAAGGGAAGGAGGCCAACTGAGAAGCTCCCCACTGAGTTCCTATCATGTGGAAACCTGACACCAGGCTTCTAAAGCCCTCCAAGGCAATCTTCCTAAAACAACGACAAATTCGGCTGAAAAGAAAACTCAGCAGCCCAGCACAAAAAGGAAGGATTCTGTTGCGTTTTAACAATTAAAAAATCAGATGCTTGCAAGTAATAGTAGGGAGTGCAGGTGCCAGACACAAATTCAGTCAGCGAGTAGGTGTCAGATGTGTGCACACACTCCCACCCACCAGGGGCCAGAAGCCCACACACCGCAGCAAAATACTTGGATTACAGGATAGAGTTTTAGAAAATAAAGGCTAAGGCTTTTAGTGACAACAATGAGATTGTGGGCTTTATGTACGTTAAAATAATTAAAAATTTCAAATGGTGGACACGCTTGCAAGAACACAAGCAAGGTTAGACAGACAGGGTATGAGAGTTCTCTCTCCAGAGTCAGTCCTACAATGTGGCAATCGATACTGACATCTTTTTTTTCTTCCTGCTAGACACTCCTTACACTAATTCTGTTCATCTGGCTTAGTTAGTAGTCTAATTTAGGTTTGTTGGTTGTGTTTACTTCCTGCTGCGATAACTAAAAATTTCCTCTCCAGCGAATGTGGCTACATGAATCTCCATTTCCGTCCGAATTTTCCTTGCGTTGCCGCTGCCTCTTAAGCCCAAGCAGCACGTGTCTCCCCACCCATTTCGCTCCTTAGCAAAAGTAGCGTCTTAGATCCTTGCACGGGAAAGCTAGGGTGCCTGCCCTCCCCCAAGCGGCTTTTCTGTGAAGTAGCATTTTGTTTGTTCGTTTGTTTTGTTTTTGTTCTGTTTTGTTTTTCTGGAAGGGGTATGTTCAGCACGCAAAATATTGGTTTATCCTTTTAATTAAAAGGAGTACCCATTTACTTTTTACAGCACATCCCAGGAAAGCAAGATTCTCGTCTTAAGAAGTTGTAGCCTTGCATTCACTTTCTTCTCTGCCCAAAGCATGATACAAAGAAAGAAATACACACTGGGGACCTAGGATCGTCTACGGAAGGGGCAAAACGCAGGCTCCTGTGGCCGCCGCAGCAGCCCCTTTCTCCAGTGTTGTGTGGCCAGCTACTGGGGCTCAGTGCGGGCCGGGCACAGAGCACAGCAGGGGTGCCGGCTTCCTTCGCCTGAAGTCAGGCTGCGGTTAATCAGAGGACATTTAGACAAATCTCTGGAATGACAGTAACTAGGAAGGTCAAAGAGCACAGATACGATAGTGGGGGCAAAGGCGGGGAGTGTGGGTGGAGGAGGACATCTGACTCGTGTTCCGGATATTTCCTGCCCCGCTTTACCGCGCGGTGCCCAGGGGCTGTCCTGGCCAAGGCCGGAGAACTTGGCCCTCACAGAACCGTTGTTTGCCTGCTGAGCTGAGACTTCCGAAGTTCCCCGAAGGGACATCTAAGACCCACTTTTCTGACAGCAGGGGAGAAGTTCTTTTTTAATCTAAATTGTGTGTGTGTGTGTGTGTGTGTGTGTGTGGTTCTACTCAGACCCTCCTATTTCAGGCTTCTGAGTGTGGGAGACACACCATCAGACCTGCTCTTATTATTATTATTATTACAATTTATTCACTTTGTATCCCAGCTGTAGCCCCCTCCTATGTCTCCTCCAGCCCCACCCTCCCACCCCTATCTCCCCACCATGCCCCTCCCTTAGTCCACTGATAGGGGAGGTCCTCCTCCTCTTCTATCTAACCCTAGCCTATCAGGTCTCATCAGGAGTGGCTGCATTGTCTTCCTCTGTGGACTGGCAAGGCTGCTTTCCCCTTAGAGGGAGGTGATCAAAGAGCCAGCCACTGAGTTCATGTCAGAGACAGCCCCTGTTCCCATTCCTAGGGAACCCACTTGGAATCTGAGCTGCCATGGGCTACATCTGTGCAGGGGTTCTAGGTTATCTCCATGCATGGTCTTTGGTTGGAGTATCAGTCTCAGGAAAGACCCCTGTGACCAGATATTTTGGTTCTGTTGCTCTTCTTGTGGAACTCCTGTCCCCTCCAGGTCTTTCATCTCCCACTTCTTTCATAAGATTCCCTGCACTCTGCCCAAAGAAGCCCCAGAAGGCTGTGTCGCACCCCTAGTAGCTGATTCAGCTGGGTGAACGACTTCTGCCTCAACCACTGTAGGTCCACGAGGTCTCTGATCTCGTTTTTTGATATCGGTTAACGTTAACTTTCCCTTATATCTGTCTTCATTTGTGTGATGACGTGCGGCAGGCGACCCTCGCCTCCCTGAGACTTCTGCGCTCCCCTGTGGGGACAAGACTGAGTGCCCAGCAAGGCAGGCATTTGGAGAGGGGTTGGTCCCTAGAGGGAGGCAGGGCTTGGAGGGGATACGGTGAGGCCAGATCGGTGGTCAGGACCAGCTTCGCCAGAACCCTGTCACCCTTTGCTGAGGCCACCCTCTCGCCCCTACCACCCTTCCCCCCCAGCGCCGCTAACTCAACACTGCTGCAGACCGCCAGGGATTAAACGGGCCCTCTAAACTGGTACCCTCTCCCTGCTTTAGGACACACACCCTCAGGACCGCTCGGAGCCAGCCTAGACCTTTCCTGCAGCCTAGCTCTGGGGAATCAGGCCTGCAGTGCTACTTGTGGACTTGTGTCAAAAATCCGCCGGGGCCAGACCTCCTACTGCCCTCCAGCGACCGGGACCTGCCTATGGTGCCCCGCATTTTCCCCCTCTGGAGCTATTCCTGATGCAGTAGCAAAAGCCAGCATAATTTGTCAGCTCAGCAGCATGCCGGCCCCTTGGCCTGGCCGCCACCTCCTGCCCAAGAGTTTCCTTGTTGGGATGGTGGAGGAGCTGGGAGACAGCTCAGGAACTATCTGCCTAATCCTCTCTGCTAGGCCCTCTGAGTTCCACTACTCGTTTACTGCGTATTAATTATGGCTACCGTCGGAAGACGGGAAACATCGATCCTTCCCAGAGCACGCTCCCAGTAAGGACGATGTTTGACGTTGTTAACACCGCGAAAGGGGCCGTGCAGAAGCGTTTGTTCGGAATCGATTTCTATTTACACATACTATTTCTGCATTAACTAGAGATTACATTTAGAAAGTGGAAAATAAATATGCCATAGTAAGAAACAGTGTTCTCTTTTAAAAAAATTGGATCGTTCAGACTATTTTAAAACATTCACTCCATAACATTTATTAGCCTCCATGTGTCAAGTTTTTTTTTTTTTTTTACTGATATATTTGTAAATTTGAAAATAAAGCCTTTTAAAAAGCTGCTGGAACCTGCCATATTAATATCCCAGCACCTGGGAGGAAGAGGCTGGTCAGGCAGATCTTTGTTCGTTCAAGGCCAGTCTAGTCTACATAGCAAGTTCCAGGCTTTAAAAAAATTTAAAAAAATTCTGTGTAGGGGCTGTGGTGAGGAGTGGCTTAGTGGGCAGAGAGTGGCTGTGGCGCAACCGTCAGGACCTGAGTTCTTTTCACCAGCAACCACTGAACAGCCAGGCCACAGGCATGGTGTCTGTACCTCAAGCATGAGGTTTGTGGGGAGAAAGAGGATCCCTGGAGCTCCCTGGCTAACAAGCAGAGCTGAATCAGTGAGCTTCGGATTAGTGAGAGACCCTGTCACAAAAAGCACAGCGGGGAGGGACTGAAGAATCACTTGACGTTGACCTCTGGCCTCTAAACACACTCTAAATGCACTTACCCACACAACTTACATACACACACACATTCGGTACATACGTATAGTTTATAGTTTGCAAAAATTACACAAAGCATGCTCGTCTCAGGGTCTCACAGGAAACAGGTGACATATGTGGTGATGGAATAAAAATCAATGAGAGCCTCTTCGAGAGCCTTTTCGAGGCTCATCTGGTAAGACTGGAAGTTCACAGGGCACCAGATGCTTAATGACCAGTCTGGTAGGATGGAGAAGCAGTTACTAAAGCCAAGGGTAGGCTAGGGGTCATGTCCGAAGGAGTTGTAGTAGACTCGGGAAATGGAATGATCTGACTGTGGGCCATGGCCCAGAGAGATGGGTTTAGGAAATAAACCCCAGGGGAAATCCCGTTTCCTCATTTTCCTAGCCAACCTAAACCCAAACCATATGGGTGAATGTAGCTGTGGGAGAAATTGGGGCATGCGTCATCTAGACAGGACCAGGGTTTTCAGCATGCCGGCAGGGCCTAGGCTCAGCTGCACAGGAGGACCTAGCGTAGAGCTCAGGATGAGCCGATGACACCGCCTACACCTGTGCGGACTACAGTGCACTTGGAGGAAGGAGTGTCAGCTGTGGTTGTCAGGAAGTTTGTGGTCCAGGTGGGACAGGAGAAAATAAGAGGGGGGGGGAGAGAAACAATACAATGCTGTCAGGCAGAAGGTCTTTTTCTATTTTCTCCAGCTGAGGTCATTTTCTAGAAAGCTTAGGCAACACCCTCCTAGAAACTTTTGACCTGCACCTTAAAACGCTACCGAGTAGAGAGCCACTACCATGTAGAGAGCCAGGCAGCGTGGCACCTCTGTGATCCCAGCACTTTGGAGGCTGGGGAGTAAGGACTGACAGTTGACTACCAGCCTGGCCTGCACAGTGAGGCTCCGATTAAACAAAACAAAACCAAGACAAAATAATTAAACAAGGCGGGGGGGGGGGGGGCAACCAAAACTAAAACGAACTCCAGGATGTTATTTACTGGAAATACAAATATTTAAGGTGACTTTTTTTTTTTTAAGTTTAAAGTAGATTGTTGGTTTTTTTTTGTTTTGTTTTGTTTTTTTGTTTTTGTTTTTCCTTGTCTTTCTTCTTTTCTCTCTTTCTTGTGCTGGCCTTTGGCATGCTAGGTCTGTATTCTACCCCAAACTACACCTCTAGCCCTAAAATAATAGCAGTTAGTTAAAGCCTTCCTGCTAATCATACAGTTCACATTTTGCTGCTTACCATGCTACTTCAGATTTTGTATGAACTTGGATATTTTCAGACCAAAACTCAGTTCTGTGTTGGAAAAGATTTGGGTGCTTTCCCCCATCTTCACTCTGTAGATGTAGGTGATCCCTACATTGGTTTCTAAGGGAGAGTATTTATGGCCAAAATGTAATATGTTAACACTCACTGAATGAGCATTAAGAACCGAGGACAAACTGGGCAGTGATGTTGCATGCCTTTAATTCCAGCACTTGGGAAGCAAAAGTAGGCAGATCTCTGAGTTTGAGGCCAGCCTGGTCGTCACAGTGAGTTCCAGGACAGCTAGGGCTACACAGAGAAACCCTGTCTCCGTGTAGACAGAGAAACCCAACCAACCAACCAAACAGACAAAAGAATTGGGGACAGAGCTCCCTCTGTTGTCCAGATGGGATGCGATGGTGGCACTTCCTGATGTCTCCCCTACCTGTGTTCCTTCAGTGAGGCCATCTGTTTGGCATCTGGCCGTGAGATTGGTGGACATCACCACTGAGATCTGCTCACTGAATTGTTATTATCAAGTTGAAGGATGGGCATGTGGCCAAATTCAGGGCCAAAGAAGGAGTATGATGGGGAGATCTCTGGGCACAACTGTGTGATAGGCTGTGACTGCAGAAGGCATTTTGTTTACTAGAGAAGAACTGTAGGGAATTAGGAGTTAGACAGCATTAGTGGAGAAAACTGAGATATGAGGGAATCTAGGTCCTAGGTGACAGTATCCGAACTTCTGAATCAAGGCTCCTGGGAGATAAGCTCTGACTCTGAGTGCTTCAGTTACATGCGCAACTTTAGCTAGTTCATTTGTTTACCATCTCTCCTTCCCTCCAGGTGTCATGCACAAGTCAGTAATCTTAGCACTAGATGAATCCGAGACAGAAGGATTTCCAGGTTTCAGGCCAGCCTGGGCTACCAGTGAGACTCTACCTCAACAAAATAAAACAAAGCAGAACAACCACCACAGCCAACAAAAACCCTTGAATTGGTTTCTTGTTTGAAAGAAAAGGAGTCATAACACAGGACCAAGAGCTAGCCAGGCTGGGGATATGTGATTACTCATCATTCTGGAAATGCCTGTATGAGGATACTATGTATACTCTGCATTTGCACTGTCTGAGAAACTGGTGGAAATTCTGTGTTGGATTCTGGTTTAGACCAAATTGGAATGTGTAAGATGTCCCAGAGAGCTTGCTGAAGTGTCCACTTTGATTGAGTAAATCACACTCTTCCAACAAGCTTCCAGATGGCCAGAGGGGTGTAAGGCCTGAGATCTGTGACCCACACTGACTTTTTAGGAGACTGCTCTGGACCTAAAACATGGCAAGTATAGGAGCATACACTGTAGAGTCTCTTCAGAAAAGCCTTTCAACTAAACAGTGTTGAGTGACTTCTTGGTTATTGGCCATGTCTTTCTGGTTTCACCTTTGAAAGAGTTCGTTGTACTCTTCTGCGGTCATCTTTCTTTTCTGCAAAGTCAGTCCCTCTCTTTCCTTCACTCTTGCCATTGTCCACCCCTACCCCCAAGTCTTACTGTACAGCTTTGCTCAGACAGGACTGGAGCTTGCTATGTAGCCCAGTTGACATCTCCAACACATCTCCGAGTGCCAGGACTGTGGGCAGGCACCACCACCACCCTGGACCTCGCTATAAGGGGTTCCTGTACTGGAAGGAGACTGTGACGTGACACATTATAGCAAGGCGTGAACTCCCATCCCCCACCCCATGGAGTGTTCTCACCGACCTCACCGTCAACTGCATTCCTGTCTAACTTCACAAGAATCTCTTTCTTGTTTGCTTCTGTCTCTCTCACTAGATTAAAGATAGGCCCTCCCCATGACACAACCTATTAAAGTTAGATGCAGAGTTGCACTACCTTCTATGAGCCTGGGACTCTCGAATGAGGCTGCACAGTGGAATCAATGAGGTTTTTCTTTGTTTGTTTTTAAGGCCTATGGGGGCTTGAGAAGCTACATAGGAACCTACTGTTTTATTTACTTAATTCTTTAAGATTAATCAATTAATTTATTCACTTTACTTCCTGATTGTAGCCCCCTCCTTCTTCTCCTCCCAGTCTCACCTCCTACCTCCCTCCACCCATCCCTTTCTCCCCTTCTCCTCAGAGAGAAGGGGAGCCCCCCCCATTAGTACCAATCCTCTGACACAGCAAGTCACAGCAGGACTAAGCACATCCTCTCTCACTGAGGCCAGACAAGGCAGCTCAGCTAGAGAAAAGGAACCCAAAGGCAGACAATGGATTCAGAGACAGCCGAGCTCCAATTGTTAGGGGACCCACATGATGACCAAATTTCACATCTGCTACATAAGTATAGAGGGCCTATGTCCAGCCCACACATGGTCTTTGGTTGGTGGGAACCTACTATTTTATAAGCCTCCGAAGTATATATTCAGGTAAGAGTGTAACTGCACTGCAATCACCCTCCATGAGAGGTGGTGCTCACCCCAGGAGCTCGGTACCAGTTTCGGGATACTTTCCCTTGAGTTGTTGGTCAGGGATGTCCAGAACACCTCAAACAAGCAAATAAACAAACGCTTCTGGTTGCAAACAAGAACCTGATAAACTCCTTTTGCCGAAGACACCACACACTTCGGTTACAGGACGTAGAGAAATCAATTTGGAACTAATCAGGAAGGTGGCTAACTCTCCCTGCTGGCTGTCATTGTATCAAGGGTGCCATGCAGACTGTTGGAGGGCAGGGGGAGCCAACAACAGTTTATCCAGCTATGAAACCTGTGAATTGCAGTAATGGCCAATGTTGCAAGAGACACCCATGGTGCAGTAAGTGGCCCAGATGTTATGTGGAGGTGACCAACTGTTTTCTGATTGAATTTAAGGAGAAAATATATGCCTGGTAATGCAAATATGGCCAAGAATGCAGGCTAGGTAGGGTAGCTTACAGATCACAACAGTGTTATTTTGCTAAACAGACTATCTCTGTAAGCTTCTACCCATGGATTAGTGCAGTGTTCAGATCCCATCAGAGACGTTTTATCTATCTATCTATCTATCTATCTATCTATCTATCTATCTATCTATCTATTTATTTATTTTTCTGGAGTAGGTGGTGGTTAACGAAGAAACTCAAGACTGGTCAAAGTGCAGAGAATAAATGACTGAGAAGTGTTCTCCCACAAACGGCTCAGGGATGATCATGCCATAGAGGGAGAAAAGAGTGTAAGAGCAAGAGGTCAGGGAAGTCTAGAGAAAATAATGTCTTTTGTGGATAACAGGACTTCTGCACTAGTGAACTCAGAGCAGCTATGGTTGCGCAAACAAGCTCACGGCGGTCAACATTCTAGTAAGGAGTGAGAATGTTAAGGACAGTTCATGGCATCTCAGGGAGGGAGAGTAAGTTTTCTCTAATGGTGTGGCTACTGACCGCTCTAGTATGTTCCAATGTACGGCCCCACACCCAAGAGTATATGGGCAGCACAAATAGGAGCTGATAGGTTTTTAAATAAAACAAACAAACAAACAAGAAAAGAGGGTCTGGAGAGATGGCCCAGTGGCTAAGAACACTCGCTCTTGAAGAGGACCTGGGGTTCGAGGTCAAGCACCGAAGTGCTGTCTATAATTGCAGTTCCAGGGGATCTGATGCCCTCTTCTGACCTTCATAGGCACAAGGCATGCACACATGTAGTGCACAGACACACATAAACCCTGTGACAAGAAAATCCACTCAGAGTGTGGAAAGTGGGAGAAGGCAGTAATTCCTAGGATCACGGGAAAAGCTCGAACATCTCTGTGGACACCTGGACATGGATTCATTTCAGGTTAGGATAAAAGAGAGAGATTACAGAAAGCTTGGCAGGAGAGACTCCAGGCTAATCAGGAAGGGTCTCTTATCAACTTTGCAGCTGACGGCTGACTTGCAGATGAGTGGTGTTAGCATTGTGTTGTTTCAGGGGATTTCCTGCTGGAACTAATTGTACCTGAACACTAGGAACCAGATTTCAAAAACCATGAAAAGGCCTTTCCCCACAATCAGCTCACTAATGATACCTTGAAGCAAAGTTTCAGTCACTGGCCTAAGTGTTCTGTTTAGCATCTTAAAGGTCCCCGGGCTCAGACCTTGCCCCCTCCCCCATGCCTAAAACCTTTATTCTACCCAAGCACAGGGACAACACCCTGTGTCAAAAGGCTCACTATCTGACCTGTCGTATCCTGAAAGTCTTGAAGATGGTTGGCTTTCCCAGAATTTTCCTGGGGTTTGGGAAGGAGCTGGTCAGGGAAGCAAGCGTGATGTAGTCTCCCAGAACCCACCTCTAGAGGCCTACCAAGATGTGCTATCTCTACTCTGAGAGACAGGGCCACCCCGCCAAAGATCTGAGAAACTAACACTGCGGGGATTTGGCGTAACAGGAGCAGGAGCAGCCGGGCCTTCTGGCTCAGAGGCCTTTCTCCTCCCAAGTGAGCCCAATGTTCCAGAAGCCACCCCTCTAGGAATGGGAAAAGGGAAGGCACCTTCCTTTCCCTGCTGCAGCGTGGGGGCGGTGGTGGAACTGTGGACCCAAGGTTGATGACCGGCAGGGCTCTGCCGGGGGGGGGGGGGGGGGGGCTAAGGTGCAAGTATTTATAGCCAGGCCTACACGCCCTCTGTTACTCACAAGGGTTGGCCCGGCTTGAAAGCATGAACAATCTCTTCCGGGCACTCCCTGTGTCCACTTCCTTCGGATCACAGGGCCCCCTCCTCTGGCTGACCCCTGGGGTCAGCATCCTTTCTAGATGATCCACCCGTCTCTCTGCCTGAGACTGGAGGCTTGAGGCTGTATTCTAGAATGTGGGGCTCCTGGAGAAGTGTTTCCCCTGTGTACCCCTTCCCCCGCTCCCGTCGGGGTCCTTAGAATATCGCAGTTTTGAAAGCAGAAAGATCACTGTGGTTACGAGCTGCGGGAGGAAAAAGTTTGAAAATGTCATCTGTGAAAAATGGGTGAAGGCACACCAAAAATAGAGAGGCAGGAGCTTTTTGGGTGCCCTAGGGAGTTGCTTTTAAGTGTCTTCTAGGGGAGGATTAGGCGGGTAGTTTGGGCTGGCCTTGGGCTCTCAAGGCACAGGGGTTCTGGGTTCCAGTGAGAAAACTGGCTGGCTGTTCCTGGGCCAGGCCCTCAGCCACTCGAAAAGCAGGCAACAGCTGCAGACAGCGCAGCTGTAAGGATGAGCATTGCTTGCATTTGGCAATGGTATTATTAGGAGGTCTGTGTATCTATGCTCCTTGGATTTGGCATTTCCGTAGGTCCAAGTTGGAGGAAGGGGAGGCCATGGCAGGGTGTGGCTGCTGTTCCAGCCCGAAGGCTTTGTCCCCACCTAAGCAACAGGAATCTCTAGAGTAACTGATTAGTTTATTGAGCAAGTAGTGTGCAAGAGTTTTATTTTTACGCCAAGTAGGCTTTAACTACGCTTTCTTTTTTTATAATTTCTTTAATTTTATTTTATATGCATTAGTGTGAAGGTGTCAGATCCCTTGGAATTGGGAATTGATGTTACAGACACTTGTGAGCCGCCATGTGGGTGCTGGGAATTGAACCGGGTTCTTTTGGAAAAGCAGAAAGTGCTCTTAACCACTGAGCCATCTCTCCAGCCCCTAACTGTGCTTTTTTTTTTAAGCCTCCCAGACTAGAGATCTTGGACAGATTTTTATCACTTTCTAGTTATGATAAAAATCTGTTTCCTTTGCTGCAGGGGAGGAGGGACTGCAGTTGTCTCCCGTTGCACAGCCTCTGTGCTGAGGCACCCTCATCTGGAAGGCAGCTTTATTCTCCGGGATCAGCAGCCAGACGCTGAGGCCGGGCCACTTTGCACAGTGACCTGGTGACCCCAGGGGAGCAATGCCACGTTGCCAGTGACACTGCACCCGATGCCTCCTTCCCCGCCCCGCCACTCACTTTTGAATTCTTTGTTGCCTCTTCCTCCTTAAGACTTAGTTTATTTTTTACACGTGTGCATGTTTTGCCTGTACGTCTGTAGGTGTGTCAAATATATGCAGTGCTCTTGAAAGCTGGAAGGTACCAGATACCCCGGAGCTGGACTGCAGGCAGTGGTGAACTACTGTTGGTGAAGATTGGTGTCCGGCTCTTACTGTGGTCTCCATGACATCACAGCGGTGAGGAAGATGGCCTCATTATTTCCGGGCCATTGTAAAAGTCCTAATGCTCTGCTGGACTTCTTCTGACAGCAAGCCCATTGGAGAGGGGTGGTACGTTCCTTCGAAGGAGGCAGGATGACAACTTCCCCATGCTGACTCCACCGACACTGGGTGAAGCCTATTCATGCTGGAGAGGATAGGCCTATCTTCTCACCTGGCCATTTTGACCCTCTCAAAGTGTTACAGCCTCCAGATGGGAGAGGCCTGAATGCCTTCTTTGCTTGTGAGTTTGGGGTTAGGCCAGGTTTGTGTTCTGTTGTGGTCGACTGTTTGAAAGAACTCTTCCTTGCTAGACTACCCCATCATTGTCCGTGGGTAAGAAAAAGCAGGCATTGTAGTTTGCCGTTGTTATTTTGCTCTGTGCGTCTTGACATTTCTATGTTGTTGAACTCTGTGTTCCATCGTTTGAGACAGATGAAATAAAAAGAAGACCCAGGGAGCTCACACTACATCATTTTCTAGGTCTGTCCTCTCACTAAATTTTAGAATGTTTTGTTTGCTGGATGTTCTTGCTGTTGTTGTTGGTGATGGTGATGGTGATGGTGATGGTGATGGTGATGGTGATGATATTTGTCTTTGAGACGAACAGGGAAAATTTTGTTTACTTCAACACAAAAAGAGGGTCAGAGAAGTAACCCACGTCTCCCAGAGCCTCACAGTAGGGAACTGGCAGGGCTGAAATCAATATTACAAAGTTGAACTTCAGAATATACAGTCTACATTTACTGGAAAAAAATCTTTTATTTACCTTTTTTGCCAATTTAACACATGGATACAATGCATGTCACTCTCTCTTTTACTCCCAACACATCCCCTCCTATCTTCATATCTTAAAAAAATAAGATTGTTGTTTTAACATTCTACAGAAATACATCCTCTAACAGCATCATGAGAGACCAAAGAAAACAAACTCCAGGTTAACTCAGCCAAAGAGCCTCGTCTTCTAAACCTCAAGACATTTGAAGGGGGTATTGAGTTACTGTCTGTTTTCTTTGCTTCTCAGCTGCCGTGAGATCAGCAGTCTTCTCCCCACAGGATTTCTCTATGATGTCTTATCTTTCACAGGCCCAATTTAGCAGGAGCAAGTGTCCATGAACAGAAACCATCAGCCCACATACGTTTTGTTCCGTCATGTCATTAGTTTTTTTGCAGTAGTGGAAAACTGACGAACACAGTTCAGTTTTTTTTTCTTCATTTTTGCTCTTTGATGCAGACATTTATCTTATTTAAGTTTTCTTATTAGTGGATGGCTTTTATGTTCTGTATTTTTCCTTAGTGCAGTTGTCTATTTTTTTGTTTGTTTTTTGTTCCTATCACAGAGACAAGCCAGCATAGGGAATAACTTAGCAGCCTGGGACTCCTCTTGGCTTGGGCTATGCACACATCCCTCTTCCAACGGTGAACTTAAGTAGCCCGAGATCCTTACCTGAAAGGCATTATGTACAAACACACTTCTCCCAACAATACACCTAGCAACCATTAGCAACTTAGGATTCCCACCTCCGTGGAGCTGCAAGCACACTCCTCTTACAACAATGGAGGAAGTTTCTCTTCGCCTTGATGACCATCAGACTTGGGTTGGCTCAGAGGTTAAGAGCACTGTCTTCCTGGGGTCCTGAGTTCATATTTCCAGCAACCACGTAAATCCTTTTATTCTTGGTTTGTTTGCATGTATCTGCCCATGTGTATGTGAGCACATGTGCAGTTACCCTTGAAGGTCAGAAGAAGGCATCGGCTCTCCTGTAGCTGGCACGAACTCTGGTCTGCTGCAGGAGCAGCAAGCACTTTTAACCATTGAACCGTCTCACCAGCTTCCAGTTTGATGACTTTGGAGAGGAATATACCTTGCCATCACCTATCAACATGTCTCTCAAGCCAAGCTAATTTTCATGTCTCTTCTTAGTTAATACCTGTCTCAGTCTATGCAGCCATTGGTCTAGCTTTAAAGTTTGTAGTTTAGGTTTCTGTTTGTTTGTTTGTTTGTTTGTTTTCCTACCATTTTTTGTTTATGGAGTAACATTAAATTTGTTGTTTTATGTGCAGCGTATCTTGCTCAACATAATGTTCTTGAGGCTCAGCAACGTCAATGAATGTATTAGTTATTTCCACCTCATTGATAAGCAACAATCTAGAGTATAGGTTATAGCACACCTTGTTCAATCATGTATCAGGTGATGGACATCAGGGCTTGGAGACTGAAGTAGTCTGAAGACACCTCTTATAAACATCTTGAGAAAAAAAAATCACTATGTAGATATATGGTTTACATATACCTAGGTAAGTGATAGTGTGGAGTTGAATGAGTCACTTGTAAATATAGATTTAATATCTTGAGAAACTGTCAAGCTAATCTCCAGAGTATTTGTGCTACAGCACAGTCCCGTCACAGGTGAGTGGTACCTTCAGTCACTTCTGTTCTCATCAACAGCTGTTACGGCATCTTCTTTTGCTTGCCTTGTTTGGTTTTCTGAGACAGGGTTTCTCTGTGTAGCCTTGGCTGTCCTGGAACCCACTCTGTAGACCAAGCTGTCCTCGAATTCAGGGATTCACCTGTCTATACCTCCCAAATGCCAGGATTAAAGGTGTGTGCCACAATGCCTGGCTGTACCTTTAAACTTTTGAGTGGGCACAGATCGAGTGGTTCCCAACTGTGATGTAAGTTTTATTTCTCTACTATCTAAAGATTTGGAGGATTGTCATGAGCTCATTTACATCCGTGCATCTTTAAAAAAAAAATAGGTGGTTTCAATCTTATGCTTTTCAGGTGAGTCTTTAAAAAATTATTAAACTGAATGTTTTTGTATATTTTTAAATATAAGTTTTTGTCAAATATTAGTGTTGAGAATCTTTCCTTCTAGCCTGTTTTTTTTTTTTAAATTATTTCTTTAGGTCGCCATTGAAGAAAGTAAATTTAAAATTTTGATGATGTCTGATTTATGACTTAAAAAGATTTTTTAAAGCTAAGAACTCTTTGCTTTACCAAAGTTCATATTTTTAATTTTCTTTTAAAAGTTTTATAATTTTAAACTTTACATTTTGCCTATTATTATTATTATCATTATTATTATTTAATTTTTGCATGTGAGCCAAGCATCACTGCTTTTGTGTATAGATACTCAGCTTCCATCATTATTTGTTAAAGGTATTCATTTCTCCATTTACTTTTATTGGACTAATTGTTAAAATGTCAGCTGCTGATACATCTCTGGGTCTATTTCTGAATTTTACACATGGGGTAAATAGCATGCTATCCTGAATATTTTAGAATTATAATAATTTGTTGATTAAATATTAATGTTGAATTTAGAGAGTATAAATTATCCATCCCTGTCCCCTTTTAACAGAAAGGTATTTTGCAGCTAGAAAGATGATGGCTCAGCAGTTAGAGCACTTTCTGCTTTTGCAAAAGGTCCACATCCAGTTCACAGATTCTACATCCAACTCGCAACCATCTGCAAGCCCAGTTCTGTGGCAACCAATGTCCTTTTCTGTCCTCTGCAGGCACCAGGTATACACATGGTGCACATAGATACATGCAAGTAATACATTTACACATAAAATAAATAAATCTTAAAAGAAATGACATTATTAACTTTAAGTATTTCTTTTCATATATATATATATGTATATATATATATATACATTGTATTATCACTTGATAAATCCCCCCAAAGCCTGTAGAAACTAAATATTCACTAAAATATATAACTCAGTTTGAAAAGACTTAACTATACTAATATTGATAACTACAACCATGAATTATATCTCTATTTGTTTAGGATTTCTTTGATTTCTCTTACCACTGTTTTGTATGTTTCATTATCTAAATATTTTATATATTTTATTAGACTCAAATCCAAATATGAATTCTCATGCAATTACAAATTATGTTTAAATTTCTAATTGTTTAGAAATGTTTGCTTTTAAAAATGGTTCTTGACTTTGACTCACTTATTCTAGCACTTTTTTTTGCAGACTATTAGGGATTTTCTTTATAGATAATTATGTTATTTTCTTAGTCCATGTTCTATCTCTATGGAGAGACGCCACAGCAACTCTTATAAAAGAAATCTTTTAATTGTGGCCTGCTTACATTCAAGGTCTAGTCCATTATTGTAATGGTGGAAAGCATGGTGACCTGCAGGCAGACATGGTAATGGAGAGGTAGCTGAGAGTTCTACATCCAGACAGGAAGACAGCAGGGAGAGAAAGACACTGGGCCTGGCTTGGGCCCTTGAAACCTTGAAGCCCAACCCCAATGACACACTTCCTCCAACAAGGCCACACCTACTCCAAAGGCCACACCCACTCCAACAAGGCTACACTTCCTAATAGTGCCAATTCCCTGTAGACCAAGCATTTAAACACATGAATCTGTGGGTCCCATACCTATTCAAACACCAGTTTTCCATGAACCATTAGAGTTTTAAGTAATACTTTCAAATTTGCAAGGTTTTTTGCTTCTTCTTCTTCTTCTTGTCATATTGCGTGAGCTGAGCTTCTGTAGAGTGGAAAGAGAAACATCCAAGCCTTCCTTCCTGTTCTCATTTAGAAGTCACTTGCCACAAAGTAAATGCAGATTTTTCTATTCCTGGGATGTGCCTCTTCTAAAGAGGCAGAATGAGTTTTGGTGTTTAGGGAGCAGAAAAGGTGAGTGAGTTAACATTTATGGAAAGTTTCTCTCCTGGGGATCCTGGGGATGAATGCCCCATCACCAAATATGATTATAAGTCCCTGATTGACACAGTTCAGTTTTGTTATTTTTTTCCATATGAGATGTCACTATGTACCCTAGGCTGTCCTTGAATTCATAGTGACACTCCTATCTCATCCCCCACATTTAAAAAATTACAGGTGTGTTATCACTACCCCCAACTTAACAGGATGTGTCTTTGGGGCAGCTGGGATCAGAGGAGAATGGTCATTCATTTAACTGAAATGTTTGCTATTTAGGCCATATCATGGCCCATGCAGTAAAGAAACAGTTTGAGTTGGGTGCAGCTTTCAGGGTATGGAGGCTTATGAGGCAGCATACTTAGCAATTGTGGGGTTTGGGACAGGTCAGCTTTCACTTTGGATAAGAGGAAGACTATGGTTAATGGCAATTATGGGTAACAGAAATATGTCATCTCAATAGTCATGATTTGAGAGACAGGGCTACTGGAATCTTGGATCCATTTGGGAGAGGTTGTTACAAAGATCTCTGGCTTACATGAAGCCTGAAGTTCTTGGATGGTTCAGAAAGTCCATGGAGGGCAAAAGTGTGCTTCTTGCCAATCAAGAACCTGAGGTTAAATTCAGTTGTTACTTGTGTCTTATTGTATTATTGGGCATTGACCCCAGGTCATTGTGTATACCAGACAAGCTTTCTAGTACTAGCTACACCCTCAGACTGTAAACATTGCTTTTCTTTTCCAATTTCCCAGGATGGCCTTACACTCACTCAGTCTGTAGTCTATGCAGGTCTTGACTTTGGGATTCTCCTGATTTAGTCTCCTGAGTAGCTGGGGTTATAGACACACACCTCTACACCCTGCCTTCAATTTAAATACGAATGTATGAAATACAAAAAAAAAAAAAAAAAAAAAAGAAAAACGTTTGAAAGGGAAGGGCCTGTGTTAATGGCAGCGAGTTGACATTGGATTATAGACTCTCAAAATCAGACTGAAGCGTTAGTATCCCACTTCGAGGCAGAATCGTTACATGTTTAACTGAAGAAGCTGTGGACATGGAAAGGCCACTGTTACTACCAGTGCACACCAGAGCTGCTGCAGTGCCTTCATAGAAGTAGTAGAATGTATGCAGAAGCACAGGGACCATATAGATTCTACATTATAGGACACACACACACACACACACACACACACACTAGCCTGTCTGTGTGATGTGGATTAAAGGGTATAGAGAAATAGTACAGGGTTGAACAGAGATGGGCAACACTTACTAACTTAAGTTTCCTGTAATGAGTTAAAAACGAGGCAACGATCTGAACCTATTTCCCACTTTCTCTTATCAGTCCAACATCCATGTCAGTGGGTATTTCTGAGAGATATCAAGGGAATACTTATTGTTCATGTAGAGGGTGGCAGGTCTATTCAGCAGGGAGAAGCTATTTAAGAACCCATGGTCTTGGGCTCTTTCCAAGGCATTGTAAGATTATTTTATGGTGTCTGATTTACTTTAAAGTTTCTTGTTATTGCAGTTTAAAAACAAAATTTATCCTGCACACATCCTGTTTAAAACAGAATTTTCTCCTCTGTTAAGCGGAGATAAAGTCATAAGAAAGTGCACTCTATCTCGCTGGTTACACCTTGGTACAGGATGAAAATGGGCCATGGTTGCCAGATTGATGTTCAAGGGGACACGAAATAAATTTCAAATGTAATTTTGTTATGCCTAGAATAATTTAAAGGGAATGGCTGGTGTGTGCATGTGTGTGTGTGTGTGTGTGTGTGTGTGTGTGTTACTGGAGATGCAATCTAGGGTTTCACACATGCTGTACAAAGATTCTACTTAGAAGTTATACCCTCAGCCCCAGAGTGGCAATTCTAATAATGATACGTAGAAGGGAAAATAATATCTTTCCTTCTTCTTCCTTTCCTTCTTCCTTCTCCATTTCTGTAGTTTTCTTTTCCTTTCATTTACAAGTATATACATGTTCATATCCGACATCACAATACCGCTTCAACATTTGGACAGAGAGACTGAGTTTCTCTGGTTTGAATGAGAATGGACTCCATAGGTTCATATGTTTAAATGCTTGGTTCCCAGCTAGTGTATTGTTTGGGAAGGATTAGGAAATATGTCCTTGGTAGAGGAAGTATATTTCTGGGGTGGCTTTTGACATTTGACCAGGTCCAGTGTGTCTCTCTCTGGGCCTGTTACCTGTGGATTAGTATGCAACATTCTCAGGTACAGATCTAATGCCGTGCTTATCTGCTTCCTACAATGATGGTAATAGACTAACCCTGTAAAACTGTGAGGCCCCAGGCAAATGCTTTCTTTTATAAGAGCTGCCTTGGTCATGGTGTCTCCTCATAGCAACAGAGCAGTGACTAAGACAGCCTCTATGTCACTCTCCTTTTCTTCGCGTTGGGGTCTAGCTGTATTTCTCAGGGTGGTAGGTGAACCTAAGGATGACCCCTTCCTCTCTTCTTTCCAAGTGCCAGAACTGAAAGCAGGTACCCCATGCTCAGTGTGAGGGTGAACATCTCACCTCAGCAATATCAGATGCGAATGCTCCCAAATCCAAACCCTTTAAGGACCACATCCTACAAGTGGAAAATTTACAGTCAAAACACAGGCACTCTAAAAGTGGGCAAAATTACATCCAGGCAATGGCATTAAGCCATAGCTAAGTGTAAATAGATTTCCTGTTTACACTCAGATGGAGCCCTATAGACATATTAGTATGCATATAAAAGTATTCTAAATTGACAAACATCTCCAGTCCTCAATATATTTTTCAGATATGATACCTTCAAACTGTGCTATTTTCTCTCTGAGGACATCAGCTTACAGCTGAGGTTGGTCACAGGGACATGAGCATGCAGCCTATCATTCTTATGAGGTTCTCTGTCTTGGACAATAAATTTTTTCCTTTACAAACTTGTAGAATTTTACATCTTTCTCAAGGAAAAAAAAAAGTACAGAGTATATTTTGGCTGAGGACCTCAGGAGTATAGTATAGAGCTTGAGCATAGGAAACCTGCCCTACCAGTGACATACTTCCTCCAACAAAGCATCACCTATCCCAACAAGGCCACACCTCCTAATAGTGCCCCTCCCTATGGGCCAAGCATTCAATCACATGAGCCTAAGGGGGCCTGCTATTTTATGTGCTAGTCTACTGCTACCCTTGCTCATTCCTCTTCTTTCTATCATTATTTTTCCCTCTACCAGCAATTTAAATTTCATGTTCATTTATAATGAAAGCTGTATACGTTCATAGTTTTAGTGACATATTTGAAGCCATGCAATAGAAAAGCCAGCTGAAATTTGTTTTGTTTTGTTTTTTTATTGATTTATACAACTAAAATGTTCTGAAGGAAGGCTAGTTTCTGACGTGGCTGGATCTGTAGGCTTGGGGATACTCCTAGGGCTACATTTTCTCTTTGCATTTTTTTTCTGCCTTTGTTTATTGGGCATTATGTACATTTATTTTTAAATTGCATACAGAAGTCAAGGTGACTGAGATGGCTCTACCTGGCAAGGGTCAAGTCCAGACAAAGACTGCCAGAATCCACCAAGAGTCTCAAAGCACGTTGTAGACTTTTGTCACAGGTCAGGTGGTCACTGAACCCAGCACTGAGCAGAGGAATGGATTCTTTCCCATCCTCACGAAGGAGGATGGAGGCTGACTGCTGGGGATAGAAGATGTATCTCCTGGAGTAAATGGGAATCTGAAATACATGTGAAATACTTGGGTTCTAGCTTTACCACAGCCACTGTCTGCTTTGAATTAAAATGATTTCACTATTTAGAAGTGAAATTCAGTGTGTTCTACTCAGTGTCTTCTAACTTAAAGGACTAAGAAGTTAACCTTGATTTCTTCTAAATCTCCTTCCAGATCTAAATTTCCATAAATCAGAGAGATAGATCAGAATAGTGAATAAACACTGAGAGGAAAAACAGAGCAAAACAAAGAACCAAAAACCAAGTAGGCATTATACTGAAATATACAAATTTACAGAAAATAAATGCTTTTTAGAAAAGGTTTTACAGTTCTGTAAAGAATTGTGTTGCTATTTTGATGGGAATTACATTGAATCTGTAGATTGCTTTTGGCAGGATGGCCATTTTTACTATGTTAATCCTACCGATCCATGAGCACGGGAGAGCTTTCCATCTTCTGATATCTTCTTCAATTTCTTTCTTCAGAGACTTGAAGTTCTTTTCAAACAGGTCTTTCACTTGCTTGGTTAGAGTCACACCAAGGTACTTTATGTTATTAGTGGCTATTGTGAAGGGTGTAGTTTCCCTAACTTTTTTCTTGGCCCTTTTGTCTTTCATATACAGGAGGGCTACTGATTTTTTTGGAATTAATTTTGTATCCAGAGACTTTGCTAAAGGTGCTTATCAGCTGAAGGAGGGCTAATATCCAGAATATATAAAGAACTCAAGAAGTTAAAAGGCAACAAATCAAGTAATCCAATTAAAAATCGGGGTACAGAGCTAAACAGAGAATTCTCAATAGAGGAATATTGAATTTCACAGAAACAAAGAAATGCTCAATGTCCTTAGTCATCAGGGAAATACAAATCAAAACAACCCTGAGATTTCACCTTATACCCATCAGAATGGCTAAGATCAAAAACTCAAGCGACAACACATGCTGGAGAGGATGTGGAGAAAGGAGAACCCTCCTCCATTGCTGGTGGGAATAGAAACTTGTACAACCACTTTGGAAATCAGTCTGTTGCTTTCTCAGACAATTAGGAATGGTGCTACCTCAAGATCCAGCTATACCACTCCTAGGCATATATCCAAAATATGCTCAAGTATACAACAAGGACATTTATTCAACCATGTTCACAGCAGCTTTATTTGTAATAGATAGAATCTGGAAACAACCCAGATGTCCCTCAACTGAGGAACTGATACAGAAATTGTGCTACATTTACACAATGGAATACTACTCAGTAATTAAAAACAAGGAAATCATGGAATTTGCAGGCAAATGGTGGGCACTAGGAAGGATCATCCTGAGTGAGGTATCCCAGAAGCAGAAAGACACACATGGCATATACTCACTTATAAGTGGAGATTAGACATATACTATAGGATATACATACTAAAATCTGTACACCTTAAAGAAGCTAAGCAAGAAGATTATCTGGGTAAGATAACCAATCCTCATTTAGAAAGGCAAACAGGATAGACATCTGAAGAGGGCGAAAACAGGGAACAGGACAGGAGCCTACCACAGAGGGCATCTGAAAGCCTCTACCCACAGGGTATTAAAGCAGATACTCAGACTCATAGCCAAACTTTGGGCAGAGTGCAGGGAATCTTATGAAAGAAGGGGGAGATAGAAATACCTGGAAGGGTCTGGAACTCCACAAGGAGAACAACAGAACCAAAAAAATCTGAGCCCAGGGGTCTTTTCTGAGACAGATACTGCAACCAAGGACCATTCATGGAGATAACCTAGAACCCCTGCACAGATGTAGCCTATGGCAGCTCAGTCTCCAAGTGGGTTTCCTAGTAAGGGGAACAGGGACTGTCTCTGGCATGAACTCAATGGCTGTCTCTTTGATCACCTCCACTATGATGGGGGATCAACATTACTAGACCACAGGGGAAGACAATGCAGCTAGTTCTGATGAGACCTGATAGGATAGGGTCAAAGGGAAGTGGAGGAGGACCTCCCCTATCAGTGGACTAGGGGAGGGGCATGGGAGGAAATGAGGGAAGGAAGGTGGGATTGGGAGGGAATGAGGGATGGGGCCATACTGGGATACAAAGTGAATAAACTATAATTAATAAAAAAAATAAAAATAAAAATAAAAACATGGAAAATAATTAAAAAAAGAAAAATGTTTTACAGGTTATATTTTCAAAAATAATTTTTAAATTTATATTTGTGATTATAATATAATTATATTGTTTTCCCCTTCTTTTTTTATTTCTCTAAATCCTCCCGTGTAACTCCATCCTGCTCCCTTTCAAATTCATGGCCACCTTTTTTTAAATTGTTGCTAGTTATATATGTGAATGTTATATGTTCCTAAATATATAAATACAATTTTCTCAGTCCATATAATGTTACTTGTTTGTGATCCCAGGGCTGACCATTTATTTGATATTGGATAACATGTTAGTGTGCACGTCACTGGGCAAAATAATTTCTCCCTCTCTCAGCATTCCTTAGTTGCCTGTACTTTTAGTCTAGGGCTGAGGCCTTGTGGACTTTCCTTCTGTATGGTAACTTCTCTATTGGTGTCCTCCTTGTTCAGGTCATGCTTAGGCAGCCATGTTATTGAGACTCCCAACATGAGTGTAGCTTCTCTGACATTGCTAGGACACATAATCTCAGAGCAAAGTTCCTGTCCCTCTGGCTCTTAGAATCTTTCCACACCATTTCTTCTGAAAGAGCCTGAGCCTTAGGTGCAGGAGTTGTGTTGTAGACACATTGTTTGGGGCTGAGCTTCAAAACTCTTCATTTTGATCAGTTGTGGTTTTTTTTGTTAAGTCTTGTCAATTGAAAATAAAAATTTCTTTTATATATGTGAGAGATTTATACTTGTCTGGACATAAGGGTAAATATTTAGAATGTACTTAGGGTTTATGCTTATTTATTAACGTGGTAGTTACTGATCCTCCTCCTCATTAGTCTTGTATAGTTTACTTGGTTTACAGTAGCAGGCATGGTTTCCCTCTTGTTGAGTGGGCCTTAAGTCCAATTGGAGAGCTGTTGGTTACCGCCAAGGTATGCATGCCACTATTGTACCTTTATGTTTTTTTTTTGTGCCATGCTAGTTGGTGTTGTGGCTCATAGGTGTCGTAGCTGGGTAGAACTACTGGTTGCTTCCATCGTTTGGAAACTTGCTGCCACTTTCTGGTCCCATGAAGGCTAGTTCTCAGGGAGGAAGCTTTCAGGATAGATCTAGCTTGGATCCTCTGAGCCCTGTTTCTGAAGTGCCTGGTTTGTTCAGCAATAGAGACTTACCTTACACTTCTGAGGGGCAATCAAGAACAACAACAATGACCTATAACATTTTGGGAGTCTTTTGGACAACCCTTACCAACAAGTCAAAAGAGGGCTTCTTCTACTCAGTGTTGGGGTTTCGTTAGATACTTTGTGGCTCTCTTGGAAGCATTGTAAGCCCAAATGGAAATTTTCACTTATATATGTTTTATGTATACACAGACTCATATGTGTTCCAGATATTTTTAGGTAGATAGTTTCTGGTACGATTACTTGTGAGTTTTCAGACATCCATATTGTTATCTTGCCCTCCCTCCTCCTTGTTCTCTATCCTCCCCTCAACTAGAGCACTCCCTGTTCATCCTTTAATAGTGAGGTTTTAAACAGTGAATTTGAATAGTAGTGTATTTCTGAGACAAGGTCTCACTGTGTGGCCAACGTTGACCTCAGAATAAAGAACCTCCTGCCTGAGTCGTCATGCTTAGATGTGAAATCTTCCTTTCCAGATTGGTGTCCTTACAAGCTGTGCCAGGCTCAGTTTCCCATGAAGTGGGACTGCACAAAGGCTCCTTGTGATATATTCAGTGTAGAGTTAGGAGTACTGTCTACAGTGAACATTTTCTTCTCATTTTTCTGTTGTTTTTTTTCATCTGTAATAAATAAAGTTAATAGTTCTTGATACAAGTTGAAAGATTTCAGTGTGTTTGTTTGTTAGCAATCTTTTCAGAACTAATCTAAGGACTGGGGATGTGGCTCAGTTGTAGAGCATTTGCCCCAGCATGCATAAGGGTTCCACAAAGAATGAAACCAGTAACAGGAGAAAACTTAAAAAAGCAAATAACTAGCACTTCCTTCTTGTTGGTGTTCACAACCTTGTCAAACCTCCAGCCCAAAAGAAGACTAAATCATCCCAGGGATAAAGATGCATGACTAGAACAAGTTTCTGGTCCATTTAAGTTTTAAATATGAAGCTAGAAATGACAAGAAGTATATTTATGAGTTAAACAGAAACTAGAAGCCCCATGTGGTCTCCGGAAGATGCTTCAAGGTGACGAAAGCACCACACCCCAGGAAAGGATGGGAGCATGAGTCTGCCCAACTTCTTGAAGCTAGGATGAAAAAAAGCAGATTTGTCCTGGAGATGGAGATGAGGTTGAGGATTCACAGAGGATGCACAACGAGAAAAGCCCAGGAAGGAGCCACAGAGAAGTCTCCACCTCCCATAGTGCTTAGTGACTTCCTGAGCCCCAGGGAGAGGTGTTGACCTTGATTTTTTTTTGAAGTATTTATTTATGTATTTTTGTTTTTTTAATTAAAAATTAGTATTTTTATTATAATTTATTTTTTATTTATTACAATTTATTCACTTTGTATCCCAGTTGTAGCCCCCTCCCTCCCTTTTCTCCTCCCACAACCCTCTCCAAGTCCACTGATAGGGGAGACCCTCCTCCCCTTCCATCTGAACCTAGCCTATCATGTCTCATCAGGACTGGCTGCATTGTCTTCCCCTGTGGCCTGGTAAGGCTGATCCCCCATCAGGGGGAAGTGATCAAAGAGCCAGCCACTGAATTCATGTCAGACAGCCTCTATTCCCCTTACTAGGAAACCCACTTGAAGACTGAGCTGCCATAGGCTATATCTGTTCAGGGGTTCTAGATTATCTCCATGAATAATCCTTGGTTGGAGTATCTGTCTCAGAAAAGACCCCTGGCCTCAGATATTTTGTTTCTGTTGCCCTCCTTGTGGAGCTCTTATTCCCTCCAGGTCTTTCTAGCTCCCCCTTCTTTCATAAGATTGCCTGTACTCTGCCCAAAGTTTGGCTATGAGTCTCAGCATCTGCTTTAATACCCTGTGGGTAGAGTCTTTCAGAAGCCCTCTGTGGTGGCTCCTGTCCTGTTCCCTGTTTTTGAATGTCTATCCGGTTTGCCTTTCTGAATGAGGATTGATCATCTTACCCAGGGCCCTCCTTCTTTCTTAGCTTCTTTTGACCTTGATTTTTTAACAAACCTGCTTTATTTAGGGTTATTAAAAGCTTCTGCATCCCTTCCAATCCCCCAACACTGGATAGGAGGAAAAGTAGGTTAGTGGGGACAGAGGTCGAGTTCTCTCTGCTATTTCTTTCTGGGTAGGGTCATAGGATTCTTTTGGGTGCAATACCAATATCAGTCGTCCAGAAATACAGAAGTTCAGACAAACCAGCAAACCAGTAAACAGCAAATGCCGCAGCGGGACGAACCAGCAGCAAACAGTCCTCCTCCAAGCAGCCGTGCCTTCTTCCTTTGGGCTGTCATATTTATACACCTCAAAGTCCTCAGAATTCAACTAATTCCACCTGGCAAAGACCATGCTCTGCACCAGAGGCTTAACAGGTGTGGACCAACTAAAATCCCCAACTTGGAATTTTAACAAAAACATATTTACAGATCACAAACCAAAACATCCACAACAGACATGGGCAAGGACAACCCTCAAGCCCACAGCCTTCACTAGGCAGAAACTTGATTTGGCACAAGAAGCAGCTGAGTAATAAAGATGATATCTATAATGGCTGTGCTGGGTACCGCACCACATGAGCTGGGTGTTACAGTGTGGCTTCTATCTGAGCAGACAGCCCTGCTCAGGTACTGAACAGAGAACCCAGCATCACATTCCTTCCCTGATCAATTACAAATGCTCTCTTTATTTGATTTACCACTCTACTGCCATTAATGTGCGTCACCCAGAAATGATGACGGCAGAGATACATAACGACTTTTCCTGTCAGGGGGGCGGATTTCCCATCTTACATCCCACACCACTCAGCAGTGCAGAACTGAGACGTTGTTTACTTCTGAGCTGAACTTAACTCATAGTCCTTATTTCCATGGATGGCATCTTTATAACTCGGCTGCTTCTTGTGCCAAATCTCATTCCTGCCTAGTGAAGCCTTTGGGCTTGGGCTTGAGGGTTGTGCTTGCCCCTCTCCCTGGGGCTTAGGAAATCACTGAGCACTATGGGAGGTGGAGACTTCTCTGTGGCTCCTTCCTGGGCTTTTCTCGTTGTGCATCCTCTGTGAATCCTCAACCTCATCTCCATCTCCAGGACAGGTCTGCTTTTTTTCATCCTAGCTTCAAGAAGTTGGGCAGACTCATGCTCCCACCCTTTCCTGGGGTGTGGTGCTTTCGTCACCTTGAAGCATCTTCCGGAGACCACATGGGGCTTCTAGTTTCTGTTTAACTCATAAATATACTTCTTGTCATTTCTAGCTTCATATTTAAAACTTGGATAGACCAGAAGCTTGTTCTAGTCATCCTTAAGATGAGTTAGACTTCTTTTGGGCTGGAGGGTTGATAAGGTTGTGAACACCAGCAAGAAGTGAGTGCTAGTTATTTGCTTTGTAAGTTTCCTCCTATTACTGGTTTCATTCTTTGTGGAGCCTTTATGCATGCTGGGGCAAATGCTCTACAACTGAGCCACATCCCCAGTGCTTTAAATAATTTATTGTTAACAAGCAAGCAAGCAAACAAACACACACACACACAAACACAACCAAACCAGCAGCATTCCCTCTGCACTCTCTATACAAAAGCTTCTGTATTGGCACACCTTAGGGTTTTTTTTTCCCCCTGCTAATTATAGTTATGTGTTGCAAATTCTCATATAACCACGCAGCAAACAATCATGATAGTTATGGATAACTTTATTTGTCTGTGTGTCTCTGACACCGTGCCTGTCTGCCTGTTCATCTTTCCTCTATTTTTTCCTTTCATTCTTGCTTGATTTTGTAATGCTAGCAACTATAGTGAGTGCTATGATACTTTGTAGGAACATTCACAAGACTTTGGTAACTCTGTCAGGGGTTCCTAGAACCAATATCCAATAGATACCATGGGATTGCCACACACAGACACACAGACACACACTCAGATACAAACAGACACACACAGATAGACACAGACAGACACACACACACAGACCATTAGCTTATCTGTAAGAGGAAGAACACTGCCACAAGCTATATAACATGTGTGAGTCTCGAGGCCTTGTGCTAAATGAAATAAAGAGCTCAAAAGGGGACAAATGCGGTGTAACTCCATTTCTGTGTCGGATTACTGTGAAGCGGACTGTGATACTCATCATCACAGAGCGTTTTCTTCCTGACACAGGATGTAATTTGTGGAGTTTATGTGCTTCCATTGCTGAGGGGGAGGGAGGAAATGCACATTTTCTCCTGACATCTTAGCACAGATCAGGAGGAAAAGCAGGTAGTGAGTGAAACATTTGGAATGTCACGTGTTGGGTCGATGGTGAGGCTGTTGGAGGAGTTAGGCTTGCTCATGTTAGTTCTGTACATGAAAGCATAAAGGACATTTTTGTTGAAAGAGTGGAACATTCGAGAAATGGAGGTGTAGAAGTTGATTGGGAATGGTAGGCCCATTAGTTACTTTTTTGTTCCTGTGATAAAAATACCATGATCAAAAATAATTTACAGAGGGAAGCATTTATTTTCACCTTTGACTCTGGAGGAAGACTCCATAATGGCATGGCACAGCAGCAGACTGCAGGAACTGGAGTCACATTCTTGACCTCACACAGGAATCAAAAAATGCAAACTGGAATTGGGAAAAGGCATAACTTCCCAAAGCCCACCTCTAGCAAGGCTCTGCCTCTGCAAACAGCACCACCAGCTGGGGACCAGTGCTCAGCTGCATGGATACTGGGGACATTTCTCTTTCAGACCACAGAGAAAAGAAGCACAAAGATGGAGTGGTACAGTGGTTCCCATCCTGGGCAGACGGACCCCTCAAGGAGATGACAAAATATAGGCTCTTGGGCTGCTGAACGAGAGTCCCTGGGCTCAGCAATAAGCTTCCATGATTTTATTGTAACCAGTTCAGTATCAGAAGAGAGATAGAGAGAAGTCATGGAGGAACCAAAAGAAATTATACAAACACAGAAAAGCGTCTGGCAAGCTAGAAGTTGCTATAAATGCTCTGGCATGAATAAGAGTGAACATGACAAGAGTGAACACTGAGCAGAAAATAGTATTTAATAATTTGTATGACAAGGAAAAGATGTCTTCTATATGTACCATGTGCTAACTGATTGCGCCACTGGAGCAGATGTCTTCTTTTAATGTGGTCAAAGCAACTACATTTGGCCCTTTTTCCTAAAACTGAGAAATAGCATTGAGATGGGAGAAAATATTAGAGAAGGATGCTATGCATGTATTTTTCTCTGGACTGAGAGTTATTAAGTTATGCCAATGTTTAAATGTATGCCACTGGATATTTAATGAATGGTTCATCTAGCCTGACAAAGGATAAAAGTAGCTGGTATTTAAGGCAAGTGCTTCGTAAGTTCTCTGTAGATAGGGGAGGGCTGAGGAGCCAGTCCTTTGATTTGCTGTTGTGTGGAAGGTCAGAATGGAGAGACCAAAATGCCCACAAATGAGCCAATTTTCCAGAAGCCCTAGAACAGAGGTGCCTGGGTGGAAGTGGGTGATCTATGGCATTGGGCTGACTTCCTCTTCCTCCTGTTCCCTCGGATAGTACTATGATTCTTCTCACTTGAAAGCATTGTTATTGTTATTGTTATTATTATTATTATTATTATTATTATTATTATTATTATTTTATTATTACTTAGTCTTCCTTTGTGATCCCAGATATGGCTTGAGAAGCCTGGATTTTTTTAAAAATTATTTTTATTTTTATTAATTACAGTTTCTTCACTTTGTATCCCCCCTTTACCTCACTTCCTCCTCCCCTCCCAATCTCACCCTCCCTCCTTCTTCCCCACCTGTACCCATCCCCCAGTTCACTGATAAGGGAGGTCCTCCTTCCCTTCCCTCTGATCCTAGTCTATGAGGTCTCATCAGGGGTGGCTGAATTATCTACCTCTGTGGCCTGGTAAGGCTGCTCCCCCCTCAAAGGGAGGTGATCAAAGAGCAGGCTAATCAGTTCCTGTCAGAGATAGTCCCTGTCCTCATTACTATGAAACCCACTTGGACACTGAACTGCCATGGGCTACCTCTGTGCAGGGGTTCCAGGCCATCTCCATGAGTGGTCCTTGGTTGGAGTATCAGTCTCAGAAAAGACCTCTGTGCCCAGAATTTTTGAATCTGTTGCTCTCTGTCCTCTCCAGGTCTTACTTACTATCTCCCATTTCTTTCATAAGATGCCCTGCACTCTGCCCAAAGTTTGGCTATGAGTCTCAGCATCTGCCTCGATAGATACCCTGCAGAGCAGAGCCTTTCAGAGGCCCTCTGTGGTAGGCTCCTGTCCTGTTCCCTGTTTTCTCCCTCCTCCAAGGTCCATCCTCTTTGCCTTTCTGAATGGGGATTGAGCATCTTAACTAGAGTCCTCCTTCTTGATTAGCTTCTTTAAGTATACAGATTTTAGTATGTTTATCCTATATTATATGTCTAATATCCACTTATGAGTGAGTATATACCCTATGTGTCTTTCTGGAGAAGCCTGGATTTTAAGATGTACAGTGTCAGCTTTTCTGACTGAGGTCCTAGGCTGGACTCAGGGCTTCTGAGACATTCTGTTGTATGCAATTGTAAGCAAAGGCTTCTGAGAAGAATCAGCTGCTTCCTCAGACTTTCAAAGGAGCTGTTAGCTAAAGTGGTAATTAGCAAATCATAATGCCAAACTCCATTTTTCTGTCAAAATCTGGCAGTGCCAGTCACCGTGGATCACAAAGCACTCCTCGTTTGAACAATAAAAAGTTTTAGGAAGTCATCAAATGAAACACAGAGGGTAAGCCTTCTACTTGGCGTCTCAGCAGTGTTGAGGCTGGCTCCCTCTCTGTTGTTAACTTTCTGTTCTTCAGACTTTAGATACCTGAATGCACTGTGGATCGTCTTTTGGATTTCTGTTCCTAGCTTTGACTTCCTTTACTATTCCTTGTCAGCAAAAAGAAGATAGCTCACTTATGGTGTGGTTTATTTATATTGAGTTACCTATTGCCCAGAGCTACTTCAGCCACTACATTAACTGAGAGATTTTAATAGTTTTCATCTGCCAGGACCCATCCTAGGAGCTAGAGTTTAGGCTCTGGCTCTAAGAGCTTAGATACAAACAAAGAGCTGCACAAGTATTGCAGGAGTGGAACACACACAGAGCAGGGGCAAAAGCAAGATGTTGCTGATGTAGAAAGTCGATTTTCTGTATTCTCTCATGTCTCAACTCTCCCCACCCACTGTCCCTAGGATCTGAGGACCCCTCTTCATCCTGTTAGTGACTACTGAGAGCTCCTGGTCTTCCTTCCTTCCTTCCTTCCTTCCTTCCTTCCTTCCTTCCTTCCTTCCTTCCTTCCTTCCTTCCTCCCTCCCTCCCTCCCTCCCTCCCTCCCTCCTTCCTTCTTTCCTTCCTTCCTTCCTTCCTCCACCACCTTCCTTTCTTTCTGGTGCTAAGGTTTGAACCCAAGGCCTCACTCCTGCTAGATGAGAATTATACCACTGTGCACACCCTCAAAGTCCTTCCTGGTCACAGTTAATTACCCCCTGACTCTTATATTTCTCCTCCAGCTTATTGATTGAATACTGTAATACTTACTGCTTATAAGGTTGGTGTGCTGAGTTAACCTTCTCTGTAAGTAAATCACACGAGCTGTGCTTATCACGTAATAGATCCTGAAAAAAAAAAAAAAAAAACAGGCCACTTTGCTCACGAAGTGTTCAAGTGTCAAGCTTGAGGATGCATTTTATTGGGTTGGTGACAGGGGCTGTGGTGGGGGCTTTGTACATAAGTGCACAAGAATGTTTTTGAGATAGCACTGAAAAACCTGAGGATATATGAGCACACCTCAAGTCTTCCATGGATTTGGCCAACTGGCTTTGATAAGGGGCAACCCAAGGAATAGTGTTAATTTTTCCCTTTTTAAGTATTTTTCTTCTTTGTCAGATATTTTTTTTCTGGCCACTTTTTTTTCTACTTAAAATATTGTCATATTTCAGCATTTAAAAATTCTCAGTAAGAGGGGCTAGAGAGATGGCTCAGAGGTCTGTTCTTCCAAAGGTCCTGAGTTCAATTCCCAGCAACCACAAAATGCCTCATAATCATCTGTAATGAGACCTGGTGCCCTCTTCTGGTGTGCAGGTGTACATGCAGACAGAATATTGCATACATAATAATAATAAAAATTCTCAGTAAAATTTAGTTAATCCTAAAGAGGAAGTAGCACTCAAATGAAATCCTGTCAAATAATGTTTTACTGCATTATCAATTCTAATTTTAGCAAACATAAGATGTTTTGCTAGTGGTGGTTCACACCTCTAATTACAGTACTCAGGAGGCTGAGGCAAGAGCTCAAGGCCAGCGTTGGCTACACAGTGTGTTCAAAAGTTTTCTCATAAGTAATCCTAAATGAATCTGAAAATCTAAGAAACAGGCCTCACTTATGGCAACATTCTAAGCAATGTACAGGAATCAACTTTATAGGAAATACAGAGGGATTTATAAAATATCTTGAGACAATCTTGGAGTTGCATCTTACAGATTTTTACACATCTGTATGAGGAACAGTGGAAACAGAGCTAACGGTATGCAGTTAAAGTCCCTGCTGATGAGTGTGGGAGATGCAATTTCAGTAGCAAGATGCCCCGCAGCCCAGATGTTTCCATGCGCTTCCCGTCAGTCTTTCCTCCTCACTCCTGACCCTCACCCCAAGCTCTTCCTATGGATAAGCCTATGACTTGTGCATGTTTAAATAAATGGAGTCACATGATTTTGTCTGGACTATTTGAACATGGAGTTGTTAGTATAGTATCAGTGGTCCATTCCTTTCTTTTTGTGACTGGTACTGCACTGTACAGATAAAGCAGGTGTTATTTATTTCTTCATCTGTTGTTGGAATTTTTATTGCTTTTAGTTTTCTGTTATTACTTCTACTAATATATATAATATATATCATATATTATATAATATATAACACATATTATTATATATTATATAATACACAACACATTATATATTATATATTATATATTATTATACATTATATAATAACATATATAATATTATATATTTATATATATATAAATTTTATAAATATATAAATACATAAATATATAAAAATATATTTATGTATAAATATATTTATATATATATTATATATATAAAATAGGCAGTGATGTAAAATCTTTGAATAGGCAGCAATTTTCCCTTCTCTAGGGTAAGTATTTAGAATTGAAGCGGCTGAACTAGAAGACAGTGTTTTCTTCAGTTTTTAAGAAAAAGTTTTAATTCAGGAGAATGGTGGCACATACATTTAATCTCAGCACTTATGAGGTTGAAGCAGGTGGATCTCTGAGTTTGAGGCCAGCCTGTTCTACAGAGTGAGTTCCAGGACAGCCAGGGCTATACAGGAAACTGTCTTGAAAAAAAAAAAAAGAAAGAAAGAAAGAAAGAAAATGTTTTTTGAAGTAGTTATATCACTTACTATTTCTGTCATCAGCATAGGAAAGTTCTAGTTCTCTTCAGCCTTAACCAACACGTGATATGATTTGGTGATTTAATTTTACTCATTCTAGCCATTTCAATAGTTTTTCAGTTCTATCTTCTTACAAATTTTAGTTGTATATATTCATGGGCTCTAAAGGGATGGTAGGATTTCTGACTCCCAAGAAGAATAATTATATCAAGCTAACTGGCACTTTACACTAAATGTCCAACTTCTATTGTGAGAACATTTGTAAGTTACTCTCTTGGTATCTTTGAGATGTACGTTAGTTACATTATGATCTTCTGCATGAAGTGTGGTAAATCCCAAAGATAAACCTTTCACCCCTTATGTTTAATTAACACTTTATATTCTTTGATCATCATTTCTCCTTGAGTCATTTATTTTTTTTGTGTGTGTGAATTTGTTCAGATTCTACATGAGTGACACAAGAGACAGAATTTCTTTCTTTTTTTTTCAAAGCTGGATAGAGTATCTATCTATCTATCTATCTATGATCTATGTGTTTCTAGCCTTTTCTTTATCCAGTCATGAGAGAGACTTAGTTTGAATACCAACCCCAGCTATTATGAATAATGTTACATGGAGCATAGGAATAGACATTTATCTAGTCACTAGAGTCTTCATCAGTTTCATATCCTATGGGTAAGTATCCAGTGAGATTTCCAGGTCATATGGTAATTCTATCTTTAATTTCTGTGAAAACTCATAAATGTTTTTCCTGTAATTCTTAGGCCTGTTCTATTTAGCATCTGTCATGGAGTTGATCAGGCTTATTTAGTTGGTTCTCCCAGGGGGAAGAGGAAGGGAGGTGGGAATGGGAAGAGACAAGAAAGGGGCTACAATCAGGATATATAGTGAGTAAATTGTAAAAAAATAAAACAAACAAGTCAAAAGTTCAAAGTCTCTTCTGAGACTCATGGCAATTTCTTAACTGTGATTCCCTGTAAAATCAAAATAAAAAATCAGAACATATCTATCCAGTATTATAGTGATGCAGGATATACATTACTACTCCAAAAGGGAGGAAAGAGAACACAGTGAAAATATACTAGACTAAAGCAAGACTGAAGACCAGCTAGGCAATCTAAACTCGGCATCTCCATATGTAATGTCAAAGAGTGCTTTAGAACTTCAGCTCTCCTTTTAGCATTGTTGACTGCAACAAAATTTCTCTCTCTTTCTCTCTCTGGTTGGCTCCACACCCTGTTAATGCTGTCCTTGGCCAGTATCCTATGACTCTGGCATCTCCAACATTCTGGAGTGTCCAAGACAATCCATTCTTCACCTTTACAGCTCCACGCAATGGCCTCTCTGGGCGTCTATGAAGGGCCACTGACACACGCCTGGCCTCAGCATCTTTCCTTAGATGCAGAGGTAGATTTGATAACCCCTTTCTTGTATCCTTTACTCTAAAGCCAGAACCATATGCCCAAAGCTGCCAAGTTCTACTGTTTGCTGGGCTGGAATATGACCCCGTTCTTTAATTACTGGCTTGTCCAGTAACTTGCTCGATTGACCAGGCTACCCTCAACTCAGATCTGCAAGCCTCTGTCTCCTGAGTGTTGTGATTAAAAGCACCACACCCAGCCCTACACTTTTTTTTTTTTTAATTCCTTTTCTTTCACAAGTTAGAAGCTTATCTGGGTGAGGTCTTGCCCTGAGGTCATCATTCCCTTTTATTCTATTAGCAGAAGGCTTTTCTTGAAACTTTATCTCCTTGAGCCCTGGACTTAGCTCCATTACACTTTCTCATCCTCTACTCAAACTGTACATTTTGTATTTTTCCTTGCTTAGCCTGCTTTTTTTTTTCATTATAGATTTGCATAAGAATGGCCACTAATTGCTGATCTGCTCAGGAAATTGTTCCCTATGCCAATGTGTTCAAGGCTATTCCCCACTTTCTTGTTTAACAGGTTTGTTATATGAGGTTTTATGTTGGGATCAGAGACTTAAGTTTTGTGTAGGGTACAGATAAATACAGACCTATTTGCTTTCTGCTACATGCCAACATCAAGCATCATTTGTTGAAGGTGCTTTTTTTAATCATTGGTGCTCTTAACTGCTGAGTCTCTCTAGTCCCTCTTTTCCTGTTTTTAAAACTTGGTATTTGCATTGGTTTGTTTATTTTTTAACCTCTTCTACCTACTTTGGGTTACTTTGCTCTTGTTAGTTTCTTTAGGCTGATAGTATTGAGCTAACTACTTTTTCTCTACCTGGTTTATAACCATAAGTATTACAGGGTTCTTTTGAAATACTTACCAGTCATTTAGACAAACCCTGGTATAATGTGCTTTTATTTTTTTGTTCAGTTTAAAACATCTATTTTGATTTCTTAGTGGTCTATTGGTTTTTAGGGATGTATTTTAGATTTCTAAATACTGAGATAATTTTCTAAAGATTTTTGCATTATTAAGAGAGCACTTACTGAAATTGTGGGTTTATTTATTTCTCTTTACTGTTACATTGGGTTTTGATTCACAGATTTTGTGGGTTTTTTTTTAATATTTTATTTAGTTTTATTTTATGTGTCTGACCCTTGGAACTGGGGTTACAGACAGTTGTTAGCTACCATGTAGATGCTGGGAATTGAACCTGGGTTCTTTGGAAGAGTAGACAGTGCTGTTAACCACTGAGCCATCTCTCCAGCCCTGATTCAAAGATTTTGAAATGCTGTTAATAGAAACACATTCAGTTGAGATCGTAATATCTTCTTTGTGGATAAACCCATTATCCTTATAAAATAACTCATTTTAGTTCTGACTATATTTTATCCTCTGAAATTTACTTTCTAATGTTATATAGCATATTTTTTTCACATTCTTACTTTTATTATTTTTCTTGATTTATTTTTAATTTTCTATTTATTATTTTCTTTATTCTTTTTTGGTGTTGGGGATTGAACCTAGAGGCTGGTCTCACGCAAGCAGCAAAACTCCTTACCACTGAACTACATTCATAGCCTGTTTAGTCTTGATAAGTTGCCCAGGATGGCTTTGAACTCATGCTCTAAGTCCAGGTTGATAACCTCGAGATCTTTCTCGCTCAGCTTTTGTAGTAGTTGATATTCTAGGGACCCTTCTCCTTAGGGATGGCTCTCCCAGATTCCAGTTAATTATTAGCTATGTGCTTAATCGCTCTCTCACTCAGATACATATGTAACCCCTATAATGTGAAAGAGTGTCACCCGTAGACAATATACAGTTTGATATTGGATTCAACCTGTCAGTGTCTGCATTTTCCGTAGTGTGTTCAGACCACTCTTACCTAATGTAGTTATTGGTAAGGTTAAGAAAGGGTCTACCATCCTGTTTTTGATTTGACTCTTTCCTTATTTTTATGTAATCAGCACAGTGGTTTTTAAACTGTTCAATCAAGAGGCTTAGTAGCTTTTGTTACCTTCTTTAATTGGCCTAAAAAATTATGTGTGTGTGTGCATACATGTGTGCAAGCATGTGAGCCTGTGTGCCTATGTTCACTAGGTTTAACCCTCTGTCAGTTTCTGCCCTCCCCCCCCTTTTGAGGTAGGGTCTTTCTTTGAACATGAGATTTATGTTTTCTCCACTAAACTCAAGGCCAGCTCACCTCAGTGGCTCTCCTTGGAGCTGGGTTTATGAGCATGGTCAGCAGATCTGACTTGATTATCTAGGTGCTGGGACCCAAATTCTGGTTCTCATAACTGTGTAAGAAGTGTTTGACTCCTGAGCCCTCTGTCTGTCCACCAGATCTTTTTTACTTGCAACAAGCTTCCAAACCTTAGCACAACTGACACCATATTAGAGGCACCATTCTGACCTTAAAAACCCACCACATCAGCCCCTGCCAAAATGGGAACAAAGACCTAATCCATTAAAGTTCTTGTCCATAGTTCCAGGCTCCAGGACAGTTCCTAAATGTACTAACCTTGCTTTTTGGCTTCTGCAGTTCTGCTTCTTTGCTAACTGTTCTTGCTAACTGAAGTGTATCAACCAGGATGTAGTTTTTGAGCATCAAAGACAACCTGTGACGCTTGGGGCTGCATGATTTGGGTAAGTTCCCACTGGAGCTGCTGGTCAGTTGTAACGACTTAATTTTTTCGGCTTTCAGAGTATCCATGTGCATTATATGGTGGACTTACCTCACGACAATTGCATGCATAACCCTGTGTCATATTTTAAAATATTTTATGTAAATAATTTGAAACCTAAATATTTTTTTTTTATATTCAAAGAAATTATTGTTTCTCCTTCAAGGCCTCTTCAGTAACTGATACTTAGGAACCATTTTAACTCTATTTGAGGTATAAAGATGGCTTACCTAAGCTCCTTTGTTACTGATGTACCTTCTGTCTTACACCAACTTTAGGGCTTGATCCCTTGAGGGCAAGCCCCCCCCCCCCCCCCCCCGCATTTCCTCCCCTTCCCCCCACTCCCCAGTTGCAACTCATGTTGCCTGGCTTTCTTGTTTTGGGCATATGGCAAAGCAGAAGACTGTCACAAAGGAGAGTTTTGTTGGAGCAAAGCAGCTCACCTTCTGGATGTCAGGAAGTAAATGAGTGAGAAGGATCCAGGTAAACATACAGGCATATTCCCCAGTGACTTAACTTCCCTCCACTAAACCTCAACTCTGAGAGATTCCAACATCTCCTGAGAGTCACATGGGATAAGGACCAAAGCTTATTATACATGGACCATTGGGAGACACTTATAATCTCAACCATAGACTCAGCTTACAGAAAAGCAGTGTTGTCTCATTTCAGACATCTATCTGAAGAGTAATGGATAAGAGGTAAACATGTGGGTTGTTCCTATTCTCCTGTTTTGTGCTTCCGGGTACCAGATATTACCATGGGATTCAAGATCTACTGTGATCTACAGTGCTCTGCCACAGAAGACATCAGAACAAGAAGAGGTAAAGTGTGTAATCTTATTTTAAAACAAAATTATGAGACCATTGATTGTTTCCAGCCCTGGCTGCTTTAGTACCCAGGATGGGATGATGCTACAACACAGTAGTTGAATGCAGACAGGAAGCTCCTTGGTTTGATTCCTGGTACTATTCTAACCAAAGAAAACAAAAGCAACAACAAACTGCAAACACTAAAGGAACACCACCAAGTTCCAAAAAAATAAAAATAAGAAATGGAACTTAAGATGTATCTCATCCTGATATTTTAAGCCCAAATCTGTAGCCAGTCAATGAAACTAAGAATGTGTGGTGTTTACATTGGTAGCACAAAACTTTACTGTTGTCAATTTTTACATGTTGGGAGCTTGATTGAGGGTCTGTTCTTGGTCTCTCGGGCACAGAGGAGGAAGCAGCCAAGGTTGGAGTCCTTCCCAAGGCTTTTTCTGCAGAATACTTGAGCTCTTGGTCAGAACACCTACACTTGGTCTTTCCAGATGACTGGGAAAGAATCTACCTTTTCCCCAAGAACCCAGAGTGATTGATCTTAGAGAGGCATTGACATGGTTAAATTTTAGGGACTACTGGACAATCTAAATTATTTAGTCCTTTAAAGTCATAAAAACCCATGAATATAAGCTTGGGCTTGTCCCCAAATAGCTTCTAAGTTGAGAGAATATAGGTGTTTCCCCAAGAAGAATGTTATGGTAAGACAAACGTTCCAAATAAAGATACCACCAGAAATTTTGCTAACAGAATCCTGGTCCACACCATTCTGTTTATTTGACAGCTGTACCTTCAGTGAGTCATTACCACATACAACGTACTGTTCTAAGAGAGCATAGGCATATTGTTTTCACTGCTAGCAAGGTTAAACATTACCCACTGCAGTCAAGCATTTAAGTGGGGCATACTTTTTTTATTTTTCCTTTTTGAGAATCAGACTCCCAGCACTTTTGGTAGGCACTGTGTCTCCAGGGAAGAGATGAAGCAAAACCCCCTGTAGAGAGCAGAGCTTCTTGTTGAACTGCGTGGGGCAATTTACCTGTAGATCATCTTGGCCACTGGGTCAGAAGCGCAGCAAGCTCGTGCAGTCCAGGAATCATTTGTCTCCCAACAAGGCAGCATAGGGTGCTGTGCGACTGTCAGGTTGGCTACTTGGTGTCCCCTCTAGACAGCCCAGTGTCATTTCACTGGTCCACAAGGATTGCGTTTGTAATCATCCGGGTTTAGACACTTTACATCTTTTTGAAAGACATTTACCTCATGTTTAATTAACATGACCTCAGACAAAACGTGGTTCTGCTTAGGTCTTTTTGTTTTTGTTTTTGCTGTTTGTAATGACTTAAAGGGGAAGTATAGCGGCTAATTGCTTCTTATCTCACTGGAGCCTGCAATGCACACTGCTCTCAGACATTGTAGTCCCCTTTCTTTCTCACAGAGCAGATCCCAAACTGATTCTTACCAAACCAACTCTTTTTTTTCACTTCTTTTTTTTTAAAGTACACTTTAGTTTTGTATCCCCCTATAAGCTCCTCCCTCCTCACCTCCTGGTCCCATCCTCCATCCCCCTTATTCACGCATGCCCCTTCCCAAATCCACTGATAGGGGAGGTCCTCCTTCTTTCTGATCTTAGTCTATCAGATCACATCAGGAGTGGCTGCATTGTCATCTTCTGTGGCCTGGTAAGGCTGCTCTCCCCTCAGGGGGAGGTGATCAAAGAGCAGGCCAATCAGATTATGTCAGAGGCAGTCCCTCTTCCCATTACTACGTGACCCACTTGGACACTAAACTGTCATGTGCTACATCTGTGCAGGCCAAACCAACTCTTATTTAAAAATATATATATGTTAATTTATTTTTGTTACAAGTAAGTTTGCCTGTATGTATATCTATAAATCATGTGCATGTAGTGTCCATTGAGACCAGAAGGGCATGTGGGTGCTGGGAACTGAACCTGCTGGGTCCTCTGGAAGAGCAGCCAGTGGTCTCACCTGCTGAGGCATTTTCCTAGACTCTCTAGTCCCTGTGTCAAATGTAAAATAAAAATAAATAACAATAAAAAAGAAGAAAGAAAAGAGCAATGAGAATGTCCTATCACTAAATGAAAATGGTTATGTGATTAATAACTGTTGGGATCCATAAGCAGGCATCTTTATGGCCAGCCCCAAGGGACCTGACAAACAGGATATCAGGCATCTGTGAAGGCACCTACGGACCACCTGAAACCACCTGAGCATGCTCTGGGTCAACTTATAAGAGAACTCAGGCCACCTCTTCTCTTTCTCCCTCTCTCTGCCTACCCAGAGATGGTCTCTGTGACCCCCTTCCCCCTTCCCTTAATAAACCTCCAATGTGAAACCAGTCATGTGGCGTGATTTGTGAACCCGCTGTGTAACGTTGCTGCATAGTCCTAACCTTGGTGCACTGGGCTGGGAATAGCCGCCATACTATGTGGTGGTTGCTTTTTGGTTCCTGCACCCCACTGAAGTGCTGGAAACCTATTTCATTCCAATCCACCCATAATCCTCTTTCTGGCAACCAGAAATCTCTTGCATGCAACACCAGCTGGATTGGTTTAGTTCCTCTCATTGGTCAGCATAAACACTTCTTTTGGTAGGGGAAGATTGACTGTTGAGTATCCAGCAACTTCCTATTACCTTTTGAGACAGAGAAACTCCCAACTACAGTCTTCACTGGCCACAGTTGACCCTTTCTGCTGACCTCCATTTAGGGCTTCCGTTTTCCCTTGGGTGAGATTTTTTCCCCCTTCTACATGTGCGGTACTCCCCCTTCCCTCCCACCATGCGTGTCTATGAAAATCCTAGTGCTAGCTAAACCATGTCTCCTGCAGGCAGGTGTGCCCTTTGTCTCTGGCCAACTCTGACGAGCTGTTGGATCAGGTAGGGCCATACTACTTTACTGAGTCAAACCTTACCTTTGCGGCGCCTCTGGCAGGTCACTGACTCCTACCCCTCAATGGGAACTGCCCATTGTTCTGTTCCTCCAGCATCCCCACTGGGATGTCTTCTGGAGAATTTAAAAACCCTACACATGAAGCCTGACTTAAAGGCCTCTTAGCTCATTTGCCTCTGTAATAAAAAAAAACTTGGCCTATATATTCCTTAGATAATGGTTCAAATTGGCCGATTAACGGCACCTTAAATTCCAATATTTTACAGGGTCTTCTTAATTACTGTCAGCGAGCTGGTAAATGGAAGGAGATAACTTATGTTCAAGCTTTCTCTCTTCTCTCTAAACCTTCTCTCTGTTCTTTCTGTTCTCCTACCTAACTTGTAGCTATAAAGTCTCAGCCTCAAGAGTTCTCTACCTTTGACCCTTTGGATAAACCTCCACCTCACTTCTTCCCAACCTCTGGAGTCTTCCTCCTCCTCCTCCTCCTCTGCTTCCTCCTCTTCCTCTTTGGCTTCTCCAGAACCCTCAACCATGTAACCAGCAACAGGTTGTCCTAGTCGTCCTACTTTGGCACCCACGTTCACCCCACCGATAGCTATTAGCTCCCCTGCCACCGGTTCTCACTCTAGCAAAGCCCCCTCTTCTTCTACTCAGCATAAACCAGCCTCAACGCTTCCCTTGCAGGAGGTGGCTGGTGTGGATGGCTTAGTTAGGGTACATGTTCCCTGCTCATTAACTGAACTTTCTCAAGTAGAAAAGAGACTAGGATTCTATACCTCTAATCCTTCTACTTTCATTAAAGACTTTCAATATCTCATTCAATTTTATAGTCTTACCTTCCATGATATACATATATGTATATGATTTTTACTAATAACCTACTACCTGAGGAGCACAGGTGAGTCTGGGAACAGGCTAGAACACATGCAGATGAGGCTCACCAAACAAACACAGCACACCTGGTTGGGGATGAGGCGGTGCCTGACCAGGATCGGAAATGGGATTATAATACCCCAGAAGGCATTTTAGCCAGAGATCAGTTCATGACCTGCCTCCTGGCTGGTCTCCACAAGGCTGCCCTTAAGCCAGTTAATTATGAAAAGCTCCAGGAGGTCATTCAGGACATGAATGAAAACCCACCTCAATTCCTAGAGCGCCTTACAAAGGACCTCTTACAACATACTAATCTAGACCCCGAAAGTACAGAGGGTAAGCAACTTCTGATGACTTTTTTTTTTTCTCCCGGAGTTACCCCGACATCAGGGCTAAGCTTAAATGCTTGGAGAGAGGACCTTTGACTCCACAGGCAGAAGTCTTAGAACTGGCCTTTAAGGTGTACCATGGGAGAGATGAGAAAACCTGCAAGCAAAAATACCAAATGCTGGCCAAGGCCATCCGACAGGCCTCAGCGACTACCCAGGCTCCCTTGCTTCCTAAGGCACGGGGACCACGGGTCCCTGTTTCAAATGTGGTCAAGAAAGTCACTGGGCCCTGTTTTGTCCTAACCCCCACAAGGCACTGGGCCATGTCCAAAATGCCACCAAGAGGGACATTGGGGGTGTTGACTGCCACCATTTCTCCCAAGATATGGGGGCATCACTCCCAAATTGCCCTCCTGCTGATATCCTAGGCATGGCTATGGATGACTGAAGGTGCCCAGGTTCCCTTGACCCGACCACTGCCATCACTCTCAGGGAGACACGGGTAATTATCATGGTATTTGGGCGGCCCATCTCCTTCCTTTTGGACACTGGAGCCACTTACTCAGTCTTTACTGATTATTGGGTACCAACCTCTCCTTGTAGTTCTTCTATTGTCAGGGTAGGGGGACAGCCTTGCCAGCCTTGCTGGACTCCACAACTCAGTTGTATTTTCTGGGGTGTTCCTGTGACTCGTGACTCATTCCTTTTTAGTGATGCCAACCTGTTCAGTTTCCTTACTGGGAAGGGACTTTTTAGCCAAAGTGGGAGCCTCTCTCTCTTTTACTCCACCCATTTGCCTGACCCCAAGCTCACCAGCATCTTCTCCCCTCTTTCTCCTTGCTACCCCACCTACCAGTGTGACACTTTATTTCCTTAACCAGCTTCTCAAGTGGACCCCCAAGTCTGGGATGTCCAAAACCTCTCTGTCACTAGACACCATTCCCCTGTGGTGATTCAGCTACAGGATCCCATCTGGCATATTACCCAATCCCTGGGATGGGAGAGGTAGAGAAGGTAATTAAACACTCCTCTAAGGTCATGGCCTCTCTAACATCCCCCCTCCTAAATAATACAAACCTGTCATTTCATCTCCTACTTCAGACTCTGACCTCAGCCTACAAGCTTCTTAATGTGACCCAGCTGGGCCATTTTAAAGCCTGCTGGCTGTGTGTCCCACCTGGGACCAACTCAGAACTACCGCTGACAGCTTCTCTGGTGACTCTGTCAAGTAACCTTACTTCACCATTTACTAACTGCCCTGACTCTGTTGTTGCCATAACCCCCTCCTTTTTTCATATCACCCTCTTTGGTGTGGCAAGATGTTTCAAGGAATCCAGGACACACTCTGTAAGAATGCTAGGTTCCTAGAACTGTAATAGAACTATAATCCTTGATACCTCTTCTCAACCCCATTGCCCTACTGCTAATAATACCTCGATCCTTTGTGGTACTCAGGTTTACTATTGTCTGCCTGCAGGTTGGTCAGGAGTTTGCACACTTGTGCTCCTCTTCCCCAAGCTGGGGGTAATAAATGAAAAGGAGCACCTGCCAATCCCGGTAGTAGACTCAATAGCTGCCCAGCAGGATAAGAGGGCAATTAAAATCTTGTCTTCTTGGCTGTTGCAGGAATCACAGCAGTTGTCGGGACCAGGACACAAGGACTAGCCACTTCACTAACTTTGTATTATCAGCTTCCTTCCCAGTTCATCCAGGACCCTCAGCAAGTGGCTCAGACAATACTAACCCTCCAAGGACAGATCGACTCACTGGCAGCAGTAGGACTTCAAAACCGATGTGGATTGGATCACCCCACAGCTAAAGAAGGTGGCCTTTGCATTTTCCTCCAGGAGGAATGCTGTTTTTATATTGGGTATAGTAAAAGACAAAATCCAGTAACTCCAGTCAAATCTACAAAAGTGAAGGGAACAGCTCAAGGCCTCTTGGGCCTTCTCGAACCCCACATGGAAATCCATTCTGCCCTTCCTCACAAGTCTTCTGCTCATCTTGCTTTTTGCACCCTGCTTTATTAACTTCCTCTCTACATTCTTCCAACAACAAATGCAAAAATTCTCTAACCAAACCGTTAATCAGTTACTCTTACAGGATTATCAACCTCTGCCCACAGAACCAGATGACAATGACCTTCCAATCAACCCTGACTGGATATATATATAGCAGATTTTATTACAATTTATACCCTATAGCCTGAGAATGACAATGCCCCTAATCAGCAGGAAGTAGCTAGAAAAGCAAAGGTCGCCCCTACGCCCTCCCATCATCACCCCTTCCTAGCTCATCACTTTTTAATAAAACAAAACGGGAGGAATGTTGGGATCTGTATGCAAGCATCTCTATGGCCAGCCCCAGGGGACCTGACAAACCGGATATCAGGCATCTGTGAAGCCACCTACAGACCACCTGGAACCACCTGCGCATGCTCTGGATCACCTTATAAGAGAACTCACCACCTCCAATCTCTCTCTTTCTCTCCTGCCCTGCCCAGGGACAGTCTCTGTGACCCTTTCCCCCTTCCCTTAATAAACCTCACATGTGGACCCAGTCATGCGGTGTGATTTGTGAACCCACCGCGTAACTTTGCGGCACAATCCTAACAATAACAACACCATGGCATTTCATGTAAACAAACTATTCTGTCACCCAATGCATCTTATTTCCTAATTTAGAATTCATCCATATCCAGGAAATCTCCTTTTCTCATGCAGAATCAGAAATCATTATGGTTTCTCATGATGCAGTTTAAAGCAAGAGGAAATAGGTTTCAGACATTTTCCTTGAGCCTTGTCCTCTGGGCAGGAAGTGGGCAGTGTCAGCTGAGAAGGTGGAGGAAAAACCTGTCGGCTTGACAGATTGCCTGCCTCCCCTTCTTGGTGTGTTTTCATCCCTGGATTTTTAAGTTAGAAACAAAACTAAGGTTCAGTGATATTTAGGTGTCAGGAGAGACACAGCCAAAATACAGCAGAAGGCAATAGAGAGTGGATTGCGTGCAGAGCTGGCCCAAGCCTGTCTTTCTGCCCTGGAGCTACAGGGCCGCCTTCCTCTGCAAAAATCAGACAGTCCTTTTAGAGGAACAGAGAGAGGCTCAGTGACCACCCATCTCTATTTTTCTCACCTGGTGCCTTTCGATACATGTCACCTCAGTCTCCTCATGTTTATAATGGAGGCAATGACATGGAGGCATGGAATTTACTACAGCAGTAAAATGATATAGTTTATTAGAAGAGCTCCCAAAATTCTCAAAAGGTTATGCTATTGTACAAATCTGTGGGAGCAGTGCTAAAGTAACCCTAAACTTTATGTTCTATTTGGGAGGGATGCCAATGTTTGCAAATCCTTCCACACAAATTCAGACAACCAAAAGCAATATAATCTTCATGGGACCCAGTTTGAGTGTTACATTGCTTTGCATTCTTAATTACGTGTCTTCCCCAAGTTTCTTCCTCCTTGGGAAAAAAAAAAGTTATTATTTTTGATTATGTGCATGTGTGTGCCTATGCTGGGGGCAGCGGCTGACGGAGGCCAGAAGAGGGCACTGAGTCTCCTGGAACTGGAATTACAGGCAGGTCTAAGCCACCTGACATGGGCTGTGGGAACCAAAGTTGGGCCCTCTGGAAGAGCAGCTCATACTCTTAACTGATGAGCCATCTCTTTAGTACGTCCACGTTTCTTTTCAACCATTAAAAATACACCTCATTAAATCAATACTGGTTACTATGCATAATCACTGTGCAGTCCTTTGTGGGAACATAAAAATAATGAAATGTTACCTACTTCTTACAGAGTCCACACCATCCACATTATCTTGGAAATAGGCATTTTGCTACCATTGAGCAGACTGTGGATTTTAACAGGTGTGCTTCCTGAACTGTGAGGAGAAAACTGTGAGTGCTTGAGGCTAATGTCTGTAGCCCAAGAGCTTTTATCAGATAAGAGAATGTGTTTCTTAGAACGGAAGCTCAGAAGGACCAATTCTGTCAGATTGCCGACCTTGACCCTCCGCAGCCAAAAATCCTGCTTCCCCGTGTTTTTAAAGGAAACACGTCTGAGAAAAGCTCCTGATCCCAGATTCAGTGGTTTTCCTTAAAGCTTGTTTGGAGAGACAACAATGGAATTCTGGGAGAGATCTGACATAAGTAGGGTCATCTGATGTATCTCAGGAGAGAGATTTGTTTGTTTACTCTGAGCAGCACTCCATATTTCAATGTAGGCACTATTATTAGATGCCTTTGAAGTGGGCCAGTCACAGGTCAGACTTGGGTGTGCTTTTAAGGTTGTTTTGCTGTTGTTTGCATAGAGTAAATGGAGAAAGAGAACACCTGTCTGTTGAAAGTAAATTCTGAGGATTATGGAGCAGTGGCTTGCAGATTTCAGCTCTCACTACAGCGTTTGCCGTTGTTTAACTTACAGCCTAGACTGCTTTACCAACGTGTTCAGATGTGGCTGTCCAAAGAGAATATGGTTATTCTTGGCACTCTGGAAATTTGCAGAAAAGTGTGGAGTATCCTCAGAGCTAATCTGGAAGAATGCCTGCCCTGAGCACAAATACGAATACCAAATGCAATAAGCTGTGTGAAATTACTTTCAGAGTTTACTTTTAGTAGCTTTCAGTAGAAAACAATTTTGATTTCTCTGGTGCTGGCATCACTTTGTCTTGAAATCCAAAACATAAAGGCACATCTGGGTGTGGTGTGCATAGTTGTGATCACTTAGGAGGGAGAGGCAGAGGACGACAGGAGTCCAAGGGCTTGGCTACTTAGTGAGTTCAAGGCCACCCTGGTCTGTACAAGACCCTCTCTCAGAAAACCAGCCAACCGAACAAACATTGTAAAAGAAAATATTTTTAAAATTATATGCAATTTAATTGCTTTTATTCCTTTGTAGAATTCTAGACTCTTTTCGAACACATAAATTACTCTCATTTTTAGTAGACTTTAGTAGACTAAAGTAATCTTCTCTCTAATAGTGAAATGTGTGTATAAATTATATTAAAACAATTTTCTGTTTGGCTATTAAAGTTCCACACTGATAATTCACTTTGTAAAAACTTTTAAATGTCCTTGAAATGGAAATTGAAAGTAAGATACATAAAAAGAAGGATATGAAAAATAATATGAGGTCTGGGGAAATGGAGCAGTAAGCGTGAGTACCAGCACACATGTAAAAAATGTTGAGTGTAGCTACAAAATCTTTAACATATGTGCTGTGTGCGTTTGTATGTGTGTGTGGGGGGGTGAGGGTAGGAGACAGGAGGATCTGTGAGACTTGCTGTCCATCAGCCTCTCAGGTTCAACAAGAGGCTCTGTACCAAAAGAATAAAGTGGAGAATGATGGGGCAGAACACCAGACACCCTCTGTCCTCCAAGGCTGTGCACACACATGTGCACACAAGACGAAATGCTGTTGAAGAGGTGGCTTAATGTGGTTCATGCGTTTAGAGAATGGGTTCTAAAGGTACAGTTATTTATTTCTTTTTAAGATTTATTTATTATTTATACAACATTCTGCCTGCACACCAGATCTTACTATAGATGGTTCTGAGCCACCATGTGGTTGCTGGGGATTGAACTCAGGACCTTCGGAAGAACAGCGAGTGTTCTTAACCTCTGAGCCATCTCTCCAGCCCGGTACAGTTATTTGAAAATGATAAAAGAAAATCCTTTTCAACATCTTTGTACAGAAAGATGAGGTATGCATAGCTTTTCAATTCTTGCTAATTATAGCCAAAAGTCTTAAACATTTTAGAATAGCAAACATTAGGAGATTCAGAAAGATAGAACAGAGAACTAACTGACTAGGGACCTTAGGACCTGAGTGTGTGTTTATGTTGTCTTGTGCACCCTAGATGTAGTTAGAGAAAAAAATTGTAATAAAATCTGCTCTCTCTGGCCAAAGGGCCAAATTGTGTGGTTCCCAGCACAAAAACCTTTTAGGTAGTTTCTCTGTTTTGTTTTAATCCAGCAAAAGCAAATAACAACAAAACCCAAATTGACCTATCTCCTTTCAGACTTCTCTGATGGCAGAAGCCATTCAGTATAAAGGTCCCATTGTCCCACTGGTGTGCTTTCACTGAAGGCTGAGGGGGGAGTTGAGACTTCATTCCTACCCTTCATTCCACCACTTGCAGTGGCCATTCCCTTCCTTTCTTGGGATGAAGTCAAAGAAAGGAGAATCAGTACTTGGGCTACTCCATAGTATCAGTGAAACTTAAATATGAAGGACAGTGATGGAGTTTTCCTTCCTTCCTTCTCCAAGGCTGTATCAAAAGACACAGCTTAAAACACTCGATTTAAATAGGATACAGACTCTAGTGCCTAATATACCGTAATACCTTATATCCATGGTGTGTAAATATCACTCACTGTAGCAAGAACTTGGAAGGTCTCAACTATGATGGAATAAGCCCTTTCAGATCACTCAGATATTAAAATTATCCCATAAAGGGTTTAAAAATACCACCAACAAATGACTTTTGATCATCAGTTATGGATATAGATAGAAGCAATTAGAAAGCAGCAACAATAAAATAAAATAGCTCTGACTAGAAACAGACCATATGAGGAGGAACCAGGCTGAGTGCCGCAGAGCACCTGCAATTCCATCACAGGAAAGTATGAGGCAGGACAATTTCAAGTTACTACACAGTCCAGGCTTAGATATGGTGCAAGCCTGTCAGACAAAGCGAAACAAAACTATCATTACCAAATCCAGAAAATATGTAAGAGAGAAGTAACCAAAGAGCTTAGCAGAGCAGTAGGGACACAGATGAAAGATTGTGTCAGTTGTAAGAAAGAGATGAAAGAGACTATATGCAATCAGAGCAACAAAGGAAAAAAACAACAACAGTAAAAGCATTAACTTTCCAAGGCCTCTGGGACAGGTGGGACTCCTATATGGATCTAACGTCCATGCTATCATACTCGAAAGGAAGAGGAGACACTGTGTGGTAGAGAGTGGGGTTGAAATTTTAGTAGAAATAAATGCTGAAAAATTTTCAAATTTGGCATGATTCATGAAACTGAAGAAACAAGGAGCTGAGCAAGCTACCAGTAGGATGAACTAAAACGTTTTGGTGCCAATATACTTCATAACCAAATTTCTGAAAATTAAAAATAAAATAAAAACTTGGAAACCGCCAGAAAGAAATATTCTTTTAGTAGAACGCAAAAAGAGGGAAGTAGGAATATGGCGGGGCTATTTAAGTGAGGAGGAGCATGGGAGGATAGGGCAGAAGATGGATAAAAGGAGGGATAATTAACACTAAGGATGCTTAAAAAAAAACAACAACAAAATAGAAACCTACTGCCCTATAAACTGTGTGTGTGTGAATTGGAATTACTATACATAGGGAATACCACTCCAGAAGCGACAGGTTAGTCATCAGCAGCAAGAAAAGCCCCTGTAGATATTACCTCCTGACAAATTGTTGGTCAGGCTCTTGATCAAACTCACTAGAATGAAGGACCTTCCTTCGAAAGACATCACACGCTTTGATCACAGGACATGGAGAGATCTACCTGCTACTGAGTCTTGTAAATTTCCTCACTGTGGGCTAGCTTTCGTAGGGCTGAAAGGTACTTTGTAGGCTGCTGGGGAAAGAAGCCATCAACGGCCTGACTCAGCTGTAAGCCTGGAGATACAATAATGACTGGGAAGATATACCTGTTGGTATGACGGTGGCATGGATACTTGGGGACAACAGACAACTTTCTAATTGGACCTATGACCCATTCTACAGGTGGGAACTTATGCCTTGTACTGTAAACCTGGCCAAGAACTCTTTGTTCAAGTAGGCATAAGGCCCTATTATTATTATTTAGGTGAAAGGTCATAATATCAAATTACCTTTTAAATACTTATCCTTAAATTTGTAGACTCATGTAACTTCTCTTCAGAGAAGCCTCTTTATGCATTGGATGACTGAACAAGAAACTCAAAACTGCTCAGAGTGCAGAGGATCATTGACTGTGGACAACCTTTACTGGGATATCTATATCATATCTTCACTCTAAGGCTTGGAGAACACGTTGGAAGAGGAGGATGGAGAGGTTGTAAGAGCTAGAGGGAGGATTGTTGGGGAATAGCATCTTCTGGATATAACAGAACCATTTCAGCTTATGAATTCACAGCAGCTACTGTGGTTATCAGCACAAGCTATGCATATGATCAAGTTAAGCAACACTTCAGTGTGGAGAGGGAAGGGGGTCAGGAGGCCCAGCCCTTAGCTAAGGAACTATTAACTGGGAGAAAAAGAGTCCTTCCTTTTCTTTCTTCTTTCTTTCCTTCTTTCCTTCTTTCTTTCTTTCCTTCCTTCCTTCCTTCCTTCCTTCCTTCCTTCCTTCCTTCCTTCCTTCCTTCCTTCCTTCCTTCTTTCTTTCTTTCTTTCTTTCTTTCTTTCTTTCTTTCTTTCTTCCTTCCTTCCTTTCTTTCCTTCTTCAGGGTTTCTCTGTATAGCCCTGGCTGCTCTGGGACTCTCTCTGTAGACCAGGTTGGTTTCAAACTGAGATCAGCTTGCCAGTGCCTCTCAAGTGCTGGGACTAAAGGCATGCACCACCACCACCACCACCTATCAAGTCTCTCTTTTTAAAGTGGTGTTGCTCATGGTAGGTTGTTCATGCTCCAGTGAATAATGTCATATATACATGGCAACACTAATTGAATTCAGTGGATTAAACAAGGAAAGAGATGGAGAGAACCTAAAGTTGGAAGGGACCAGGATGAGTTGAAGGGAAGAATGGGTGGTGAATAATGTCTAAACACTTTATATTCGTGTTCGAAATTACCAAATAATAGATAAAAAATGAAAATTTCTTTTTTTCTAACAATTTGATTTTTCTTATCAAAAACTATGGTGGTGAAAAAAATATCAAATGAAAGGAATGGGAGTCACAAGGTCAGATAGATAAAGCAAAGGGATTTGACAAGCTTGGGCACACATCGTGATAAATCTGAGAAGTAGGAATAGATGGGACCTCCTTTGCTCATTAGAACCATAGTGAGTGGTTTTGTTAATGGCAACAGATTGATTGCTTTCCTCTAACATAGGGAAGACATGAAACTAGGTCAGAAAAAAATTCTCTTCATTTTGAGTGCGTGTGTGGCTCATTTCTCTGTCTGTATTTCAAAAGGTACCTCTTCCTATCTGTGTTGTGGCAATAACCACTACGCAGAACAGTCCATCAGTGCAGAACTTCCCTTATCCTGCTGCCTTAGGATGTACTTGCTCCACCATCTAACGCCTGCTGACAATTAGGCTGTTCCCCATCTCTCTTGTTTTATCCCATTGATAATGATTTTGCTGTGGCTCAGATCTTGAGTGCCTCCCAAAGGACTGTACGTTTAAAAAGAGGATTAGCACCAAAGTAGGCATTTTTAGGAGGCAGTAGAAACTTTAAGATATGGGGCCTACACAGAGGAAAAGGATGAAGGCAGTCCTGATGAGACTTGATAGGCTGTGGTCAGTTGGTAGGGGAGGAAGGCTCCCCCTTTCTGAGGACTAGGGAAGGGGGATGGGCAGAAGAGAAAGGGAGGATGGGACAGGGAGGAGGTAAGGGAGGGGAATATGATAGGGATGCAAAGTGAATAGACTTTAAAAAATTTACAAAAATAAAAGAAGAAAAAAAGATATGGGGGTTTTCAAGCCATTGAAGTCCTACCCTTCAAGATGATCATGGATTCTGGTCTTTTTCCCCATCCTCTTTTAATGTGGAGCCATGAAGCTAACTAGAATACACAGATGTTCTGTGTATTCTGCTGTGATGTCTGAAAGCCAGGGGGCCAACTATGACCTGGAATCTCAGAAATCATGAGCCAAAACAATTTTTTTTTCTGTTTGTTAGTTGATAATATCCTATATTTGGTTATGGCAGCTAACTCAGATACCCTAATATAATAAAACAGTGTGTGATTTATAGGGGCTAGTTATTATCCACTCAGTTCCCGTGGTTCTCATGGAATCCGTGAAGCTGTCCCATGTTTCAGTAGTTTATTGCCTTTTATTCTGCCTCCCATTTTTAGTCTTACATTAGACTCCATATGCTTTTCAAGGCTGAGTAACATTGTATTTTATGTTTACACAGTTGCCTACCAGCAAATACAAGGAATTGGTTCTAGGCTCCTCAAATGCCAAACGTCATAGATGCTCAAGACCATTGTATGAAATGATATTTCCATCTCATCCACACATATTCTCCCTTATACTTTCAATATTTCTAGATTTCTTTATACTGAACATACTATAGATGTTATATAAATAGTGTCAGAGTACACATGACTTTGGGAGCCAAGCAGGGTGGGAAATCAAGCCCAGGTTCTTGTTGCTTATAGCCATAAGCAGCTTAAATCATAGCTCTGTGCCCCTACCTAGAGCCTTCCTGACTGTCGACACACAGCCCAGGTCATGTGTTAAACTCATGCATGCTTCATACTTTGTAAAACAGGCCATAAACTAGGCTAGAGTCCACCCCTCCTTCAAGAAACCCACAAGAGAAGGGAATTTACTTTGTTATGTGGGCCACTGAAATTTCTACCTCAGATTTCCACTGTGTGGCTAGCATTTTTAAAAAGACCTCGACCTGAAATCCATCGCAATACATCTTTTTCAAACCTTTGCAATAGTTGTTACACCTTATTTAGTAATTTTACACTTGTAATTTTCAGTCTGTAGTTTGTTAAATATGTGACTGTGATCTGAAAATCCAGAGTCAATTGACTAATGTTTTATTTATTAATTCATCTGTGAGCCCTTGGCTATTTCTATGCAGTCTTTATTTATTTATTTTTTTACTAATATCTCACCATACAGTTCCCACTGCATTCCCTCTGATTGAGTCCTTGTTAAAGTAATCTGTGTAGATTGCTAGGGGGAATGGTATCCCTTTGACCTTCAAAGGTCCAAGAAGGACCTTGTTTTTAATACAGGCAGTGTGCGCTGTGCAGAAGAGAGAAGACTTTTCTAAAGGGGATACCAGTGACACGCTGTGGTAGTTCTGCTCAAAGCTTTCTATGTGCTCTGGAAAACAAACAAACAAACAAGCAAACAAACTGAAAAAAAAAAAAACAATCCAAACCAAACCACTTCCCCACAGGGGGAAATAAAATGAAAAGAAAAAGGAAAAGAAAACAAAAAGGAAAAAGAAAATGAGAGCTACTGCAGACAAGCATTTGGCCAGCATGAGGCACTTGAACGCTAAGGATATTATTATCAAATGTACAAATGTAGATGCTTAAAAACACAGAGGTGGAAGACTCCTCAGGGTTATCTAAAAAATAAAGAAAAGAAAGATTTGACTACAGAAAAATGTGTTCAAAAGGTGATAATTTCAAAGTTAAAGAGAAAGTGGCAGATTGAGAGGAAATATTTGCCACACAAATGAATGACAAAAATTACCTTCAGAATTTTCATAAAGAAAAAAAATGATATACCAATTTTAAAAAAAGCTATTATTTCTTCAAACAGTAGGGATGGCCCCTAACCTGCTTAGAAGGAAATATGGCACAGCATTGTACTAATGATATTAAAGATAAACAGAATTTTCTTTATAAAACAATTACTAATATTATTTTATGTGTCTGTACGCATATGCCTGGAAGTGCTGGGATCGAAATTTGGGCCCTCTGAGGCCCTGCAAGCATTCTTTTTTTTTTTTTTTTGGTGGGGAGGCTGCTGGGTTCCAACCCAAAGCTCATGCCTGTGAAGTAAGCACTGCACTCTATTCCCAGTGCATGATTTTTGCTGGGCATCTAACTAGACAATTTATGTGGTGGTGACATCACACCCTGATCAAAAAGGAGCAAAAGGAGTCTCTGTCCTTTGGTTGAAGAGACATCCCTGAAACGCAAGTGGAAAACAAGAGCGCAGACCATTACAGATAACGTATTTGTGGGAAAAATTAATGCGACAAGCAGAAAATATAGCACGACAAAGATAAAATTTGACAAAATTTGGAAAGGTACACACAGAACTTTTATCTCCGAAAGGTATAGTTGGGGACGTATTCGTTTTATATTTCATATAGCTTTCAAGTGATGCATTTATCTTTTTATATGTCCTTCATTTTTAAATAGGGTATCAATGATTTTCATCCATCCATCCCTCCCTCCATCCATCCATCCATCCATCCCTCCATCCATCCATCCCTCCATCCATCCATCCATTCATTCATTCATCTACCCCTTCACCATTCCATTCATTTATCCCTCTTATTCCATTCATTAAATAGTAAACATTTACTTTAGCTCAGCTTGGAACAAGGATGCACATGTGTTTTTTTTTTTTTCCCTCCCTGTGGCCAATTACTAAACAATCAACAAAACATAAAGCGTCTGGTGGGATCTTCTTTTGCACACCATCTGGCGCGGCTTCCCTAGCCTCTGGCCTTTGTCTGCCCTGTAAGTGACAGATTAGTTGGGGACATCCTTTATATTCGGAAGTGGAGGTCAATAAAATTTGCACCAGTCTTTCCAATTTGGTATCATCCCAGTCAGGACATCCAAAAATAAAATTTGTTTCAAAAATAGAACCAGGAGAAGAAAAAAAAAAAGCCAGTGTTGAAAACAAACAATTAATCTTCTTATGTCATTGATTCTATGAGAAAACTTATTTAAAAGAAAAAAAAAAAGGAAAGAAAAAACAGCCTCTCATTCAGGTGCAATGATTTTGCTGGTAGAAAAAAGCAGAACAAAAATAGTGCAGTCAAGAGTCCAGTATGATAAAGGACACCACAGAGCAAAACAGGAAGCTGTTTAATGGAAAGGAATAGTTGACCTCAGAGGAAGAGACATGAGAGCATCCTCAGATGCAAAGATTTTGCATCCCTGACCGGGAGTACTGGGCAGATTTGAAATGCATACAGTAGGCTCTTCTGTGCCAATCTCTTAGCTCACTTCCATGGGAAGAGAGAGAGGACCTCAAATGCTAAGCAATCAAGCACTTGGAAGGCCATTATAAAGGAGAATTATATTATTTTAAGTTTTAATACATGTACTTCTGTATATCAGTTTTTATGTGTATACCTGTACTCATGGGTATGCAAGTGTGTGCAATTTTGTATTTTAATTGCTTTCAGTTGATTTTGTGTGCAGTTGAGAAGACATCCAAATCAAAGGTATTTTTGCCTAAATGTGCAAAGCAAATACCTTCATCACACACACACACACACACACACACACACACACACACCAAACTCAGAAAGAAATGCGTAGTGAAGAATTCTGTAGACTTAATTTAGCAAAGAGAACTCAAAAGACATTTAGTTCTGACTTTGACAATTTAAACAAAACTTCTTCAGTGAAGTGAAGGACAGGCTGCTGCAAGCCAGGCTTTGTTTGAGCCTCCATGTCTCCCTCACAAGAGAAGAGACAAATGCTGGAGGGGATTTAGGGACTTGTTCAAGATAGAGCGAGTAAAGGGAAGAGCTGGTTGTTTTCACTGCAGTGCTGGGCATTAATCCTGAGCCACACATGCAGGAGAACTAAGTACCTTCAAGGAGTCATGATACCCCACCAAAATTGCAGAAGCACTTCCTTTCTGTGAGGCCCAAAGATGTGTTTCTGATGTCTGGGACCCTTTCTAGGGACAGTGACAGAACCCAGGGACATCCAGGAGATGATTGCAGTATTAAGAATTTCGGGAACGAAAGGGTTGTTTGGTTTGGTTCATCACTGTTGTTTTCCCAGACTGTGGGCTGCTTCCTCTAAGCTGGTCTTTAGAAGGATCTTCCTCCTCCTTCTTTGGGGGTGGGGGCTGAGAGTGAGGCTGCAGACCCAGCTGCTGTCCCTGGGGGCCGGAAGGGGCATCTTGCGGAGTCCCCCTATTTGAGGAGGGACAGCAGAACAGGAGGTAGCTGACACGTAGAGGTCCCAGCAGGCTTCCTGAACTGTGATCCAGGTCCTCCTTCTTGCCAAGGCTCTGTGGAGGAGCTGACCATTTGGCCTAGAGCCAGAAGGATTGTAGCCAAAGGGCACTAAATCAAAGTGAAAAAGAGGTGACATTTTAAAGGCAAGAGACATTTCTTGTTTGTTTGTTTTAGAGGGCAGAGAGAGTTACTGTAATGGAAAAAGTGCACAAGATGTGAGAAAACCCTGGCCAGAATAAAGTTATTTGTTTGTAAAAGCAATTAAACAACGTCCCCAATATTTCTCTGGTTGAAGATGGTAAGGAGTGTATGCGCTGAGTTTTGGTGAGGATTGTTGATCCAGGTCTTTGATAATCTCCACCAGGAGGCTCAATTTCCTTTCTTTCTTTCTTTCTTTCTTTCTTTCTTTCTTTCTTTCTTTCTTTCTTTCTTCCTTCCTTCTTTCTCTTTTCTCATTTGTCATTACCTTAGATAGGATTCCTCTGTTTCTGGTGAGTTTTACCAATTAGACATTCTTACATGGAAAAGTGGTCCTGAGGTCTCCCTTCCCACAGCCAACCCAAGACAGCTTGGCACTCATGCCCAGGGAAAGGTACTTGGGGAAGTTGGGCCTGGGCCTCAGGAGCAGTGTTTTTGTAAGATAAATCTTGGGGTACATTTCCACAAAAGGGAGTGAACACCCAGACATTTGCTTGACATTGTGGTTATAGTTTCAACCTTTTAATAACTACAATGTGTTTCACGACCATGAAAATACGTTTGATTAAGATAAACTAGCACACTTTTATTTACAAGGGAAAAATACCAAGTGACCAAAGCATAAATTGGAAAGCAATGTGGTGGAGTGGAAAGAATGCTAGTCTATTGTTCCTTTAAATTTATTAGCAGTCTCTAATGAGTTTATGTTTGTGCCAGGCAGTGAGTTTGCAAAGATGAAAGATAACCTTTCTGATCCACAGAGACTCATGAACACGGACACACATGTACACACACACACACACACACACACACACACACACAGCCCATAACATGCTCTAGGAAAAAGCTTTAGCAGAGAGAGAGAGACTTTGTCAACTGAGGGACTAAGAAGAGTGTGAGCTGAGGGCAGAGCAGAATGGTTAGTAAAGCTCTCCCAGGCAGACATCTTGATGCTGGCTCTGAAATGTGGAACAGGGTGAAGCCAGACCAGGCAGGGGAGGAAACAGTCAGACAGGAGAAAGAGACTCTGCAAAACTTGGTCGTGCTGATCGCAAGCACGCAGGCAAGGACTGTGCATTTGGTTGCATATAGTAGGTGTTGCTGCTGGGAGCTAGGCGAGGAGGGGTCTTGGAGAATCTGGGTGCCCACACACCAGGTGGGGCTTTCAGAGGGCTTAGAGATCAGCTCCCTCTCTGAGCACCAGTACTAAGGCTATGGTAGCAGTTCTAGCCTAGAAGGGTCTGAAGAGAACTTGAGGGCTCTACAAACCATTTGGGATCATAGGCCATGCTGCCATGTGATAGAAACATGTGACTGGTGTGTACATGTTCCGCTGGCAAGAGTGTGCTTTTCTTCCCTCCCTTCTTATAGTGTTTTATGACTCCGTACGCAGCTTACCAGGACCAAGGAGAGGTCAACTTGGAAGGCTACTGCTAGCTAACAGGCAAAATAAACAAGTCATGGATTTGAAAAAGTTGCCATAGGATCTGGGAGTGGTGGCACACGCCTGTAATCCCAGCACTCTGGGAGGTAGACACAGGCAGATCTCTGTGAGTTCGAGGCCAGATTGGCCTACAAAGTGAGTCCAGGACAGCCAAGGCTACACAGAGAAACCCTGTCTCGAAACAAAACATACAAAGAAAAGAAAAGAAAAGGAAAAAAAAAGAAAAGAAAAGAAAAGGAAAAAAAAAAGAAAAGAAAAGAAAAGAAAAGAAAAGAAAAGAAAAGAAAAAGTTGTCATAGGAATGGAAGATGAGGCCAGTTTCCAGGTGGGCTGTCAGGAAGGGATTGGAGAATTTGTTGTTTGAGGACTAGGGAGATAAGAGTGACTCTCAAACTCTGGTGTGTGTCTGTATCACAACCCTCCCAAAGGTAAATTAAAGCTAGATTTGGGGAGCTCAGATTCTCCACAGGGGTCCCTCCTCTCCATTGATGGTGCTCTGTAGGGCTGGATCTTGTGGGTGAAGATGGCGCATTCTAGGCATAGGGTTCTCAGCCTCAGCTGCAGAGAACCTGTCTTAATAATCCCTTGTTATTAGTGTGTGTGGTGGTGGAGCTGCATAAGGTCGGTGTTTAGCAGCATCCCTTGTTTCGGCCTGAGGACCACAGCACAGGCACAAACAAAAATATTTCTTCTCATCGTCAATTACTCAGGCGTAGACAGGTAGGCACTGAGGTAGTGGTCACAGCTCAGGCTTCAGATGAAACTCAGCCAGTGCAGTAGGAACTACTCAGAGATGCCCGGCCAGACTGATAATATTCCGGTCTCTGTTGGGAGCTGTGGTGTGCAGCCAGCTGGGAGTTGAAAATGGCAGCTACAGAAGCCCGAACTGGACAGGAAGGCAGACAGAGGAGCCGCTTGGGCCAGAGTTGACATGAGGGGAAAAGATAAGACTCAGATTGAAATGTTGATGAGCCTGATATGCCCGGAAACATTTAAAAAGGAAGGTTCGCTTTGATATTCTTGGCCACTGACAAAGTGCATGACCTTGGGCCCATCAGATATATTTTAGAGTTTGTCTTTTCTTCCTCTATCAGCTCTGATAACTGCTAGTCTATCTTAAGGGTTGAGGAAAAGTGAAGATAAAGGAGTAAGTAAAGAAGGAAGTTGTAGTCACCTAAGAGTACAACACACTTCCATACCCCTGAGGGGTCTTACAGATTTTGAAAATAATGTAGTTTGAACACAGTGCAAAAAACGGTCAGAATTTTGTAACACCATGGCGAAGAGTGATTTTTAAAAAGAAAGAACAAGAAGCATAAATCATATTGATAACATTCCGATTACTTAGGAGTTATAATTTCAGAGCTGGGGATGTAGCCCTGTGGCAGAACATGCATGCCTAGCCTGCAATGAGAAGCCTTAGGCTCAGCACTGTATTAAAATAAAGCATGAGACAAAGCAAGCTGACACAACCCACCAAAAGTTTAAAATCTTTGCTATCAAGGGCACCATCCGCAAAGTTTGGAAGACTGAAAGAACTTTGCACAGCAATTAATCCACCCAGCTGCATAATGAAGTAAAAATCATTTTGAAACCCCCATCTCCTCCAACTCATCCAGAAAGGAAAAGACTGTAAAGAAGCTGGAGTGGCCAGTCACTGCTTCCCACTGCATTCATCAGGTAGATGTACACTGGATCTGTAACTCTGCCTAGCTCTGTACAGTGAAAACAAGGCTGTAATACAGGAGAGCTCTCAGATTGAGAGGACCAAGAGATCCCTACTGCGGGTGGGGTTATAAGTTACTGATTTTACTTGATGAGCAATTTTGTAATGCTTAGTAATGTTGAAAACGCCTAACCCTCCAACAGAATAACTGCATTCTGAGGCAAGGAATATGAAATAAATAGTACAGGTTGTAAGTGGAATTTGAAGGTAAATAACTGCCAAGCTTTGTGGGACATCAATAGATGGGAACCAGACACAGGGTTGGTGCAGGAACAGGGGCCTGCAGCTGGTTCTTGGGTAGAAAATATGAATGGTACCCTATGTGATAGCTTCTGCTTTTTCAGCAAGGCAGTGTTAAAGTTCAGTGGGATGGGGTGTAGATTTGTATGAAAGAATTAGTTCAAGGGGAACAATATAAAAAAAAAGAGAGAGAGAGGCCAAAAACTCACCTTTCCCAATTTTGTTTCCATTCAATGAGCTGCCGAGGCTCATAAACATTAGTGATGATCTCTATATTAAGCACAAAATATTAGCATTTGTTCCAGACCTCACAATTTTTCCTTATAACTTCAGTAGGTTTTAAATTTTATCACAGAAAATATAAAAAGGCGAGTGAGATGGATCAATGGATAAAGATGCTTGCCACCAAGCTTGATGTCGTGAGTTCAATCCCCAGAAACCCACACTGTACAGAGAAATGATCCCTAACCTTCACATGTATGCCATGGTATGTGAGCTTGTATGAGTATGGGCACACATACACCCAAATAGATACATACAAAAACATTAAAAAATTTAAACACATTTATAGGGTACAATGTGATAGTTCCATCTTTTCCTCAAATTTCTATGTTCAGTAAAAACATATGAATACCTTCTGTACTATGGAGTTATCAATTTTTAGAATATAATAAGCAATTATCACATGGAAGTGCAGTACTCACCCCTCAGTACTAGTTCGAATTCTAGTCGTCACTAGTCTCTGTTTTGGGAAGACAGAGCGAAGATTGCTTTCATAGGTTTGAGAGGGAGCTTTTCCATGAGAGCCAGAGTGGTGCACATGCTTCTTTATGGGTGTGATTAAAACATGTTCACAGTCATGAGGAGCAGAAGAGCAGTCAAGTTTCCAGGGCACAGCATCAGATGGCTAAAATATGCTGAAAGCCATGGCATGCTTTCTTGAGATGGTTTTCTTTCTGAAGGATTTAAGGTGTAAATCTGGTCACTTGTGTTAGACAATGAAAGTGTCACAGTTAAAAATACTCATGAACAACAGATCCGTTAACACAACTTCTTTCTTTTTTTGAAATTAAATCTGTTAACAGCAATAATTAATGTAAAAAGCTTCATTTTGGAAAAAATAAACAAAAATAATTTTTAGATTTAATTTTTATTTATGAGGGAGAGTTTTGTTTATTGGATTTTCCCCATTAACTTATTCATTCACCTTACATCCCAATCTCGGCTTCCTCACCTCTCCTCCCACCTCCTTCCCCCACCTTCTCCTCTTCTTCTCAGAGTAGAGTCCCCAAGGGTACCAACCTACCCTGCCACATCAAGTCTCAGCAGGACTAGGTGCATCCTCTTCCACTGAGGCCAGACAAGGCAGCCAGCCCAGTTAGGGGATCCAAAGGCAGGGAAAAGAGTCAGAGAAAGCCCCAACTCCCATTGTTAGGGGACCCATATAATGACAAAGCTGCACATCTGCTACATATGTGTAGGGGTTCTAGGTTATCTCCATGAATGGTCCTTGGTTGGAGTATCAGTCTCAGAAAAGACCCCTGGGCTCAGATATTTTGTTTCTGTTGCCCTCCTTGTGGAGCTCCTATTCCCTCCAGGTCTTTCTATCTCCCCCTTCTTTCATAAGATTCCCTGCACTTTGCCCAAAGTTTGGCTATGAGTCTGAGCATCTGCTTTGATACACTGCTTGGTAGAGTCTTTCAGAGGCCCTCTGTGGTAGGCTCCTGTCCTGTTCCTTGTCTTCTCTCTTTTCTGATGTCCATTCCATTTGCCATGGGCTACATTTGTGCAGGGCTTCTAGATTTTCTCCAAGCATGGTTTTTGGCTGGAGTATTGGTATTAGCAAAGACCCCTGTGCCCATATTTTTTGGTTCTGTTGCTCCCCTGGTGGAGCTCCGGTCCCCTCCAGGTCTTTCATCTCCCCCTTCTTTCATAAGATTCCCTGCACTCTGCCCAGAGTTTAGCTATGTGTCCCAGCATCTGCTTTGATACCCTGCTGGGTAGAGTCTTTCAGAGACCCTCTGTGGTAAGCTCCTGCCCTGTTCCTTGTCTTGGGATCTTTTGATGTCCATTCCGTTTGCCCTTCTGAAGGAGGATTGAGCATCTTACCCAGGATCCTCCTTATTGCTTAGTTTCTTTAGGTGTACAGATTTCAGTATGTTTGTCCTATATTATATGTTTAATATCCACTTATAAGTGAGTATATACCATGTGTGTCTTTCTGCTTCTGGGATATGAAGGAGAGTTTTCTAACTGCAATCCCACAGTGAGGATACTGTCTTAGTCTGATTTCTGTGACTATAGTAGGATTTCTGAGACTGGGTATTTTATAAACAGTGATTTATTTTGGTTTTAGGATCTGGATGTCCAAGAGCATGCTGATGGTATTTGCTGGGCCCTTGGCAAAAGGCTCATGTTGCTTTCTGGGATTGTAGGAAGCAGACAAAAAAGTGAGTGTATGATGCAGAGCCAAAGCATAAAGGGTCGACTCATGTTCTAAGCTACTTTCTCGGAACTGATTCAGTTCCTTCAGAGTGGGAGCTCTTCTGTGCAGGCCCCAATCACTTGCCATCATCACCACTGCAGATCACTAGGAGCTTTAGAGGGACCCAGCATATTCAAACCACAGCCATCAAAGGGAGCTGTACCCCTCCTAGGGGCGCCCTGCTGTTGAAGCTTATTTCTCAGCCGTATATGTGAAGATGGAAACAAGTACTCTAAGGCATGTTCACTGTTTGGTGTTCTTTCCCTCCAGCACTTATATGTCCTGGGAAGTGGGTAAGGCTCTCAGTTTTGACCTACATATGATGCATGAGCAATTTTGTAAAATAAGGAGGTAGGACTATGCTCCAGTGTTTCTTCCTATCCTGTATTTCTGATCTCATGTAAATTAAACTTTCTGTCACTTAAGCATAAGGAGAAACTGCAAAGACTATTGATCCGTTTGAACCTGACTAGCAAGAACACTGTGCAGGAGGTGGAGCCCAATGACACCATCAAATATGTGAAGGCCACAGAGCTGGAGAGATGGTTCAGTGGTTAAGAGCACTGACTGAACTTCCAGGGACTCAGGGTTCTATTCTCAGCACCTCCATGGGGACTCACAGCCATATTTAGCTTCATTCCCACAAGATCCGATGTTTTCTTCTGGCCTCTGTTGCCAGGCAAACATGTGGTACACAGGCACACATGTAGGCAAGGCTCTCATACACATAAAATAAAATAAATACATCTAAAAATAATAATAAGCAGGAATGTGAAGGCCAAGACCCAGAATAATGAAGATATCACCTATGACCAGCAGAGACTCCTCTTTGTAGGATAGCAATTGAATGTCTCACTTTTTCTGTTTCCGATATCCAGAAAGAATCCACCTTGCACTTGGTCCTCCATTAACTCGTCACTCTGCATTCCTAGTGGGCAATGATGACATTACTCTAAGCTATAGCCATCTACCGAGTTTAAATTTAAAAATTAAAAACTTCAGTAGCTATTTGAACCTCTGTTAACATGTGAATAAAGGTTTTTCTTAAAAACATTGTTTAAAAAAAATGAATATTTGGGATGAAGAGAAAAAAAATGCTTTGACCAGTATCATCCGGTTAGCTCCTCCACTCCTTCCTGAAGTGTAAAAAATGTCTAAAGCGATGTCTATTGATTCTTTTAATGCCATTTTCCACGATGCAAACTTAGAGTGAAGCACTTTCTATGCACTAGGCTGTGCCTAAGCATGGCACCTACGGTTCTTCTCCAAGAGAGCCCAGATGTCATCACGAACATGGTCCAAATGTTTTGAACTTTAAGAGTCAAAACCCGAAGAATCTAAATATATTTTTCTAGGATGATATGGATTGTGCTCCAGTTTTCTCTGAAAAGTTAGAGTAGTAGTTCCTACTCTATAGGCTGTTTGAAGATTAAGTAAGTATGATTAAGTAAGTAAGATTAAGGCAGAGTGTTTGGTACTAACATTATCTATTAGAAGTCTCCCTTCAGGATGACACCATTCTTCTGTTTGAAGTCGTTGTGTCATTCTTATATGTATTGTTAGCATCCATGCTCTTTAAAAACAATGCTTGCCTTCATTAATTTACCATTTAAGGAAAAAAAATCATCTGAGAAGTTTGACAATGTAATTGTCAAATGACAATGTAATTGTCATTACATTGCTTGACAATGTAATGATGCATCGATGAGCCAGTGAGCCTGGCTTTCGGTTCATCAGCTAGGCTGTGTTTCCCTGGGCTTCCACTTGATGCCTCGGTCTTTGGTCTGGAATCATTGAGTAGAAAAGGGAAACACTTATTCAACACTCAGAGAGATTTGTTGATGCTGTCATTTCTATTTTCAGACAGAGTTATAAGACTCAAGAGTTAGCTTATGGGGGTGCAAATTCTGAATCCAGCTCTTCTAGCTACGTAGTTAGCCTCCTCACTTCCCTCAGTAGATTTCAACTTAAGCCTGGATTTTAAAGACAGGCCTTCTTTCTGCTCCCTGTCATTGTGGATCCTCATGCCTCTGAACCACAAGCCAAAACTTATCTCCCTCCCCATGAGCCATTGATGTCAGACCTCTGTTACAGCAAGGAGAACGTTGAGAGGCATCCCTCTTTGACCACCTCTTTCCTCGTTTTGTATATGTGTCCTGGTTTTTCCTCCACCTTTTCCACTATACATTAACTAAGGATTCTGCTGTATTCCCAGTGCGTAGAGAACATGGAAGTCATATGAGAAATAATTCCTTGGCAATTTTTGAAAAGCTGTGCTCTTGCACTGCGTCTGGCTTTAGTCTGTCCTTCAGCATGTCTGTTATTCTGAGTCACTGTTGCCACCATCTGGAGATCTGCTTGCCACACAGCTACAGAGACTGTAACTGTTCAGAGAATCCTTTTGGCTCCAAACTGGGTTAGCAATGAGAACAGGCTCCAAAGGTTGTGGGTGAACTGGGTACAGTGGTTGAAAACTAGGACAATGGGTAAGCAAAGTAGCGTTGGTTGCCAAGAGAAGAGCGATGACTTTGGAAGACAAAGTCCTCGTCCATGGTGTTGCAATCCTAAAGTCAGGGCCTCTGCACTTCAAACACCAAAAGCATACATTTAACTGTGATTTCCAGTGACTGGCGTTTTATTTCGTGGCTGAAGAGGGTAAGCTGCTCTGGGCTGTCCCCATCAGGGCGAAAGCAGCCTGTGATTTCAGGACTAGGGTCTGTGCTAAGTAGTTGAATGGGGAAACCACAAGAAGTTCCCACATTTGTATTCAGTGCTCAAAGTCTTGCCACTAGTGTTCTGTTCTTGGTGTTCTGATCTGCAAATGCCCTGCTTCCTAGTGAATTCTTGGGTTTGAGGGGATGCTAACTAGGTCAGAGAGTAAGGTGAAAGGAAAGATCATGATGTGACTGAGGAATCAGAACTGGCACACAGAAGTCCATATCCCACAGGAACTGCTGCTGGAATGTAGCAGGTAACTATTGGAGGAGAAAAATTCCTGTTTGAAAACAAGACACATGCTGATCTGTGGAAGGATCTCTCTCTTGAAAGTGGTAGAGTCAAGACACAGCCTCCAGACTTGCCAAGTTGACTGAAACCTCCACACTTAGCTCTTACAGAACACACCTATCCAGCCATATTTAAAGCAGGTGTTGTGGGCAATGAGGCCCATTTCAATCATAAAAAAGGGGCAGAGGTACCTTACACACACTGTAGAAGAAGCTAAGCAGAGGCAGCAGCCAGGGCCTGAAGTGCGTGCTTCCAGGTCCTGTGGCAACAGTTATGTCCAGAGAAAAACCTGAATGAACTGCAGATGATGCATCAAAACTCCCTGCTCAGCAGGAAAGTCCAGGCCTTAGAATTGTCAGCCAAAAAGGACAGCTGTGAGCTCATCTATGACATTAAGAGAGACAACTGTAATTATGAATACTCCAAAGTGAGGGTGCTCCAAGGACAGCATCAAAATGTCTCCTATGAATGAAATCAAGAACATGTCTCAATTAGCTTTCATGGTACCAGAACACATCATGCAAGCTTCCAGATGAGGGAGGCAACCAACAGTCCAGCAATGGTGCCTATGAACCACACCAAGGACTAGAATAGCACAATCGCCCTAAGGGTGCAGCAGTGCCACGCATACCTCGAGGCAACCAATAGATCTCTAGCTGGACTTAGCTCCTACTGAACAAGAGGAAGACCATGCCTGGTACTGGAAATTTAGCTAATTACTCAGTAATTAGTGAAGTCATGGTTGGAGGAGAGTCAACAACCTTCAATTAAGTAAACCAGCATAATCAGTAATAACAATCTATAAACATTTGTCCTTATACCTACAATGTAGTCTTCACCACTCATCAAGGAAACTTGTCTTTGCAACAGAGACCACTATGGAAAGCCACAACCCATCAACTGGAGTTGTATATCTCCAATGCACCCTCCATTCTGCCCAAGGCTCGGGGAATATTGCGGAAGACTGTAAGGGTCACTAAACCCATAACGTCTCACCAACATGGCTGCCTAAACATGAGCTGAACAAGGATGACACCAGTGGACATGCCAAAGTGGATGGGGAAAAGCCCATGAGGCCTCAACCTTACACAAAGAACTCTAGGCAATTGAGGAAAGCTGGGAGGAGGAGAGGTAGTCTTCCCCAGAGAAGAGCATGCCGATTGGTTGTACCATACCAAGTGGTCAGCCCTGAAAACATACAAGTAATATAGTATGAACCGAGAATATTATATTTAGAAATATTTATGTAGATACATATGCATATCCACATGCAATGACAATCAATGAAAGAAGAGGCCATGGTTTTGAAGGAGAGCAGGGGAGGGCATATGAGAGGATTTTTAGAAAGAAAAGGGAAGTGTGAAATATACTTATAATGTAAGAAGAAAAAAGAGAACTGATGGAATGAGAAGTAGGGCAGTTCTTTTAGGTGCTTTGCAAACCCATGAGGATGGAATTTGGGTTGCAGATTACTATTGAAAGTAGTCGTCATGAACAACCATTTTGAACATTGTTTGTTTGTTTATTAATCGCCAATCTTTTCTGGAATGCATAGCAATGACTGAATTTTCCCAGAGGGCTGTATTGCAGCTACTCAGTTAACACAGCGGGACTTGCAGACATCCTTGGCACCAAGAAACACTGAAGGGGCTGAAGAGATGGCTCAGTGGTTAAGAACGTGCTGTTCTTCCATAGGAGCTGAGCTCTGTTCTCAGCATCCCACCCACAATGGTAAGTTCAAGTCCTTGACACTTGCACTTGCTGGCGTGCCTAGAGTATTATACAGGTTTCGACGGATCCATGGTTGATGAACATATCAGCTCCCAGGTGGATCATTTGGTTTTACCAGACGTGAGCCTCCTAGGGTCGGTGTGGGAGAGGAACATAAAACAACTGTTGAAAGCTGGCTGTAGCTTTGGTCTGAGGTAATGCTCTGATCATTAACTCTTGTCCTTCCGCATTGCTTTTGCTTTGCTCCTGAATAAAGTCTACATCAAGGCTACTGTGCTTACTATGACTCCTTCAACATGTGCAAGATGGCACTGCTATAGACTAATTTCTAAGTCAGCATTTTGTGTCCAACATTTCCTCCTTCACTACATGTGTTCCTGCTTGCAGGAAGATCTTGGAAAGGTCAGCTAAACAAATTGAAACTGTTACCTTGGGAAACAGATTTACCAGGTGTGAGTCTCCACTTAGCACACTCAGATTATTACACAGCGGATGCTGTGAAGGAGGCATAGCAGGTCAGCCTCCTCACAGGAGGCCAATGTGATGGCTTTTCAAGGTCTGTAAATAATTGTGTTGGTATTTTGATAGGAATTGCATTGAATCTGTAGATAGCTTTTGGTGGGATGGCCATTTTCAGCATGTTAATCCTACCGATCCGTGAGCCTGGGCGATCTTTGCATCTGATACCTTCTTCAATTTCTTTCTTCAGAGACTCAAAGTTTTTATTCATACAAGTCCTTCACTTACTTGGTCAGAGTTATCACAAGTTATTTTATATCTTTCGTGGCTATCGTAAGGGGTCTTTCTTTCTTTCTTTCTCAGCCTGTTTGTCACTTGTATATAGGAGGGCTACTGATTTTTCTTTTTCGAGTTAATGTCCCTGAATTTAGTGGAATAGCTTTGAGTTTCTCACCATTCAATTTGATGTTGGCTATAGGCTTGCTGTAAATTGCCTTTACTATGTTTAGATATATCTCTTGTCACCCTGATTTCTCTAAAACTTTTATCATGAAGGGGTGTTGGATTTTGTTAAAGGCCTTTTCAGCATCTGATGAGTTGATCATGTGTTTTTTTTTCTTTCAGTTTGTTTATATGGTGGATTACATTGACAGATTTTTGTATGTTGAATCATTCACGTATCTATCGGATGGAGCCTACTTGATCATGGTGGATGATCATTTTGATGTGCTCTTGGATTTGGTTTTGAAGTGTTTGATTATTTTTGCATCAGTGTGCATAAGGGAAATTGGTCTGTAATTCCCTTTCTTTGAATTCTCTTTCTTTTCTTGAATCTTTGTGTGGTTTGGGTATCTGGATTGCCATGGCCTCATAAAATGAATTTGGCAATGTTCTTTTAGTTTCTATTTTCTGGACTAATTTGAAGAGCATTGGTATTAGCTTTTCTTTGAATGTCTGGTAGAATTTTGCACTAAAACCACTTGGCCCTGAGTGCTTTTTTGGTTGGGAGACTTTTACTGACTGCTTCTATTTTCTTAGGGGTTATAGGTCTATTTAAATTGTTCATCTGATCTTGATTTAACTTTGGTAAGTGCTATCTGTCAAGAAAATTATCCATTTCTTTTAGATTTTCTAATTTTGGGAGTACAGGTTTTTAACCCAATGATTCTTTGGAGTTCCTTGGTTTTTGTTGTTATGTCCCCCTTTGTATTTCTAATTTTATAAATTTGGACAGTCTGTCTCATCTCTTACTTAGTTTGCATAAGGGTTGGTCTATTTTGTTGATTTTTCTCAAAGAACCAACTCTTTGTTTCATTGAATCTTTGTATTGTTCTCTTTGTTTCTATTTTATTCATTTCAGCCTTCAGTTTTGTTATTTCTTGCCTTCTATCCTTTTGAGTGTATTTTTTTTCTTCCTATAGCTTTCAGGTGTGCTAAGTTGCTAGTATAAGATCTCTCCAGTTTCTTTATAAAGACACTTAGTATGAGAGTGGGGAACCAATAATTGATTCAACTTGAGATCCATGTCATAAGAGGGAGCCCACTCCCGACACTGCCTGGATGGCCATGAAACAGAGGCTGGATAGTCCAGAGACCTAAGATAGAACCAAACAGGATGGGGAAAAAAGTAAATGAAATGATTTCTAAGGATATTCTGCTAGACTCAGAGACCAGAGCCTAGCATAAGCATCATCAGAGATACTTCATCTAGCAACTGATAGGAGCAGCCAAACATTTGGCAGAGTTTGGGAAATCCTGGTGAAACTTGGGAGGAAGGATTGTAGGAGCCAGAGAGCTCAGGGACACCACAAGACCATAGTCTACAGACTCAACTAACCAGCACTCATAGGGACTCACAGAGACTGAAGCCGCAATCAGGGAGCCTGTATGGGGCTGACCTAGGTGTTCTGCCTACAGGTTATGGGTGTAGCTTGTGTCCCACTGTTGTGGGACTCCCAACAGGGGTAGTGGAGGCTTTCTTTGACTCTTTTGCCTGCTTTGGGGGCTCTTTTCTTCCTCCTGAGTTGCCTTGTTCAGCCTTTATATGAGGTAATGTGTCTAGGTTTATTGTAACTTGTTACGCCATGTTTGGCTGTTGTCCCTGGGAAGCAAATGTTTTCTGAAGAGAAATGGAGGAGAAATGGACCTGGGAAGGATGGAAGGATGGCAGGTGCAGGGGAGGGACTGGAAGAGAGGAGGGAAGGGAAACTGGCTTCCCCACAGATGCATTCATGACAGTTTGGTCTTCAGTCTGTGATATCATTTAAGAGGTGGCACCAAGTAGGAGGTCTTCCTTTGAAAGGGATTTTGGGATCTCAATTTCTATCTCTCCCCCTGCTTTGGAGTGCTGTTTTACTGTGAGCTTTTCAACATGATGTTCTATCTTCCCGTAGGTCCTGAAGGAACAGAGGCAGTTGAACACAGACTGAGAGCCACAACAGGTATTTCTCTCTTCAAGCAGATTATCTATTATATTTTGTTACAATGCCAGAAAGCTAGCATATGAATAGAACTGAACAATATGAAATCTTTTGGGCTTGGCATTTTTCAGTCAGTAAAAAGCATTTCCAATCGATCTTGTTGTATAAATCAATATTTTATCCCCCTCCACTTCTTATTATTAGCAAGTATGTAATTTTGTGGACATCACAGACTGCTCTACCTGCAAAGTGTTGAAGCATGCTAAGGTTGCTTCCAGCTTGGAGGTATTATGAAGAAATCTGTTATGAACATGCATAGAGGTTTTAGGAGAATGTATGTTGTCCATCCACTGTAGTGGGGTTTCTGGGTCAAAGGCAAACATATGCTTGCTTCACTTTATAAGAAACTGTTAAGCTGTTTTATTTGTATTCAGCCCAGCAATGTAGGAGACTTCTGCGGCACTTCCCTCCACTGTGGACACCAGCCTTAGCATTTCAGCTATTTAGGCCTGGTGGTATCTCTTCAGGTCTTTAGAGAGGTGTAATTTACTTCCCCAGTGGTTACCGGCATTGGATATCTTTTAAGATACTTTGCTTATATCTTCAAAGCTTTTGTTCTGATGGCTGAGCCTTAATTGTTCTTTATGTATTTTTCTTTTTGTATGTAACAAAAATCACAAAGGCTGCCAGTGGGTTTTGTATCAGATGGAGCCTCCATTTCTGCTTCCACTATATGGTGGCACCTAGTTGCTACATCCTTCAGAGGGAAAAGAAATTGTGTTCTCACATGGCGGAAGAGACAGATGTGCCCTAGAGCACTTCTGCCCATACCGTGCTCCTAATGTATGTGCTAACCTCTGTTGTGGGTAAAGACCTCACCACTGATCACTTTCCAAAGCCTGGACCTCTTTGTACTGCTGTCTTGGCAATTAAGTTTCAATATGAATTTGGGAGATGATATCACCATTCAAATCACAGTGGTATTATAGTTATAAGTCCTGTATTAGACATGTATAGAAAAATATATTTCTTTTATCCCGCAGCTGACTTTTTATTCTCTTAACATCACATTTAACTGAGTGAAGGTTTTAAGTCTTGTTTTAAGTTTTCAAACGTCTGTCTTTCTGATTTTTCCTTTTTGGCCACCCTCACAGGAGTTCCTCCCGATGCTTCTAGCATCTTTTCAGCTTTGATGTTAGGTCAGGAATCTTGAGGCTAATTTTTTGAGGCTTGAGACCTATGCTGAGGTTTTTTATTTTGTCTGCATGTGGATGCCCAACTGTTTCAGCGGCATTTGTTGAAAACAAAAAACCTGCACTGAGTAGCCTTTGCACCTTTGTGAAAACCTAATTCATTCTATGTTACGGGTATATTCTGGGCTCTTGAGTCTTCCTCTTACTATCATTTATATGTCTTTCACAGTATCTTGTGAGCTGTATAACTTTAGCTGTATAATAAATCATTACAGATCAGGGAGAATGAGTTTCTCAACTCTGTTCTTTTTCAGAATTGCTCTGTCTTTTCTGGTTCCTTCTCTCTCTCTCTCTCTCTCTCTCTCTCTCTCTCTCCCATCTAATCTTTTCCTTCCTTCCTTCCTTCCTTCCTTCCTTCCTTCCTTCCTTCCTTCCTTCCTTCTTTCCTTCCTTTGTTACTTTGACACAGGGTTTCTCTGTGTAGCCCTGGCTATCCTGGACTTAATCTGTAGACCAGGCTGACTTGGAACTCATAGAAAACTTCCTGCCTGTGCCTCCCGGGTGCTGGGATTCAAGGAGCATACCACCAGCACCCGGCTCACAGTTCTTTTTTTCAGTTAGCATTCAGAGTTAGTTTGTCTATCCCTTCAAAGCTTTGCTGAAATTTTGATTTGTATCGTACTGAATACAGCAACTGGACAGAGACAACAATTATGAAGTAAAATGTTTGAAATTATGAAAAAACTTAATTTGTTTGTTTTGGGCATTTGGTCAAGGAGATGCAAAATCTAACTATCATGCCTAATAATATTTACCCCTTGTAAGTGTTAAAGCTCTAAAGGGAATCTTTATCCTAGTAGTTGTGAGCCAAGGAATATCACAAAGTCACCCCACACAACCAACTTCACACAAGAGCTTTATTGTGAAGGAAGAACCCAGGAGAGCTGCTGCCTCTGCTTGGGTGAGAAGCATCAGAGAACTGAGAGGAAGACAGGGTTTATATAGTGTTTCTTGGGTTGGGGGCAGAGCTTTTCAGGGTAGAGATTTCCAGGGTGGTAACTGGTGAGATTTCAAGCCCAGAGCTTGATCTTTTACTTTGTAACATAGTGGCTGGGTCCAGCTGTTAGGGGAGTTAAGAGCGTTCTGTGAGTGGAACCTGGCCATCAGAGGTCCTCAGGGGAGGGGCCTACACTTCTCCCAATCATAAACTGACATTTAATTTTCAATTTTAGTTTCTTTCATTGATGTTATATACTTTTTAGCATACAAACCCTTTACAGAGCTTGTTAAATTTAAATATTTAATTTTTAGTTTACTGTGGTTGATGATGTGTGTGCTCACATGCACTGTTGAGCTTTACATGCTTTCTAGGAATTAGAACTCAGGTATCCAGGTATCAAGAGGGCCATGAAACACACTGCCTACATCAGGATCTTGGGCCCAGCCAGCACTCCTTTGTCCAATATACAGGTGCACTGATGCGTGCATGCCACAAGGTGGCGCTTTCCAAACGCTTTAGCTCCTGATGTTTTGGACTTACTGGAAATGGGATGGAAAGGCAGACCTTGGGAGGAAGAACTCAGACATCAGGGGGTTTGCAGTATTGTGCTAGGTGTAGCCATAACATAAGCAGATCTGCCCTTGGCCCTTTCTTGATTAGCATTGCTGTCATACTCAGCAGGTGTAGAGATGACACAAAGCCGCTTAAGTAATTGTTACATTTGGTGTTACTGTTAAAAAAAAAAATCTAGAAAAGGGCGATGCAAGTGAACAGGAGGAAATGGACAGGCTTATCTTTGCTGGTGTAGTGCATAGTGAAGGGATTCTGGCCAACCTGATCCTGGCAGGCATGGCTCTGGCAGGCCTTGCCCTTCTCCCCTTTACCCTCTGCCTTGCTAAAAACTGCTAGATTACATTCCTAAAGCCACCCACCAAGGTCTAGTGCCTTATTTGGCCAACCCCTTCTTCTGAGGCTGACTCCCAAGGTCCAGCTATCAAAGTTTTGAAGTCCAGCAATCAAAGGCCCGCTTTGGTGCACCTAATTAACACACCCAATTAAAATTAAACACCTCACCCTCACGTAGGATTTCCCCTTGTACCTTCACAAACGGCCATTTTCCTAAGTGCAATGTCTGTCTTTTCTCTGTCCCCTGGCAGTCCTTTGTCCCCTCTGGGACAATTACCCTGCTTCTTCTGCCTTTCCCTTCTCACTCACCCTCTATCTCCTGTCTTTGTCTCTCATTCCTTGTCCTCTGGGGCAAACAAATCTCCTGAGAACTTGGTATTGGGGGTCCTGAGCCAATACCATTCCTTATGCATTGAACTGGATGCATTACACTGGAGCACCGGACCGTAGAAGAAGACTGATGTGCGTCACAGACAGTGCAATGACGAGCACGGCAATGACGGCTATCACAGCGCCCTCTCACATAGCGCGAGCAGGAGTGTGTCTGGAGAATGCCAGCTGACAAGCTGTTGTTGCTAGCCCTGTTGAGGAGTGCCAGCTAGTTGCTGTCAACTTTGTTACCAAGCGCTTGTTTATACTGTATCTAACCTTCTCCCCATCTGCAGATTTGCTTTCTGTGGTTTCAGGTAGCAGATGGGTTTCTGTGGTCAATTGTCGTCCAAAAACATTAAACAGAAGATTGGAGAAATGAGCATCTCCGAAGTTTTAAGTTGCATACTGTTCTGGACTGCACATTTAAATCTAGCTTTACTGCATTCTGGCCCACCCACCCTACCGGGAACATCAAGCAATCTATGCACTGTTGTGCATTCAGCACTTAGAATTCTCCCAGTTACTGGACTGACTCATGTTATGATAAAATCACTATTTGCTTAATAATGTCCCCTAAGTGCCAAAGTAATGATGATGTGGGAAATTTTATTATAGAATGTTATCGTTGTGTCACTTTATTGTTATTTTAAATATCTTACTGAGAGTAATTAATAATTAATTATTACCTAATTAATAAACTTCATTAAAGATATATCCGAACAGGGAAAAAAATGCACAGTATATATGGTTTCAACCCCGTTCACTGTTTCAGATACCTACTGGTCTGGTCTTGATATGCATCTCCTCCAGTTAAGGGAAGCTGCAGCCCAGTGATGGTGGCTCATGTCCTTAATGCCAGAGGCAGGGGGAACTCTATGTGTTTGAGGCCAGCCTGGTCTATAGAGCAGGTTCCAGGATATCCAAGGCAGAGAAACCCTGTCTCCAAAACAAAACAAAACAAAACAAAACAAAACAAAACAAGACATAAAAAGGTGGGGGGAACTGCTTAGAAATTAATCAAGCCAAATTTTTTTGATGAGGGAAACAGGGATCGATCTAAAATCTGTCCTGAACTACTTCTCATTCCTTGGCCTGCCTACCTTTGAGCAGGGCTATGTTTCCCAGGATCATGTCTATGTTTGTGCTAGTATCTTAAGTGTTAAATGCTTAAAATGAAGCATCACATTAGGGTCACGGTGTACTTAGAGCCAGTGTTGTGGGATGGTTTTGTGGATCCTTCTGGACCAGACACCCCAGTTTCCTCACCTGATAATGGATAACAGTGTAAAGGTTTGTCATGGTGGCTATCAGACAGTGCATTAAGGCCCACATTGTAGATTCTTGATTGTAGTATATGAGGTCCATAAGGAAGCAAGTATCAGTTTGTTTCTCATCATCACCCAGGAAGTACCACTGTATACCATTTCATAATTGACAGATAGAGATAGCTTTCTAGGGCCCCACAGTTCCTAATTGCCAGCTCCCTGGCTGAGAACCACAGATTTTCTGACTGTAAATGTCAAACAAATGTTTATCTATCATAACAGACTGCTATTTCAGATAGAACCAGAAAAATGACTTAAGCTTTTCTCCTAAAGCTTAATTAAAGACACAACACACACACACACAATTGTATCCATAAATATATGTGTACCTATGGGTGGCATGCTGCAGGCCTCTTAGAATTTATTTTCTGTTTTTCAGAAGGAGTGACTGTGGCTGTGAGTTGATTCCAGCTGCTCTAACAGCAAAGGACTTGGAGGCTTAAGTAGCAAATATTTATTTTTGAAGTTCAGGGGACTAGAATTAGGTGTCCATTAAGGACTCATTTTTTTTGACCTGTCTCTCAGTCTATCCTCACACAGCAAAGGATAAGAGAAATTTTCATAGACTCTTCAGCTCTGACGTTCTTAAAAAAAAAAGCACAAACATAAACAGAAATCTCTCACCTTGGAACAGAAAAATGGGAAGTAGATCAAGTTTTACCGAGGTCACTGTGTCAAAATTTGAGCATATGAACAGGAAAACACTTAAGTTCCACCAGAAATCTTGTGGCCCCTCTTAGATGCCATGCTTCACAGGCAGTAAACAATATGAAACACATCCAGAGGAGCCAAAGTGGAAAAGGCCAGCAATTACTTAAAGTGCTAAGAACATTTAATTATACTTAGAAAAAAAAAAAAAAAAGGTCTATATGCAAATGTATTTAAACAAGTAAACCATGGCAATAGGTTGCTAAGCTAGTGGAATTACCTTTAGGACCAAATGGATCTTGCCCTGTTTGGTAGAAAGCTCACCTCGCTCAAGTTTTTATGTTTTGTTGTCTGGAGTAAAATCTTGCAAAATTCCTGTGACTGCCATTCCCTCTTGTGAGGTTTCGGAAAGCAGTCAGGAAACAGCCCCTCCCAGGGTAGGCAGAGTCGCTCTCAAGCTTGGTGCTTGTTGGCAGGCCTTTTGCCCAGCTTCAAAGGGTTTGGAAGGGTGGTGACAGGCTCCAGCCTTGGAATGCAGACACTTCTCAGTGGAGGGCCAGGCTCAGCCCTGTGGGGGAGCCCCCAGTTCCTGCCCCTTTGAACTGATAGGAAACACTGTCCTGGTGCTTTCCCTCCCTTCCTGGTCCCTGTGAGATGTGAGTCAAGGAAGGAGGCAATGAAAGATCAGAATAAGCCTTTCCAGGGATCCACAAGACACCCCCCGCCCGCCTCCAGAGCAGCAGACTTTCCTGGGAAAGGTGGCTATACCAGCAGAGCAGGCACTGTGACTGCTAGAGATCTATTTTACTGATATGGCAGCGTCAGGACTGTGGAGGAAGAAAAGGGGAGAGAGAAGCCCAGCACCATCTGAAGGTTCAGTTGGAAAGTTGGGAGCACAATAGGGCAGCCAAAACAAAGTGGAAAGACTGAAGTCACAGACGGCAGGGAGAAAGGCAAGATACTTCTGATGAAAGTCTCTTTGTGCCCACACATGGAGCTTGAGAAGAAGCTGGAATTGTTAAAATAGAATTGTAATTTCCACCAGCTGTCACCTGAGGCTAGCTCTAAGTACTTGGACATTTGGTCATGACTAAGGGTTAAAGTGGCTTTTGTGGGTTTTTGAAAGTGCCATGGTCCCAAGATACAGGGTATATCCATTCACTATCTCAGGCTCACTTTAGCTTGTAGAATAGAGTTGAGAAGTGTGCTCAGTAAGCTCAAACATGTTAATGAAGTCTGTTCGCTTGTTTTCCCTCTATACTCACAGTAGGTATACAGTGACAATGCTATTACCACTTTTCAGCTTGTGATTGAACCTAAGGCCTTACACACATGGCAAGTGCTCTACCACCGATCTATACACCAGCCCTCACAGAAGCATTATCCAATGAAAGGAAAATGCTTGGCTCCTGTGATCTAGAGCTTCTTTGCTTTGCAGATGGTTTAACCTGATCTCGGTGGGGACAGAAAGAATTCCAAAAGCAGCAGAGCCTCCCCAGGCTTCTGGCTGACTATCTATGGCTTCCCTCCTGTGCCATACTCATCTACTTAACTGGTCAAGACTTAGAGCTTCAAGAGGCATAGGTTCTTCTAGATAGACTTGTCCTTTGTAACTACATTCCAAGGCAATGTCTGAAGGAACTTTGCCTCTTGTGTGTTCTGTTTTACCAAAAGATATTCTCTGACTTGAAAATAAAACCAAACAGAGTGTAACATTGTTCTAAGTATTACAATGAGTAGAAGACCACGAAACAATAGCAAGATCCCAAATAACTGCATGAAAACATAGGCAAAGAACTTGAACAGACTTTTCTCTCAAGACAATGTACAAATGGCACACAATGGTGTCAGAAATGATTAACATCATTGATCATTTAAAAAATGCAAACTGAGCTGTTATCTCTCACACAGCATGGCTGTCATTAGCAGTTTCCAAGTGTTTGTAATGATGTGAGGAAACTGCAATCTTTGTACACTGTTGGAGGAGAGATTGTGAAACGGCCCCAATGGTTACAGAAAATGTTGTAAAGACACCTCAGAAATTATGAATAGACATGCCAAATGCCAGCAACCTCATAGCAGTTCATGGGTTCTATTTTATCTTTAAATAATTATCCATTTGTTGGTCCTGGCCTTATGTATGCTAGGCAAGTGGACTGCCACTGAGTGCTAACTCTTGCCCCATCAGCCTCATATCTGAGTACAGCTGCTAAGAGCTGAAGTTTGGAATAGTATCACGCCTATGTACAATGTTCGCCATAATCAAGAAGAAAAAGTAATGTACGTGCCTACTGATAGCTGAATGGATGAGGACCTCTCTTTCCTTTCTCCTTCTCTCTATAGAGTAGAAAACTCTTCAGTCATATGAAAGGACACTTCGCCATTTTGATCAGCATCAAGCCACTCAGAACATGCTATGAGGGCAGTAAGCCAGGCAGCAAAGAGCAGGTAACCACAGCACCCATGTATGCATGGGATCTGAAGCAGTCAAGATCGTCGGGGTGGATAGCAGAATAGTGGCTGCCAGGGATGGGATGGAGGACTGGGAGGGTATTGTCTGAACAGTATACTGTTTTGTTTTTGTGGAGTGAATAAGTCCCAGGTATTTACTGTACAAATGTAGTTTCTATAAACAACAATAATATATTCTGTGATTAAAAGTTTGTTTAAGGATCCTGGAACAGCGGTGTCTGCCTATATTACTACTACTTGGGAGATAAAAATGGGAGGATCAGGAGTTCAATGCTAGCCTTGGCTATATAACAAGTTTAAGGCTAGCTTAGAATACACAACATACTGTCTCTAAAAAAGTTAAGAGAATATCCTATGTAAGCTGTTCTCACAATGAATCTTCCATTCCAATGAAAAGATACAAGGAATCTTAGTGGGGTTTTGGACATATTTATTATCTTGACTGTAGTAATTGTTTCATAGATATAAGTATATATTGAAATTTATCAAATTATAGATATTAAATATCTGCATATACTTGTATATCAGTTATAACTTAGTAAAGCCTTTGAAATAAATAAGAACAGTCTGAGACCTTGATGTAGGGGTCCAGATGAGGAAAATAAAAATGATGGAGACTTTGAGGCATGGGTGTATTTATCCCACTCTGAGGTTTGTTTCCATCACCTGGTCTGTCTACACTGCATAATATCTGCTTTGTGTAGCTCCAATATGTATTTACATGGCTGTTGGAAGCATAGTTGGAAGATGAGAGAGCATGCCTATTCACAGTTGTCTCCCTGTGAATTCTTGGAAGGCCAAAGAAGGCCAAAGAAGTCATCTTTCCCCAGACTCATATTTAAAGAAAGCAGGAAAGTTGAACCTGTTTTCTTACTTATGGGCTCATGACCTCATTTCTTTGTCCAACTAGATCACCACACCATTCCCAACCAGCTATTAAAAACATATTTACTTCAAAATGACGTAAAAATGCTTCTTTGATATGACAAACCACAAAAGATGGACTGGTCAGAAAAAGAGCAATGTGGGTCATTTTGTCTGCTCTCTGCTTTACCTGCTGTAGTCTGAACATGTCTGACTTAGAAGGAGAGGGCTGTACTCATTGCCTCATGATAGCAACCGGGTGTCCCAGCCAGCATCATTCTGTGCCAGAGCTTGCCTACGGGGTCATGTGGGGAGCTTGCTGTTGTCATAGGTAACCCTGCTGACAACGCAAACACCACTGTTCTCTCTGACTACCACAGAGAGGACAACTTCACAGCAAGCTCAGCCTTTGGCTCAACTTTTTCTTGAGATGCAACAAAGGGATTTCTGCATATGCTTGAGAAATTACAGGTAAAATATGTGCCTTCTTTTTCCTTGCCTTTTTATTTTTGGCAGAGAATGATAGCCAACATTAAATTTTATAAATAGGCTTTAGAAAGAGAGGCTGCTTGTAAATATAGTTAATGTAGTAGACTGCTGAATGGTGCAGAGGGTCTGCCAAAGACAGTGATAGAATCACAAAAGGCCAAGTTGCCAAGGGCTGGTCTTGGTGGTTGTGGGATGTGGGAGTACTTATTTTTCATGTGAGGCATTTTTTTTTCTGCAAATTTTTAAAAGATATCTTAACTTTGAGAGAGTGTAGGTAAGTACCCTCATGTAGAAGAGCATGTGGCTCATGAATGGGATTCGGGACATCCTTAGGATCCTCTGGAACCACTGGAGAGGGATGCACAGATGTCATCAGCTCAGGGTTTCAGTAACCTTTGGTATTCATGAACGGTAGAGGAACCTGTCACAGCTGCTTGTGGTGTGGTGGGCCCGATGGATATGTGGAGACAATCTGTTATAGGATGAGGATTTGCAGCTTTGGAAAGGCCAGGTCCAAGGTGTGAAATGAATTCAGAGAGGATGAAGTCTGGGACACATTTAAAAACTCTGCTCCCAATTCAGAGAGAAAGTTTTATATGGCTCTGTGGTTTATAACTTGAAGGATCTTCATTTCTCACACTGGCACTACAATTCTCATGTCTAATTAATAAAAATCAATCCACCAAAGTATTTCAGTCTGCAGGAGTGTGTCGATAAAGAGAAACCTCAGGGATTACCAATGAGTGTAGATGTGAAGTCGGAGGGCTGTTTCAGCTTGACCCTCTGCCTAGCATGTGCCTTTCTGAGGGCGGGTGAGCACCTGAACTCTCTCAGGGACAGTGGAGTCTGAACGAGATCTAAGTGATATGCTTCATGGTCTTACAAGCTCAAGAGAGTGTTATTTTCATTTGAGTTTCTGGGTGCTCTGGACATGGTGGCAACATTACACATGCCTCTAGAAGACTGGAGTTGGGAGGGGCGTGTTAGGAATCTGCTGAGTCCTCCATAGCATTTCTGATGTAGAGATAGGTCTTCGAGTAGGCATCCAAAAGATGCAGGCCAGAGCCCCTCTAGTACCTGGCTCCGTGATATGTTTGTTATCTTCGAGTAGGCATCCAAAAGATGCAGGCCAGAGCCCCTCTAGTACCTGGCTCCGTGATATGTTTGTTATTTATCTCTGGTGCCTTTGACTTCTGAATAGAAGGCAACATTTCTCACTTGTTAAGAAAACCCTTTTTAGGTCATTTACCACAGTAGCTTATATAAAAGTTAGCACAGAGACTTTTTTTTTTTTTTTTGAGACAGGGTTTCTTTGTGTAGCCTTGGCTGCTCTGGACTCGCTTTGTAGACCAGGCTGGCCTTGAACTCACAGAGATCCACCTGCCTCTGCCTCAGCCAAGTGCTGGGATTACAGGTGTTTGCCACTGTGCCCAGCTGTACACAGGCGATTTATCAAGACACAATTGACATTTCGGTTTGCTAATTACTGCAGTGTCCTGTTGGGCTTCGATTTTCCAAACCTGCAAATGGAGAATAACAATATGGCTACGCGAGGCCACATTTGGCCCCGAGTGCACTGTGAACACCCAGTATAGAGTCACACAGATCCCTATTTGTTTAGTTGACATGGTGAGGTTGTCCAAGCAGGGAGACAAATGAGGAATGCCTGTGTCATCTCTGTGGATGACGGTCAGTGGCCAGAGGTGGCCTGGAGCTGACTTCCATATAGGACTATACATAACTGCCTTGCTCTGTCCTTTAGTCCTTGGAGGCAGGAGCCACTTGGCAGAAACCATAAAAGAAAGCATCTCTGGATGCTTATAGAGAGTGCTGCTGCTGAACGCAGTTACGCAGCAAATGCACGTGACAGTAGTCTGTGTCCTTGCTGAGCTACAGAGCCCTGGCACACAGGGTGCCTCACAAGAATTGTCTGTCAATCTAGCTCCAGCCTGAAAGTGAACTAAAGCAAAAGGCTTCTATAAACGGAGCTGCTTAACAGTCTTCAAATTCTTTATTTGGTAAGTTTTTCAGTTAATGGCGCAACACTGTCACAAAAATATGCCATTTCATACTTCTGCCTTTTCGGTGAAACAGAGCTTGCTCATAACAATGCCCTGTAAACTCAGATTCAGAGACAGCACAGTGCTCCTGCAATACTTACCATGGGCACCATGGCAATCAGTGTTTAGTTTCTGGTTATATTTATTTAGTGGCTTAGATTCATGTAATAGCAACATAATACGAAAGCAAAGTGTCACCCATGGAGACTGGTATACTCAGTGGAAATTTGGACACTTGGCACTGTTGGAGAGTCCTTCATTGTAGTGGAGAGCTACACTGGGGTCATCCAGTGGGCAGTGGTTAACTGGCCAAGTTCACAGACAAGGTGGTGCAGATGATTAACGGCTTAGAGGTGTCAATCGTGGTTTTTAAATTAGTAGTGTGTCAACTTTCACACTGGTTTACTCAAATAATTGTTTTAATATTTAATCTTTTTTCTCTAGTTAAAAAATATTTTACAGGCGTATTCCATAGACTGAATATATTTCCTCTGTACTGCTAACCAAAAGTTTTACACATTTTAAATAAATAGAGCTTCAAGTTACATATTGAACAGAAGAATTAATAGCAACTATTGCTAGAGCAAGCTATAAGTTAATGCTTGATTGATGAATCTAAATTTCAATTCATTATAGATCTGAAAATAGGCCAATAAATAAATACCATACCATTACATATACAATTGCTGTCTCAGTGGGAGTACTGTGAAAGAAGAGTGAAAATAACTATGACTGGGGAACAGGGATTCAAGTTAATCCAAATACTGTGTTCCAACATGATTACAGTTGTAGAAAATAAAAAAGCTATAAATGTTTATTATTAATACATATAATTATTTTGGTGGTTATTACTCAACTACTTTTATATCAACAAAACTAACAGATTCCTGATAGATTTTTAATAGGGCCTTATTTCATTCACCTGGGTCTGGGCACATATTAACCACCTGAACTACCTCATTGTCTCCCAGACCCACATTCCATGCCATTTGCTCTAATCATTCCTGTCTGGGCTACTTCCCATCCAAAATAATATAAGTACTTTCACATGCTTTCCATCTGGGCCATTTCTCTCCAGCCACGCCAATCCTCAGAGGAAATTTCTCCCAGCCACATGGTTCTTCTTTACCCTAACCCATGGCAGTCTCCTTCTACTCCTCTCTTCTGTCTCTCCTTCCCATCATCCTTCTGTCCTCTAAGCCTTCAAATCTTAGCTCTGCCTACCTCACTTTTGCCCTTCCCAGGTGTGTAAGCAACTTTATTTAGCCAATCAGGGATAATTTTACACAATATCATTTTTCACCAGAATACTGACGATTGGATTTTATTAAACAATTGCACGATTCACACCTAAAGGCTCTTGGCGCATCAGAGGGTGAAGCCTTGAAGATGACATTCACCCATGACAGAGAAAGCGGTCTCAGGAAAAAAATATGAAAAAAAAAAAGTTTAAGTAACACAGACTTAGTCTGGAAGGCTACAGAGTGGCTCCTACTAAGGCCCAAGTGTACTCAGGTCTGTCTGTGTTATAGGACCTGAGCCCACAGGGGTGGGATGCACTTGGTGAGGACTGAGAGTGCAAGATTGCTTACACTCACCTGTGGATACATCTGTGGAGTGTGAGGGAACTTACCTCCTCAGGAAGGAAAGCACACGAGTAGCAAGGGCCAGGATTCTCAGGTGGCATGCGTTTCTGTGCATGTACTCATAGCTATGTCCTAGGAAGGGTGCTTACCGTGATCCATTCTTTGGAAGTCAAGAAAGTCTGAGGTCCATCTAGTAGGTGGGCCTATTGAAGAGCTGAAACTTTAACTAGCCTGATGCCTCAGCAGTCAGTTAGTCTGTAGGCTTCCGTCAGTATCAGGATTGCCATGCTCTTCCACTCAAAGGTACTAATTACTTTTCTATTGCTGTGATGAAACACTGCGATCAAGGCAATTTATAGAAAAAAAAAGTTCATGGTTCCAGGGGGTGAGAATCCATGATGGTTAGAGCAGAGAGACAAGGAAGCAGTACAGAATGCTAGGGGTCTAACTCACATCTTGAAGCACAGACAAGAAACAGAGAGCAAAATTGGAATGAAGTGACATTCTAAAACCTCAAAGCCCTTTCTTGGTGACGTACTTCCTCCATCCAGGCCATACCTCCTAGACTTACCCAAACAGCACTTACCAACTGGGAACCAAGTCTTTAAAAGTCAGAGCCTATGGAGGACACTCTCATGCAAATCACTACAGGTACCGCGAGGGGGAAATCACAACACCATCAATAGCACATGTGCCATTTCCCCATTGGTGTTAAGACCTTTTGAGGGATATGAGGGCAGTCCTGCCCGCTGGCTTCCCTAGCTACATCTGCTTTGCTGGATGTCAGTGGCTCTCTGTGGTTTTAAGAGCATGGCTCTGCCTTCCGTCACCTGCTGTTCTGAGTGTAGTTTGTGTCCAAATTTTCCCTCAAGGAAATATGGTCATATTGATTAGGGGCTCACCACAATCCATGTGCACACATGTTCTATACCACTCGAAAGCCACATACTTTCCTGGCTACAGTCCCGAGGGGATCGAATAACCCTATCACACCACCTCCACCCCCATATTGTTCTTCTCAGTGGCAGGCATCACATGCCGTTCAAGTGTATCATGTCTACCTAATACTACTATTCCTCCGAGGACAGTTATGGCTGGTTAAATATTTTTCTCTAGTATGAACTGTGGGTTTATTGGCAGCTCTTAGCCGATCTCAGAGGCCCCTTATCTAGTGATAAGGATAGAAATGAGGGTCTGGCACTTGCAGTGGAAATCACTAAAAGGCAAGAGAGTTTCCAGGGCCTAAAGAGTGTGGTGGAAACCAGCTGATGTTAGCAGTGGGCTGAGCCCTCAGGACTTAGCCTGGGACTGGTGTGAGTCCTAGGAAGACAGAACCATCTAAACAACATGCAAGTTCCGGCAGCATGAGAGCTCCTGCCTGGAACGCTGGGCATTTCCTGATATCATCTATCTATCTGTCTGTCTGTCTGTCTGCCTGCCTATCTATCATCTATCTGTCTATCTATCTATCTATCTATCTATCTATCTATCTATCTATCTATCTATCTATCTATCTATCTATCTATCTATCTGTGTGTGTGTGTGTGTGTTTGTGTGTGTGTGTGTGTGTGTGTGTGTGTGTGTGTGTGTGTGAGATCTTCTGGAGCTGTGAGTTGTGTGGTTATTTGAAAGAGCAGTAGGCTCTCTTTACCACTGAGCCATCTCTCTAGTCCCAGACTTTTGCTTAATGTAAGTGCTTAAATGCCAACTCTTCAGCTTGGGGAGCTGAGGGGTGTCTGGCATTCTTTCCAGTCTCTGCTTTTCTTACAGAATGAACTGTATTACTAGTTAGCCTAGATATTCAGACAGAGGGAGGCTATGGTGTTTGATAGAGAAAGTTGACAGGCTCTAGAATCACCTAGGAGGAAACATCCAGGCATGTCTCTGAGGGAGTTCCCAGACCAGGTTCACTGAGGTGGGCAGAGCCACCTGCTGTGTAGGCAGCAGCATTGCCTAGGTGGGGATGTGTGTCTCAGCCCGAATACAAACGGAGAAAGTGAGCGGAGTGCTGGCACTCATTGCTCTCTGCTCCCTGGACTGAACACAGCATGACCTGCACCTCCCACCCTGACCACCTGGCTTCTCTGCTATGGTGGATAGCACCTGTAAGCCCTTCAACAAAACAAACCCTTCCTTAAGTTGCTTTTGTCAGGGGCGCCGCCATGAAGTTTTAGGGAAAGGGCCTAATGTGACCATCAATATCTGAGACTTGAAAAACAATCTCAAGTCTCAAAAACATCTTTAAATTAAAAAAATGTTTATTTTGTGTTCGTGTGTGCTTATATACATGTCACAATATGTGGGGAGGTCAGAGGGCATACAGGAGTCAGTTCTCTCACCATGTGGGTCCCAGGAATTGAACTCAGGTTGCCATGTGTAGGGCCTGGAGAGTTGTGCTATGGCTTCCTCCCAAGGCTGATGACCAGACAGGTTTCTCCTAATCATCAGGAGGTGGCATATTTGCATTTCCTCCCTCAGCCCCTGTGCTCTCATCCTGAGAGTTCCTTGGCCTGTGACATCAAGCTCCATTTCTTCACAGGGCTGTGTTCAAGTTTTCCATTCTTGCACATGGGATTAGGCACTAATGGCTGTAATGACTTCATTTACTTGATCATTGAAAGATATTCATTTTCCAGGTCAGCTCGTAGTGACAGACCCTGGGGGGTTGGGATTTCCATCTATTTGGAAGATCCAGCTCAACTCACAACAGAAGCTGCGTACATAACATTGAATTCGTCTCCTCATTTGCAGATGACTGTACTGACCCACTGTATACAGAACCTTGGATTATGCTACTGTCTAAGTGAAGTGGGGGTCCGCTCGCGTGTTTGAACTCTTTGGCCAGATTTGAAAACTTTAGTTTTTCCTAACTTAATGTAACTTAATATAGACTTGTCCCCCTATCCCAGAGACAGGGACTGTTTTATTCTCATGGAGTAATAAATTATTAATGAGAGAGAATCACTTTGTCCACACTTTAATGAAAGCCTTTGAAATTAGAATTCAAATTTTGCCGAACATTAGCTGTGTGGTCCTAGGCATGTCTCTTCACTGTCTGGATTTCAGTGTGCTGTTTGTGCCATTTGGGAACTGAACTAGGCAGCCTGGGACCCCTGTTTTGGATGGAACTTAAAAAAATCATACTGTTCTTAGAGTATGGGAGGATGGACATCCTCTAAGGAAATGGGACTCGCAGGTAGAAGAGGAAGTTAACTGTACAGTGTTTCCCGACACCACCGTCCCCAGCTACTGGGAGGTGGATCCGACAATGGTCCAAGAGAGACTTGGCTCCTGCCTTAGTCTAGTTTTGTTTCTGAGATAAGGTCTCACTATGTAGCTCAGGCTGGGCTGGAACTCCTGATCCTCGGCCCTCTGCCCATTGAGAGCTCAGTTACCAGTGGACACTATCACATTTGGATCTCTGTATACCTTTGTGTGTTTAGTATCTACCACGTACAAGAGATGGACCACCACGTAAGACACCCGTATCTGTCAACAGGGACAGCCCTGGCTCACAAGGGAGCCACTCCAGTGGACTAGCAGTGGCGAAATACGTGTTACTTCAATATGCTGTTTTCATCGTCAACATAATTAATTTTTCTAACTAAAATGCAGGCAAATGGATGGAACTAGAAAAGATCATCCTGAGTGAGGTAACCCAGAAGCAGAAAGACACGCATGGTATATACTCACTTATAAGTGGATATTAGCCATATAATATAGGATAAACATACTGAAATTTATAGTCCTAAAGAAGCTAAACAACAGGAGGACTATAGGGAAGATGCTTAATCCTCATTCAGAAAGGTAAATGGGATAGGGATATTAAGTGGGAGAAGACAAGGAACAGTACAGGAGCCTACCACAGAGGGCCTCTGAGAAACTCTACCCAGCAATGTATCAAAGCAGATGCTGAGACTCATAGCCAAACTTTGGGCAGAGTGTAAGAAATCTTATGAAAGAAGGGGGAAATAGAAAGACCTGGAAGGGACAGGAGCTCCACAAGGAGAACAACAGAGCTAAAAAATCTTGGCCCTGGGGAGCCTGCAGAGACTGATACTCTAACCAAGGACCAAGCATGGAGAGGACTGAGACCCCCTGCTAAGATGTAGCCCACAGGCAGCTCAGTCTCCAAGTGGGTTCCCTAGTAAGGGAAGCAGGGGCTGTCTCTGACATGAACTCAGTGGCTGGCTCTTTGATCACCTCTCCCTTTGGGGGGGGGTGCATTCTTGCCAAGCCACAGAGGAAGATGATGCAGCCAGTCCTGATGAGACTTGATAGGCTAGGGTCAGATAGAAGGGGAGGAGGACTTCCCCTATCATCGGACTAGGGAAGGGGCATAGGAGAAGAAGAGAAAGGGGGGGAGGGTGGGACTGGGAGGAGATGAGGGAGGAGGCTGCAGCTGAGATACAAAGTGAATAAGTTGTAATAAATAATAAATAAATAAAAATTTTAAAAATGCTGTTTTCATCTTCAACATAATTAATTTTTCTAACTAAAATTATATTTTACTGTAAAGTATATAAGTAATAGGTTTTAGAAATTATTATAAATAATTATAATTATTGTAAAATATTTTTATAAAGATATAAAATTATATTTTACTATAGAAATTTTATATAAAATATAAAAATATTTTATATTTACCCTGGACTTGTACATCCTGGCAAAATCTACTTCTGAGCTACACTCAGAGCCCTGAAAAGTTATTTCTGTTTCTGAAACCATGTTGAAAAATCAAATATGCGTTTGTCACTTGTTTCTTGTACAATGGAGTGTGTGTGTGTGTGTGTGTGTGTGTGTGTGTGTCTGTGAACCATGGCCTGTGTATGGAGTTCACAGGACAACTTGTGGGACTTGTTTTTTTTTTTTTTTTCCTTCTACCTGGGGACCAAACCGAAGTCACCAGGATTGGTGGCAGATGCTTTACCAACTGAGCCATCTCCCTGGCCCAGTGATTTATTTTTGTGAAGAATTACTTCTTTTTTTGCAGCACCAGTGATGGAACCCTGGACTCACACATTCTGGCAAACATTCAACCTCTGAGCTACATTCACAGCCCTGGAAAGTTATTTCTGTGTTTGCAACCATGCTGAAGAATCAAATTAGTGTTAGTCACTTGTTTCTTGGACAATCAAGCCTTCTGGGTGTAATACTAACATGATGATCTTGGCATTAAAAACTGCTATTAATAATAGAATCTTGAGTTTAAATAGAGATATTTAGATATCCTTCCCCTCTATTGCATTGCCTGTTACAATGTTCATTGTAACATAATGGTTTCTTTTTTCCTTTTTGCCATAAAATGGTGGCCCTTGATTAGCAGAATGACATGAAGTGGACCAGATGTCTCAGCCTCATTTAGTTCAGTCAATCATCACCTTATTTTTGTCTAAGAAGAATGGGGTAAGGAAGCTCCAGAGAGGCTTGGACTTTATTTTCCATTTGGATGGTCCAAAACAAACAGCCATATCTGCAGGCTTCACTGGGTCTACTGTGTGGAGTTAACCTTTCAGGAGGTGGGCCCATTTTCTCTTCATGTTCTTGCTGTGAAGAGAAAGGGAAGTCAAAGTGTCAGTGTCTGTCTTTCTTATTGAGGACCCCCAAAAATCCCAACAAAGCAATCACAACAAACACCCCAGCCTTGAGAGAAAGAGAACTGAAGAATAGCCCAGTTCTGGGGTGAAGTTTGAGAAAGAGACTTCCACATGAAAATGGAGTGACCAGCTCTCAGGACAGCAGCCTCGCCTTAGTTCAAGGCTAGATATGAAGTGTTTTTAGAATTTGGTGTTGAAGAACACAAGTTGTACTCACAAAGGTCTGTGAAGCAGAGTAGATTTTGCAGTGATGAGCAACAGGGTCAGACATCACAACTGACCCAGATGTGAGAACCAGATGCACACAAAGTCTTTGTAGTGACACTTGTTGCAAGATCGTCAGCAATCTAAGCAGGCTAAGGCTGGTGGGGCTGGTGGAGACTTTTGATCTAAGCCTCGCAGCCTGTGCACAGATGAGAGAAAGCCTTGAACCACTTTCAATCCGTTTATAAAGTTTTACTTTAAAATTTCAGTTTATGCTCATGTCCCAGTTACCTCCTGTTTCAGAAGAAGCCATTACAGAGATAAATTTAAAATTAACCATCTTCAAAGAGAAGCTTGCTCTTTCTGACTAGTCATGCAATCTGGGCTGACTCAGTTAGAAATGGAGAAAAGAAATGGGTTCCATCACTCAGCCTGTTGTTGGGGACCCAGGACTTAGTGCTTGGTGTTGAGCACCTATTCTGTGAGGTTTTAAAGTAACAGCCCTCATCCCCACAAGCTTCCCCATCCAGGGCCCTCTGGGAGGAGGCTTCCACAAACCACCTTGTAACTTCTACTGAAGTCGAATGCAGAACTTGTGCAAAACCAGAGGTCAGTTTCATTCATCACCAGCAATAACTTTCCCGTAGCTGCAACTGTTCAAGCATGAATGCGGTGCTAGCCTAATGAATCCTCTACTGGTAGATTAATTAAATATAGAGGATTGCCAAGTCCTTGCGCTGCTCATTTCCCAGAAGCGCAGGCACTACCGCAAGGGGTGAAGAGGAAAGGAAGAAACAATGGACACACATACAGAAACGCTAGGGTTGGTCTGTCTGGGCTCTCTGATGGAGGTGTTGTGGCAACCCAGAAGCTCAGATCGTTTATATACATTTGAAAAGGGAGGTGAGGTTACTGCATGGAGCTGAACGAAGAGTCAGAGTTATTACAGATAAACAAGGAGGTGGGGCTGACTAGGAGGCAGGCTTAGCTAATCTCAGCAGGAGCAGTTTCCTAGGGGACCAGTCTTCAGGCTGTAATTTGTGTGAGGGAAGACAGTTAGAGTGGACATTTTCTCCTCATCCTATCAGCATTTGTGCTTGACCTGAAGACAGATTTGCCATCCTCTGAGCCTAGTCTGGGGAAAACTTTCACTTGCATGGGGCTGAAGCACTGGGGTCCTTGACACGAATGTGCCCATGCCATCAATACATACATACATACATACTTTATTGCTAATGGAACTTTAAGAAAAACATTTTCAAATTCATGTTTCTCCAGGTGGTCTCTTATCAGTCAGTCTACTAAGGAAGTGTTGTATTTATTAGTAATGATGTGAGAATGAGTTTTTGCCAGGTCTTATACTTGATATAATTTAATCCTTAAAAGACTATTATGAGATATAGCTACAATAACTCATCCTTTTTGTAGATGAAGAAGTAGTGTCTGGTTGGCTAATTACCCAGGTTTCAGAGCTGGAAAATAGGAGAGAGGCTTGCTGAAATATCTGAGACAGGATAAATGTGACAAGGCTTATTTCAGCAAGAAATGTTCAAGAACTAGGCAGTGTTCCACTTGATCTCAAAGCCGACATCAGCACACCTGCAGAGACTAGGAAGTGACATTTAGAAGTTAATGTTGGGATCATGGCATTCTCCTTATATGGACACGGTGTGACGTGATTACCATAATCAGTATACAGTATAAAGTATACAGTATACATATACAGTGTTCTTTCAGTAGCCAGTGACTGGTTGACCATCTACTGCTGTGATTGGATGAAACTCAGTTATCTGTTTCAAGAATGTACTGTTGGGTTAGTTTGTAGTCGGTTATATACTGTTATTCTGCAGTTTGCTATGCACAGAGGTAGTTTGCATTGCGTTTTGTTGCTGATATACAGAAGAGACAAGGCAAAAGTTACCCACATAACAATGCACAAGCCAGGTGTGCCCAGGTGTGTTCAGGTGTGTCCATGTTCAAACAATGCTTGTAACTAGTCTGCAGTAATATACTTTTATAGATTGTGTAGCTAACCATAGACTTGGGAAAATCCTAGTAACAGGAAGCTTACTGAACATTTTCAGAAAGAAAGGAATGGAGGTACTGCAAATATTTTCTAATTAAAGAGTGGAAAATGGTGTGTGTGGAGTTTGAGGAATCAACTAATTTTAAAATAGTATCAGTTGACAAAAATTAGTAGAAAATTTGAAAAAGCAGATTCATAGTCCTTCCTTCCTTCCTTCCTTCCTTCCTTCCTTCCTTCCTTCCTTCCTTCCTTCCTTCCTTCCTTTCTTCCTTCTCTTTATTATTGGTGCTGTGAATGTGAAGAATTTAAAAATTTTTGCTCATATGGTACTTGTCTTAGTTTCATTTTTTTGCTTTTGCTTAGATACCATGACAAAACTTAAGGGAGAAAAGGATTGTTTGGCTCACCATTCCAGATTATGGTTGGTCATTCCAGGGAAGTCAAGGTGGCAGGAAACTTGGAGTGGCCTCTCACATCATAGTCCAGGAGCAAGAGCAATGATGAAATGCATGCATGCTGGTGCTCAGCTTGCTCCCTCCATTATCATAAAATTCTGAATTTCCTACCCAAGGATGGGACCAACCACAGTGAACAGGTCTTCCCACCCAAATTAAGTCAATCAAGACATTCCCTCACGGTCACGGCCAAAGGCCACTCTCATTCAGAAAAGTCCTCATTCAGACTCCCTTCCCAGGTGTTTCAAGCTGCTGTTCTATTGCTGTGAAGAGATAACACGATCAAAGCAACTCTTATAAAAGAATGCATTTAATTGGGGAGCTTGCTTAAAGTTTTAGAAGGGGGAGGGAGGTGGGATTGGGAAGGGGTGAGGGAGGGGGCCACAGCTAGGATACAAAATGAATAAACTGTAATTAATAAAAATAAAATAAAAAATAAAATGAAAAAGAAAAGGCCAGGTTGAGGAAGCTAAGAGGGATAAGCCAGTAATCAGCATCCCTCCATGGCCTCTGTGTCAGCCATTGCCTCCAGGCTTCTGCCCTGTGTGTGCTCCTGCCCTCACTGCTTTTGATGGTGAACTGTTAAATGGAACTCCCCAAATTGCTTCTGGTCATGGTATTTCACCATATCAAAAGTAACCATCAGACAGCTGGCTTCCTTCATACCTGTATCTCTCCTAAGTGGATGCCCATAGTCTTCCTGTGTTTAGTATTCTGGGGTCTCCAGTGCAACTTGGCCTTTACCTTCACAAATTCACATCAGGGCTTAAACAAACCTTCTCTTTTGAAACTCCCATCCTACCATACAATGCCCGGCCTCAGGTGCAGTCAATGAATTCCCTCAACTTTATACATTATTATTCGTGCCTTCAAAGCCATCATGAGATGGTTGATTTTGCCAGGTTCTGCTGCCATCTTGAGATGTAGCTCAGCTCCTTGGACCACAGCTTAGCATTAGCTTCTGTGTGCTGTGGCTAAGGAGACACCCATCCACTGGTCAAGTGCTCACTACCTGCCTGGACATCCTTAGTGTGCTTTTATCTTCATGCTGTGACCCCAAAGTAGCTCCAAGCATGGCTTCTTTTTCTATGCAACAAGGGAGTGAAGATGGCACCCGTAGAGCTGATGCCATTCATCATAAGGGAAAGGTTTCTAAGAAGCACCCCTGTAGACAGCAACAGTGTGTGTACATTATAGCCTTACTGCAGGGTGACTAAGGGGTGCGTATTTGGTTTTCTGACACCAGTGAAGAAGGCATGAAAGAAGAAAGCTTGAGATTGTACGTCAGTGTAGATGGTGAACAGTAGTTATTGTATCATTAGTCAACTGTCTGTTGCGGTGACAAAATAAGTGAAAAAAATCAAATGATAAGTAGGAAAGGTTTATTGATGGTTTTAGTCAGGGTCATTTGGTCTTGTAGCTTTGATCCTGAGAGGAAGCTGGACATCATCGTGGAGAGTGTGTGGTGGAATAAAGTTGGTCACATCTCAATGCCTGGAAAGCAACAGAGAGAAGAGGGGCCTGGGACCCAGTCTTCCCTTCAGAGGCATGTCCACAGTGACATCACTTCAGTCTGCTAGGTTGCACCACTTTCTGATAGCACCGTAAACCAGTGTCCAAACATTTAGCACTTGACCCTTTTGAAAGTGGGAGAGCATTTCAGAATCTCATTTAGAACCCCTGGCGTGGGTGTGGTGGTACAACCCATAATCCAAGTAGGAGACGGATGTGGAAAGATTGTGAGTTTGAGACCTACCTGATTTACACACTGAGACTATATATCAATCAATCAGTCAATCAATCAAATAAAAAATAAAACAGAAAGAACCTAGAGTAGTGCTTTGCAAATATGTGACTTTGGAAAGTGTTTGTTGATGTACTGATCCTTATTAATGTCTGGAGAGTCTTCAAAATGTGTCTTTTTTCTTGTGGTCTTTCTTGAACTACCATTTTATTACAGGCCACAGTGTATTACTAAAGATTCATTTTTACTCTGCATCTCTCATCTTTTCCGACAACTTCTGCTGCTGGTTTGTTCGCCTGCATTCCATGTTTTTCTTTTCCTTTTCTCCCCTACCAGTTCTCTTCACCTATGGTGATATTATAGTCTTATCATCTATCTGGCTTTCTCTCCCTTGTATTAACTGGCTTGTTCCCTCCCCCACACCAGCAGTTTAATTGGTGATTACTCACAAGCCCACTAATCTCAGAGCCATCTGCCATGTGCTGCTGCAACCTGTGTACGCAGAGAAGTCCACAGGGACAATGACTGTGGGCTGCCCTCTGAGAGAAATAGAGGAGCCCAAGCAAGGGTAACCTTCAACACAGATATCAAGAGGTTGAGCTGCTCCTGTGAATAGACAGAGCCAGTCACTACTCACCATGACCGTGTGTTGGCAGCTCCAAGTAGAAATGGGCATAAACCAGTCTCAAGCACAAGGTCTCTTTACACTGACTAGTCCATAGGGCTGAGGGTAGGGAAAGCTGATGGCCCCTCTACCCACATTCCCATTTTGTACACTGAAAATGTATAAGCCTAGATACAATTATTATGTTGTCATAAAGGAAAGATTAAGAATTGAAGCTTTGATTAAACTTCAGTGGATGATTATACTATCACTCCCTCCCTTCATTAGGATTCTTAAATGGAAAGACTTGAGAATTCTGAGGAAATAAACAGCCACCAGAGAGCACTGCCCTTATTATAGAAGCTGCTCATTGGAGATAATCAATTGCAGGGACAGAGAATACCGGCTCATAGGATGTAGACCGGAATTCAGACTTTCCGTTAAAAAATTAATTTAAAATCTCTTTTTTTGCATCAAGATATTTTAGTACATCCCACTGTATAGGTGTGGTGCTGTGTGCTGCATACCAAGAAAGCTCAGGGAGAGGGATCCTGGATCTGAGTCCTGGCTGAATTACGTAGTGAATCCCAAGCTAGCCTAGAAGTAAGACCCTATCTCACAAAACACAAACCTGCCAAACAAAGGAAGAACATGCTTGATATTTTAAAAAGTGATTTGGCTGATGTAGGTTAATGAGGCTCCATCCCATAAAACAAAAACAACCAAACAAAAGAAGGAAATGTTTGATATTTGAAAAAGTTTTCTTGGATGACGTAGTTTAATGGTAGAGCACAAGCCTACCATGAGTGTTCTTTGGGCTGGGTCCACAGCTCTACAAGCAATTGTACCTTCTCGAAACAAAACAAGATGGTTAGTTGCGACTGGAAGCAAACACCAGCATCAGCTTCACAGCTCTCAAGTCCAGTTGTTCATTATTATTTTAATTTTATTTTAAGTCATATGTATCTGTGTGTGTTTGTGTGAATGTGCGCACATGAGTGTGGGTACCGAAGGAGGCTAGGAGAGAACATTGGATCCCCTGAAGTTACAGGAAGCTATGAACTGCCAGACATGGGTGTTAGGAACTGGACCCTGGTCCTCTCCATCCCTTAACAGCCGAGCCTTAGAAGTTGCGGTTAAGTAACCTAGAATTATAAAATTGCACAGCTGAAATGAAAAAAAACATAATGGAGAAGGGAAGCTCGCCATGATGGCAGCCAGTGGTGAGGATTGGTAGAGAGGGGCTCTGTGGAAGGAACATCTAAAGCCCTTCAAGTACAGATATTAACGTGATCTCACTTGCTCTTCTGCAGTCAAAGTAATTTCAGCATGTTTTTCTCACTTTCACAAAGAGCCTTACAATAATCCCTTTCCCCACATACTTCTTCTTCTTCTTCTTTTTTTTTTAATTTCAGAATCTCCTTTCTCTGAGCAGAAAGATTCTCTAACTGCCTTAAACTAGGAGCTTAATTGCCTGGATAGAGTGAGATTTGTCATGTTTCTCTGTAAGAAATTGGAACCTTCTGGCAACTTAGTATTCCCCCGTGGCAGAAGGCAAAAGAACAACCGGGGATGATTCATATTTTCTAAGGATGCTTCCAATAGCTTATGTGAAATCTCAAGGATTAGTTATTAATTTCCAGAGAAGTATGAGCTGAGCCTCTACAGGCACTGTCGGCGGGAGCTCTGCTGCTCTGTTCTGCTAAGATTATCGGGAACTGCTCGGTAGGCTGACATGTCTTAGTTCAGTTATATGCATCGAGGGTAGCTGCACTTTCTTTCTCACCCAGGGGAAAAGTGAAGCAGGCTTTTGCTAGTGTTCCACCCATTCTGAAATACACTCTGCATGAGGGCATTGTCTCTGACGGGGAAACACTTTGGAGAAAGGCATCATTCTCATGATTTTTTGAAATTAATTATACTTACTGGATTCTGATCAACTGGCAATAACTTAATAATTTGGCTTAAATTACCATTAATATATGTCTTAATTTGTGTTTTAAGGAGATTCTTGGATTGTACAAAGAGCCGCTGTCACTGGCTGCATGCTAATCTTCATGTGTATGTGATGGTGACTCAGGATCACACTACTCAGTGTGGTCACAAGCATCTTCGTTTACGCAGATACACGCTGTGATATCACGTAGCACTGGAACTGCCCAGTGTCACCTCTTACAATGTATCCCATTGCTAAGCAATGCACGGCTCTCGCAGACATCAAGCAATGTTCCATTCCTGTACTGTGCATGAGTCAGAACCGTCCTTAACTTTTTTTCTTTTATGAAGCTGGATCTTTCTATGTAGCCTTGGAAATTTTTAATCCTCCTGCTTCAGCTTCTCAAGTACTGGGGTTCATTTCGGATTTTAGCTTATGGTGCATTTAGATCCGTTTCATTTACTTGACCATTCATGTAAATGTGAAATTTTAGTGTGGTTTCGCATCTATTTGTTACTTCAGTATAACCCAACCTTTTCCATTTTTGTCCCTGCCCATTGCATCTGGGAAGCCCCATTGTAGTTATTTTACTGCATGAATAATGCTAGTCCTATTTCCCACAGTCACTTCTTAGCTGTCCTATGACACTATGTCCAGAATGCCACTTGATTCTTCTTACTCCCTTCTCCCCTCAAATTTCCAGCACCATACAATAATAACTTTCTTTTGGCAAAGCAGTACTGGGATGTTTTTCTGAGAGTTATGCTAAAAATACGGGCCACTGCTTTTTTTCTTTTTACTACTTTCTTTCATGTTGTTTATTAAACCACAATTTTGCCAGGCTTGTACAGTCTGAATTACCCATTTAAACAGGGATGAGGCAAGTATTTAGTAAAAGCCCTATTCTCATCTGTTCATCCAAATAGATAGATAGATAAGATAGATAGATAAATAGATAGATAAATAGATAGATAGATAGATAGATAGATAGATAGATAGATAGATTATTAGCTGTCTCTGTGCTGGATTCTTCACTTATACTGTATTGCTACTTTAGAATATATTATAGTATACAGCATTATAATGCAGTATTCATTTAAAAGATTAAATAAATCAATTGTTTTATTTTTCATAACCAATCCATCATTTTGCTATTTGGGATCAATTATGTTATGTTACTCTTCAACAGTTTGGGGGAATCATTTTCTTCCTGTATTCATTGTTCTTCAGTCAAGCCTTTGTGGACTCTTAATGATTTTTGGAGCCATTTCACTGGTTTCAATCACCATAGTCCCATCCCTCCAAATTATCTGACATAGGGATGTTTTGTCCTTGCTCAAAAACCTTTAGAGTATTTTCATGTCCTAGAGAGCAAATATAGTCTGTAGCCTGCTGTTTTCTACCTTCCAAAATATGACTTCAATATATACAATTCGGTATTGCTGCCACTTGATTGCAAAAACTCATGATTTCCTGTTTCTTTCTTTTTCTTTTTCTTTTTTATTTTTGGTAAATTTTTTAACCCGAGTTTTCCTACTTGGGGGGCATATATAATAGTCTGTGTTTCCTAGAGTTGTGAGGATCGACCGAAACTCTTCATTTACAGCATTAAACACAGACCTGCCACATCAGAGCCACCCTTGTAGTTGCTCCTGCTCCTGCTATTATTATTGTTGTTATTACTGTCATAGCACTGCTCGATAATCCAATAGGTCAGTTTCGTTTCTCATCAGTTCAGTTCTACTTTGTGTTTTGAATTAAAATTTTGAAATGTCTGTAGAACCGAGACCTTTGGCATGCTTACTATTCAATCATCTTCCACCTCTCCTACCCTGCCTTTTTCTGTTGTTCTGGACCCAGCATACTGTCTGTGCATGGCAGACTAATGTCTCCTCCTTCCTCCTCTTTTTCTCCTTCTCCTCCTCTGTTTCATCCTCTTTCTTTTTTATTTTTTCTGCTTGGGTCAGAATCTCACCCTGAACTCCAGGATGGCTTCAAGTTTGTACTGGTTCTGCTTCAGCCTCCTGATGCTGGGATAACAGGCATGTGCCACCACCTAGCAACGCCATGTGTTTCTTTTTATCTATCTATCTATCTATCTATCTATCTATCTATCTATCTATCTATCATGTTCGGGTGTCTTTCCTGCATGTATGTTTGTCACATGTGCACGCATGTGACACATGTATCACAGTCATATCCCCTGAAACTGGAGTTACAGACTGGGCTGCCATGTGGGCACTGGGAACTGAACCTATGTCCTCCAGAAGAACAGTCAGTTCTCTTAACCACGAAACAATCTCTCTAGCCACCCCTGGATTTCTTATCAGCAACTACTTCTAGAGAAAGCTTTGTGGTTGTTGTACTTTATGGAAGATGTTAAAATTGTTTTTACATGTCTTTGTCTAACAAAATTACTGATAAATGCTTAATTTCACAAATAAAGGGTGATCTATCATTTTATTAAACCCGAACAATGCACTAACCTATGTTGAAATGGTGTTCTCAGTATAGAAGAGAGTACACTTTTTTTGCAATGCCTTCTACAGGAAATGCCCAGATTAGGCAACTCAGGACATAATCAGTTTGTGCTTGCTTTAGGATATGGGTGGAAATGAGAAATAACTACATATGAGAAGGAGTTTCTTTTGAGTTGATGAAAATAGGTTTTTATAGTTCTATGCAATTTTTATCATGTGTGTAAAAGCTGCCACAATACATATGCAGAACTGTTCAATGACAGCAACAATCTTGCTCAGGCTCCTCCTTTGTGGATGTATTCATTTGCAAGATACGTAAGAGCTTGCAAACTGCCATGCAAAAGGCAGGTAATGAGGTTCATTAGAGATAGCTCTTCACTGAGAAAGTTAAGTGTTAACATGCTATCATAATAATCAAGTTTAAAGAAATAAAACATAAAGTATGTTCAATATGTAGGTATGTGTAATTTTTGTTTTCTATCAAATATTTATTTAATATTCATGCATGTATATAATGTGTTTGGGTCCAATCCACTCCCCATTCCTTTCTCTCAAATTTCTCCCCTGTCACCCCTCTTAACATCCTGATTTCCTGTGCCCTCTCCTTTCTTAAGGGAAGCACATTAATGATTAGTCTATCTCCCTGGCCCCTGATCTGTTTTTTAAATACATAATTTACTATCCACAGAGTTGATTTTGTGCTGTCTGTGTGTGCATGGGTGTGGGACTGTGCTGGCTAGTTTTATGTCAACTTGACACAAGCTAGAGTTATGTGAGAGAAGACTCTATTTTCTCAATTGAGAAAACGCCTCTATAAAATCGCGCTGTAGGCAAGCCTGTAGGGCATTTTCTTAGTTAATGATTGATGTGGGAGGCCAAGCCCATTGTGCGTGGGCTTGATGGTCCTGAGTTTTATAAGAAAGCAGGCTGAGCTGGGCAGGGGGAGCAAGCCAATACGCCACACTGCTCCATGCCCTCTGCACCAGCTCCTGCTTCCAGGTTCCTGGCCTGCTTGAGTTCCTGCCCTCGCTGCTTCTGATGATAAACTGTAATATGAAACCATGAGCGAAATAAATTCTTTCCTCCCCAAATTGATTTTGATCGTGGTGTTTCGTCACAGCAGATAGCAACCATAACTAAGACAGGGATCATTTACTGAAGCAGGTGTAGCCTCTTAGGCCTGCATCCCTGAAGAAAAGCAACCCTCCCTGACCCCAGCAGCTAGCGAATGCCAATGGACCTTCAGATTGGGGTGGGACTTAGTTACAGATGGCTGTGAGCCATCATGTGGGTGCTGAGAATCAAACCCTGGTTATCTGCAGGAGAAGCCAGTGTGCTTAACTGCTGAGTAATCTCTCCAGTCCTGCTCCGGTGTGATTTTTAGTTTTTTTGTTTTTCCCCATTTAAACCATTATTCCACTCTTTATGTTGCTGCCATGCACAACCCTGTTAGTCACCCTTGACAGTTTGTTTGCTTCATTCCCCACAGACAAGCCACAGGCATTCTATATGTCAGCTGTCAGTTAATGTTCTGGGCTTTGCAGTCAAAATGCTCAGAATGTTTCCATCATTTCCACAGCCTGGAGTCTTGGTTTGAGTTATCCTAATTTCCTGCTTGGCTTATTTCAATACCATCTTCATTGTTTGGAATTTGATTTGACTTTTAGCAATCTAGCCTAACCTTTTATTTCTTCCCAAGAGACCCTTAACATTTCTTGCAACGCCGATCATTTCTGTTCATTTCAATGTCAGCTTGCCAGGGATGAGGATCACTTGGATAGGGAGTCTCAACTGAACACAGTCCTGATTGCAGTGATTGACATGGGAAGACCCACCATGGTTATAGAGAGCAGCTTCTGGCAGCAGCCCAGGTAAAAAGAGTGTGTAAGAAGGAAGTTGGCTCACTCAACTTTCTTTGCTGTGGTTGAGTTAACTTGTCCTGTTGCTGCTGCTGCCTCCTTTGCTGCTATGAGAACCAGCATTTCTAAGCTTCCATTGTTGGTCTAGGGACCAGTGGCTTTCCTGAATCTTCTGGGCTTCTAGCACTAGTTCGGAACTAAAAAGGAACCCAGCCTTGAAGACTGAGTAACAACCAGTTGTCAGTCCCCAACCCCAAACCTTTAAGAGACAGCCATTGTGGGATGATTACAATTGCTGAGGTGTCCAACCTCAAGCACCAAGGAGCTATCAGGTTCCTGGGTCTCAGCTGTGATTCTGCTGTTATTACTATTTAAATAGGACTTAATAAACTCAGAAATCACATAAAATTGGAAATCAACTCTCTGGTTTTGCTTATTTGAAAATATATTAATTTTTCCGCATTAGGTTTCAGTGGACAATCTTTTTCTTTTAACACTTTGGACAACCATTATGCTATTTCTGACCTCATATTGAGCGTTATTTTGTACCTGACACTTGCTCCACTGGCTGACCTTAATACTCTTGGTGTTTGTATTACTATAGTTCGATCAGAGTCTATCATGGAGTGGATTTCTTTTACCTTGTCCTACTTGAATTCATGGAAATTCATTAAAGTTTTAAATTCAGGTCCTCCATTAGATTTGGGAAAATTTTAACCATTATTTCTTTAAATATAGCTTCTTCCCTCTCTTCTCCTTCGGAAGCCATTATAATGCACATGTTACAATTTGATGGGACTCCACAGTTTCTTAAGTTATATTCACATGTCTTTCTTTCCGAGTTTTTTAAACTTAAGGATTTTTTTCAGCATCTGCTTTTCAAGCTCTGCTCACTCATTTCTCTTAATTCTTTTTTGCATCTGTGTGTCGAATTGTTATTCTAGTTATTCTATGTTCTAGATCTGGGGTTTCTTTTTAGACTTCCTACCATCATTGATATTTTTATTTTGCCCATACATAATTTTATTATCTTTACCTATATTTATTTATTTGACCTCCTTTTATTTATTTACCTTTATTTACTTGAGCTTCTTTTAGGCTGTTATTTTCAAAGTATTTGTCTGCTCTGTTGCCATGTGAGAATCTTCTGGCAATTTTTATTGTTCTTACTTTTATTAAAGTACTTTTCTTGGTGTGTTGTTGTTGCTGTTGTTAGTGTGTGTGTGTTTTAAGTGGCATGCTTGAAACTTGTAACATGGTAACTCTTGATATCAAATTCTCTTTTTACTCAATTTGCTGTTCTTTAGCTTTTTATTCATAAGATATCTCTTTTGCAGACTACAAAAGAAAGCCTAAAATTGGGGTTATTCTGAGCCTGTGTCTTTTGTTGTTTATACAAAATAACATTTAGTTTCCTGTGTGTGTGTGTGTGTGTGTGTGTGTGTGTGTGTGTGTATGTGTGTATAGTTTCTTTTCACTCTTCTAGTCTTTCTATGCTTGACTTCTTAAAGAGGAAACAGAACTAACAAGGAAATCTCCCCAGATGCTGTTTTCTGTCTCTGGGCAGAATGGAAATTCCAATGGTTGGCCACCTCTGCACATAACTCTGCCATCAGAAGTAGCAACCACCAATCAAGACACAGAATCTCAGTATTTAGAGGATAAGATCTTCTCAAATTAGTACCCATCAAAGGTTGCCTGTAGTGGGGCTGAGGAGTAGGGACAGGGAGACTCTGTGGTGTTCATAAGCTAAACTAGCAGAATTTAATTATTATTTGTCAGCCTTGCCTTCCATCAAAAAGTGAAATTATTCAAATAGGCCTCAGAGTTCCAAAATAGGCGATATGTTCCTGCTTATGCGATAGTTGTTGAGGAGAGATGAACTACTGATATCACCTGAAGTCTTTCCTCTCACGTACCTGTGCTTTTAGCTGAAAATTTTAGTATAACTGCTGCAGCAATCCTTTGAAATGTCAATCAGAATAGCTATTTTTCTCCCTCAAACGCTTGTCTGGTTTCTCATCCCACTTAAAGTTAAAACCAAAGTATTTACCAAGTGCTATACAGCTCATGTAATCAAGTGTCCCCCCTTCCCCCCCACCCCCGTAGCCATTTTACTCACTCCTACCTGGTACCCAATTCATCAAACACTCCCGGGCACTCTTGATGCAGGGACCACGTGCTTTCTGCTCCTGTCAGGAATACTCTTTTCTCAAATATCTATTTTGTTTTGTTCTCTTAGATGCTCTTGCTGTGTATCCTAGGCTGGCCTCAAGCTCACAGTCCTTCTCTACTGCTGGGATTCCTTTCATGGACTATAAATTACAGCTCTGTACCATGCCCAGTCTTTCCTTAAATATCTCAATTCTTCAAATCTCATATTTTTATTATTTAAAAATGTTTTAATTTATTACAATTTACTCACTTTGTATTCCAGCTGTAGCCCCCTCCCTCATCTCCTCCCAATCCTTCTCTCCCTCCCTCTTCTCCTCCCATGCCCCTTCCCTAATCAACTGATAGTAGGGGTCCTCCTCCCCTTTCATCTGACCCTAGCCTATCAGGTCTCATCAGGACTCTCTGCATTGTCTTCCTCTTGGCCTCGTAAGCTGCTGCCTCCCAGGGGAAGGTGATCAAAGAGCCAGCCACTGAGTTCATGTCAGATAGCTCCTGTTCCACTTACTGGAACCCATTTGGAAACTGAGTTGCCACGGGCTAAACAAATCTCATTTCTTTTTATCAATGGTAGACCTTTTCTAATATGTTACTTTCCTGATGAGTTCTTTTCTGATTTTCACCACTTTTTTTCCCCACATAATTTTGGTTTTCTCAGTAGCAATTCAAATTATTTAACACACTTAGACTTAATTGCAAACAACTTGTTTCTGCTGGATAATGTGACTCCACGAAGGTGAGAACTTTGTGTTTGTGTCTGTTTCTGTGTGTCCCTGGTACACAGTGAGTGTGCCTTAAATATCTGTTCAATGACAGAATCTACATATGCATGACTAAGTAAAGGTTGTGTGAACCCTCCAAGTCTAAAATGGGCCATCATTTCGGCAACTAGGAAATCTGTAATAAGGGGACTGATTTCTACAGCAGCCATCCATATTCATTGTGGAACAATTTGGCTTCATTAGAGTGGCTCATACCCAGAATAGCATGTGGATTGTCTAGAAATGACAAAGGATGTATTCTGCAGTTGAAGGAAAAAGGAATATATGTTATATACTTATTAACTTTTGTATGTCCTTTAATTAAACAGCTTTCTTACTATGTGGTAGGTTAAATAACAATTCCTGCCTACAGGTTATAAGATTATGTGGAGTCAAAAATGATGTAAACATTTACCACTACCGTAGTGAAGGATGCTTCTTTATTTCTGTTTGCCTCAGTTGAAACTCTCTTTCTCTTGAGCCTGGGGTAGGGATGCTATAAAACCATCTTAAGGCAGCTGAACTGCAAAAACTGCCCTTAGCAATTCCAAAGCCTGACTGCAATGGATACCTCTTCATACCAGTGAACATGAAACACAGGGACAGACCATCCATAGGCAGTTGTATAGGAGCAGATATCCACACCATTGTTGAGGCTATGGAAGCAGTAAGACGCTGCGGGTGAAGGTGGGGGCTGGACTTGCAGAGCACTAGCGTGGTCTGGGCCCACTAGCATAAAATAAACCTGAGTTTTCCAGCTTTTGGAGTGTTGCTTGGTCCTTTGCTGACCAGGTTTTCCATAACACAGTTCATTCACATAAGGTTTCTGATTCCAGATGTGGTCAGTGATGCTGTTCTTCAGTAGTTATTTACCTAATACATACAAGGTTCTGAAATGTTTCTAGAAACTCAAGTTATGCTTCTGATGTCTAAGCAGAGTGTAGACGGAGAGTGTAGTCGTTAATGATGGGACAGTGTAGAAGGCTTTGGAAAATAGATTTATAAAGAGAGCACATGGGACCCATTCTGTTTACCAGCAAATGCCAATATAGTGTGGAAAGACAAGGATTCAAGAAAGAGTTCTAAGAGAAGCTAGAACAGAAGAAAGAAAGAGATGTGTGATTAAAAAAAAAGTATGGACTGACTGCATCCTTTCCCTCTGTGGTCTGATAATACCACCCACATTGGGAAAGTGAGCAAGGAGAAGGCAACAGAGTCCATGTCAGAGGCAGCCCCTGCTCCCCATACTAGGGAACCCACTTGGAGGCTGAGCTGCCCATTGGCTACATCTAAGCAGGGGGTTTAGGTCCTCTTGATGAGTTGTCCTTGGTTGGTGCATCAGTCTCTGCAGACAGTCCTGAAGAGACTTGATAGTCTGGGGTCAGTTGGCAAGCGAAGAGGGCTCCTTCTCTCTGCGGACTGGGGGAAGGGATGGGGAAAAGAGGGTTGGAGGATGGGACTAGAAGAAGATGAGGGAGGGAGCTATAATCAGGATGTAAAGTGAATAAATTAAGAAAATTAAACTTAAAAAAAGTACAGTGTTTGGGTAAGGAGGTGGTCTGTTGTGCCTGAGGAGAGGCAACACACACATCTACTCACCCAAATACAGACCATTACAGACCAAAGTACAGATGCCACCAAGCCTAACTTGAGGAATCAATGAATTTTATTGGGGTTACTTACAGAAATATGGGTAAGGAGTTCCAAGAGCAGAAATGACTCAAAGACAGCTGTATGACCAAAGCCCATCTTCACAAAGCTGGGAACCCGGAGCATGTTTCACAGCCTGCAGAGAGCTAAACAGGTTAGAGAAAGTCCTCTCCAAATAACTCAAGTTGGTCTAAATCTCTTCTACCAAGTGACTCAAGTTGGTCTAAGTCTGTTCCAGGCAGCTCAGCTGGTTTAGGCTTCTTCCAGGCAGCTGATCTGTTCTCAGTGTTCTTTTCATCTTGGCTCATCTAAGAATCTCCATTGCAGTATGACTTGCCTGAGGGTGACACTTCCCAGGTGTCGTCATTGCTTACTCTGTGAGGGACACGTCTAGTGAATCTGGTCTGTTTCAGGGACTTCCGGAAGCTCCCTTGAATAATTTAACGTCTGTTTTAAGGAACAACCCTGGGAGATGGAACATTTCAATCTTAGAGGAAACTGCTACATAACACAGGCAAAGTGAAAGAGAAATTATGCAGAATCTGGGGATCTGGCTTAGTGGTAGGGTACTTGCTCAGTATGCTTACGGCTCTGGTTTCAATCCTCAATGTAGAAAGAATGCAAGAATGAAAGCAAGAAAAAAAAAGAGAGAATTTAGGCAAAATTCAGAGCATACTGAAAATGTAAAGTGATCAAAACTATGGCACAAGATGGATGGGTTGACACAAAATCTGGATTGTAAACTTGGGTCAGACCACAGTTTGTGTGTCATGCTTATTAAAGGCTGTGATGAGTAAGGATATGTTTTATAAGAAGACTGACATGGAAAGAATGATTATTTAATTATTTAGCATTTATTTTGGCAGTGAGTCCTGTTGTCTTTTCTGTCCATGAATTCAGTCAGCTCTCCTATCCATAGGTTCTTCATCTGTGGATTTAACAAATAAAAAACACCAGAACTTTCATCTATAGTAAACATGTTTACACATTTTCTCTTTTTGAATACATGAACATCATTTATTCTTTAGGATTCTCAAAGGCAAAAAACGACCCATGTGCAAAATATTCAATAGACATTTTTGTTATTATTCTTTGAACAGCATGGTATAAGGATTTGATAAATAGTATTTACATTTCATTAGACAGTGTTTGCACATTAGGGATGACTTAATAATTATGGCAATATGTTTGTAGGTTATAGAAAACATCACACCATTTTTTGGTAAAAGATTTGAGGACCTGCAGAGTTTGGTGTCTGAAGGGGTCAGGGGCTTGTAACCAAGTCCCCATGCATAGAGAGTGATACCGTGCACATTATTTATTTGGTTCTTACATCAGGCTTATAAAGTACAAGTTTCCCCATGTATCATAACAAAGGAAGTAGACATGGAGGAATTAAGAGAATAGCCCAAGGTTACAAAACTAAACTGAGGAGGGAGGAGTTGAACCAAAGTTTGTCCAACTTCAAAGAATGAATAACCACTGCCAACTTGTTCCTCATGATTTTCCTATTATGTCAGCAGGAACCAGATGAAATTTATGAGTTCAGAAGTGACAAATAGGCAGTCTCATGACTGTTGAAGGTATTAGAGGGATGAAGCTTAATATGAACTCTGAAATAGAGGTTTCCAGAGTTTTCCAGACTCCAAATTATGGTCTAGGATAATCAGCCTGAAAAAGCACCAGCTTATCAGAAACCACAGTATTTGACACATTGCGATGTCTGAGAGATCACAGAGGCTTGGGCACCAGGTTTACTGGGTCTCCATTCTTAACCAAAGTTGTGGGAGTGTAGTGTGTACTCTAGGAGGTGCTTAGAAAAGGACAACCTACTTTCTGCAGCAGCCTTATAATTAAGAAGTTTCACTTTTTCCAGTGTTGAAATATAACGGATACATGTGAGCTGTTATCAGCCACAGACTGTAGGATTCATAAGTAGAAATGCTACAAATGCAGGTAATATCTAGCCTGAATTCTATAACTGTATTTTGTGTTGGAGCTGGTAATGATGCCATTTATGCTTACTGCTACAATGAAAACACAGATTTGTTTGATTCATGAGCCATGTCTATGGGGAAAGTGATAACCATAGTTAGCAGTTTATATCAAGTTGTGTCGGGGGAAAGTGATAACCATAATTAGAAGTTAATATCAAGTTAAACACTGTTGATCCTCTTGTCTACATTTCTCTTTCTTTCATGACTTCTCTCCCTTTTAAATAGATGGCTTGGGACAAAGTCAGTATGCACAGGCAAAACACACAGATCTACAACGTCTTTGGGACACATGCTTAACTTTGGTTCTTTCTTTCCAGAGAACTCTTATTTATTTATTTTTTCTTGGTCAGAGGAGAGGTAGGAAGCCCAGTGGGAAACCTGATTAGGTGAAGCTTCTTTTAGTCATATTCGTCTTTGGAATGCTGGGGGGGGCACTAAATGGGACTCCATGAGTGGCATGTTCAAATTCCACTGCAATCAAGCAGCAGTGGAAAGTGCAGGAGCAGAGAGATTTTGCTATGGCATGCTTTGCTGAGTACCCACATTGTTTACACTTGCAGCTATATGCATCATAATTCTACCTGTTGTGGTCATAATAAAGAATGAATAAGTCACATGAAAAAGGTCTATTTCTTTTTTTTCACTATTGTGGGCAAATAACATTGTGGAATTATTTATCAAAGAATGTTTCATCAGTTGGGACTGGGCTTCACAACTTTGTATCTTGATTGGTTGTAGTTTTCTGTCATGGTCTTCATCTGCTGGAAACTTTTCTTGATGAGGGGTGAGAATTATCTTCACCTGCATGTAGAGGGATAAATATTTAGAATGTGGTTAGTATCCTCTTGGCTTCGTAAAGCGATGGTTGTATGTTACCCTCAAAAACATGGACTCACTAGCTCTGGATAGCTGGCTAGGTTTCCTGTAGTACACATAATTTTCCCCTTATTTAAGTCCAGTCAGAGAGCTTTAGGATCCAGAGCAACAGGGGTTTTCTGTGAGATCATGTCTCCTAGAAATGTCAAAGAAGCTACATCTGTGATGTCTCACCTACATGGCTGCCCAAACATGACCTGAAGAAGAACTGCAGCAATGGATATGCTTACCTGGGAGGGAAAGAGTTCACAAGGCCTTACCCGTACACAGAATCTGCAATTAAGGAATGTTGAAAGTTGGGAAATAGTTTTCCCCAGGGAACAGCACACAAGCTGATTATATAATAGCAGATGGTCATCCGTGAAACCATATACTTCCAAGCAACATTATATAGCCTGAGCATGTTGCATTTATATGTGTATGAACACACACATACACACACAAAACACACACCCCAATTAAAGAAAAAGAGACAATGAATTTGAAAGAGACCAAAGTGGGATATATGGGAAGGTTTGAAGGGAAGAGAGTGACGAAGGAAGTGATGTAATTATAACATCCAAATTTAAAAAATTTTGAAAGCTAAACTGATAAAAAGGACCTCTCACTCCTAAAGAAAGATTCAATGCCAGACCATTTTGTTTCAGCAGCATAGGTAACCTTTTACATAAATAAATGAAGTACTAAGACGAGAGATATTTGGTGAAGTACTTTCTGCAGAAAATGATGCTTGTAAGAGAGATAGTCTAAGCAGGATTCTGAACAGACAGACATCAGATGCTCAGCGTGCTAGGAACCACTTTGTTTCCTGACTGTGGAACCCTTGAGGTGAGCTCCTTCTGCTGATTAACATCACCTTGGATTAAACTAATTGGCTGTACCCAATCCCTGAGTGCATATGCTAATAATAAATCCAAAGACATTTGTTTCTTTACACGAAATGAGCAGGTTGCATATTCAGTGATGTTTATATGAACCACTCAAATTACTTACCCTTTTCTTCATAAAGAAGGGTTCAACTTCTGGTAAGTACAAAACTATTTAAAATATTTCTCCTAAGAATTATGTTGTGTTCATTTTATTCTGATTTTCCCTTTCATATTTAGATTATAAACATGTTTTGTCTTTAACTACTAGAATAATAAATGTTATTAATAATTACTGTCTGTAATGCAAATCTGACAGCAATCTTTACAATATGCTGAGATGGAAGTAAGAGAAAGCGTTAGTGTCAGGAAATTATGTATTCCATTTTAGTGAAATATGAGGAAAGTTTATTGTATTTTTGCTTATAATACCATTACTTATTTGTTATAGAAAACTGCAGTGCATTAAAGAAAAAAAAACTTTCTCATTCAAGTGTTATGGCCACCACAGTGAATAACTGCTATATATTTTCTCTGAGTGTCTTTACCCTCCAGCCCAACCGGTCTATGAAAGTCTGTGATGAAATGAATTAATTTTACTACAATATCATCTGTGAATTGCTCTGAGAATAACCGTTCTGACTTTATCAATTTCTTATATCATCCTTCCTCAACTGTCTGAATTCCTACAATGTGGGAGAAACTCAAATTGAAAATATAGTGTAATTAGTGAAATGACATACGCATCTTTTAGGTCCATCATTTATTTTGCCATATGAGTTGGGGACCAGATGTGTCATATTGATAGAGGCAACTGTTCAGGTCTGAGGAGCGGCGCAGGATTAAATGTATTATTGACTGAGACCCATCACAAGACAGACAAGCATAACCACAAGTAAGCCTATCACAAGAGTATCACAATTTCCTCTTTAATCTCAGGAAGAATTCATAATTGTTCTCTTGTCTAAGTTTTGGCAATGGAAGGGTTCTGAACAGAGGAGAGACAATATTGATAGCAAGCTGTCCCATCAGCAGCAATAGATTTCACTGTAAATTGGGCTGGAGATAAATAAATTTTGTTAGTCAGCTCCCTTGCTGTCTCCAGGGAGTCAGTGGGAAGGAAAGAAGCAGGTCTCAAGATTCCAGTTTCCTTATTACCTCTGTCTCCACTTAATCTTCAGTGTGAACGGAATGAATTACTTGGTTGGTTTTCTCAGTAAGTCCAAAGTTTATTACTGCCTTATCCCATTGTCAGAGGGCGTATGTTTGAAAATGCTCGTAAGAAAACTTTTCTACCCAAGCTTTGATTAGTTTTGTAAACCAAGACAGAAGCACAATTGTCAAATGGCACATTTTGCCATCAAGACAGCGCTCACGTAGCTGGTCCTGCTCCTGCGTGGTGGTCACACGTTGCCCTGGTTTCCCTTTCCTCCTGAGGGCATCCCCGCTACTCTGCATTCGGCATTTACACTTTTTATAGATTTCCTCTGGAAAGTGTTACCTTCCATTTCCTGCCTTCAACTGGGACTGGCCATCCCTTCATGAGCATTTCCTTGATACTCTGACACATCATCGGGTCACTCCCGAATTACACTATTAATGTTCATGGATTCCCAGGGAGGCACATGATTACAATGGGGGCAAAGTCTGACCCACTTCTTTGGAAAGGAATTTGGTTTGTGACCTCTTACCCAGTGATTGCATTTTGCACCCAGTGAAGACAGCCCTTTTATTTAATGTTCATGCTGAATCTTCATTATGTTTTGTGTTGTACATACTGGGCCTACCTACATTAGTGTGGGCTCTTAAGCCTAACTTCTGTAAATGCAAAACCACCCAGCTCCCTAGAGCTTCCCCTAAGTGACTTATTCCACTGCTGTATCTTCCAGAGCGTGACAATCTTCAGCTCATCTTCATGGATTTGGCTTAAAACAGGGCTGGCAGTAATGAAATAAGAAAAAGGCTGAGGGAGGGTGGTAGTTCTTTCTCCTTTGGATTTTGTCTCACATCTTTTCCCATTTGATTGTGGTACAAACTTCTATGTAACATGTATTAACCCCAAAGCAAAGAAATATAAAACTTTTCAAGACCCTTGACCATGCACAAATCTATTTCCCAAATGGCCACCGAGTTAACAGCATTTCAAACAGCAAGATGCAGAAGACTAGTAACATTAAAATCATCACAATGCCCTTGCAGAAAGATGCATTTCATTTTTCCAAAATAAATTAAAACTGAGTCTCAAAATACCTATTCATGAATTTTCAAATAAACATGTACGTGAACAAACCTAAAAATAGCTGGAGGTAAAGGGCTCTGAAGTCTTTTATTTAAACAGTGAAGGATGTTTAAAAATAGACACAGAGTAATTGTACAGATTTATGAGATATAGTGTGGTCTCAACCCAATACAATACAGTGATAGACCAAGGTGAATGGTGTAACTAGTTCCTCAGATATTTGCCCATTCTTTAAAAAAAAACCCTTAAATTTATTTATTTATTTATTCATTTTACATCTCTATTAAAGCCCCTTTCTTCCTTTTCTCCTAGCTCTACCCCCACCCTCTTCCTCCTTTCCCAATTCCCTTCTCCTCAGAAAAAGGGAGCCCTCCACCAACCCGCCCCAGCACATCAAGTCGCACTAGGACTAAGCAACTCCTCTTCCACTGGGCCCAGTAAAGCAGCCCAGCTAGGGGAAAGTGATCCAAAGACAGGCAACAGAGTCCATGTCAGAGACAGAAGGTGCTCTAACTGCTAGGGGACTCTCATGAAGACCAAACTGCCCATTAGTTACATATGTGTGCAGGATAACAGTCCAGTCAATGCATGTTGCTTGGTTGGTGGTTCAGTCTCTGTGAGCCCCCATGGTCAGTTGACTCTGTTGGTCTTCTTGTGGAGTTCTTGTCTCCTCCAAGTCCCTCTATCTTCCCCCAACTCTTCCACAAGAGTTCCCAGAACTCTGCCTAATGTTTGGCTGTGGATCTCTGCATACGTTTCGGCCTGCTGCTAAGTGGAGCTTTTAAGAGGATAGTTACGCCAGTCTCTTGTCTGCAAGCTTAGCCAAGTATTTTTAATAGTGTCAAGGGTTGGCCCTTTCCCATGGGATGGGTCTAAAGTTGTGCCAGAATTGTTTGGTCCTTCCCTCAATTTCTGCTCCATCTTCATCCCTTGTTGGAAGTTTGCATTAAACATTCTGTGTGTGTGTGTGTGTGTGTGTGTGTGTGTGGTGGGGGTTGGTGTCTACTCCCTCCACTGGAAGTCTTGCCTGGGTATAAAAGGTGGCCACATCGGTTTCCACATCGCCTGCTGCTAGGAGTCTCAGCTAGAGTCACCCCATAGTCTTCCAGGAGTGTACCCTGTCACAGGTCTCCAGCTTCTCACAGAGATGTTCCTCCACTGGTTTCCCTTCTTCCTGCCAATGCTTCTCACCTCCCACTCCTGCTCTATCCCTACCTGATCCTCAGCCTCATTCCTCTTCCTACCTCCTCCCCCCACCCAGCTCTCTCTCCTCACCTACTTTGGATGTCTATTTCCCCTTCTGAGGGGAGACTTGAGCATCTTCCCTTGGGTCCTCTTTGGGTCTATGGATTTTTCTACAATCTATAGTTATGGTTAACCTGTACTGTATGGCTAATATCCATTTATAAGCAAGTACATGCCATGTGTGTCTTTTTAGGTCTGGGTTACCTCACTTAGGGTAATATTTTCTAGTTGCATCTATTTGCCTGCAAATTTCATGATTTCCTCATTTTTAAGAGCTGAGCAGTATTCTATTGTGTAAATGTATGTTTTCTTTATCTGTTCTTTGTTAGAATGACAACTATGTTGTTTCCAGTTTCTGGCTATTATGAATAAAGCTGCTATGAACATAGTAACCCTTTCTTTTTGTTGGGAAGATACGACATCTCTGATAACTAGCTGAAATATCCAATTAACTTAGCCACAGTGAACAGAACAGACAGGAGTCATTCTTCCTGTCCACTTGTACTCAGACCCTGGTGAATCAGCTTCTTACCTTCTTATAGCTGAAGAGGGAAAAGAGATTAAATAGGCTGCCCAAGGTCAGGTCAGTGATTATCAGAGGATGAGAGGAGGTTTCAGTTTTGCTGACTCTCTTGAAAAGCTGGATTTCCCTGCTGCTCATGCACTTGCCTGCTAGCCACCTTTATTATCTTAAAAACTATAATCACTTTAAATCTCCGGGGAAGTGAGAGGGGGAGAACAACTCATTTTCAGGTTGATCACAATGTTTTTGGTTTGTTTTCTTTTTTTCTCTTCTGAATTGCACATAAAGATTTGCAAGTCAGTTGGGGAGAGGCATAGCTTGCAAATATTTATGTAGATGATTTGGGCCAGATTTACAGTACAAACATGCCTCTGCTATCCCTACACTACCAATCATATTTCTTTCATTTGTCTTCAAGGCTGCCGGGCTTTCTTATGCTTTTAAAAGCCCTAACAGTTAAAATGATTAAAGACAACAGAAACAGCCACAGTATATTATAAAGGAAGACCTACAGCTAGATAAAGCCCTTCTACAGCTTCTAACATTGTCACTCAGATTCTGACCTTAAGAAACACCTCTACCTATGGCTTACTAAAACTGTTTTCTTTAGCTGGCATGGTGCTTTAATCCCAGCACTCAGGAGGCAGAGGCAGGTGAATCTCTATGAGTTTGAGGTCAGCCTCATCTACAAAGGGAGTCCAGCACAGCCAGGGCTACACAGAGAAACTTTGTTTTGAGGGGAGGGGAGTGGGGGTAGGTAGCCTTTCTTTAATTCCCCTTTGCTATTTTGCTTTAGAACAGGTGGTGCATGCAGCAGTTAGATGACACCATTTTGGTCAGTTCCTAGTAATTCTGTCACTTATTCAGTGAACAGCTCTCAACATTATGATGGATGATTTATCTACATTTCCTCCAATCTGCAGAGGAAGAGTTTGATTCTGTTTTAACATATTCATTACAGGTCTCCATGATATACTGTTTGCTTAATGATACCTATCCCTTTAGATATGCTCATTACAGGTTTCCATGATACATCCTTAATGATACCTATCCCTCTAGATATGCTCATTACAGATCTTTATGATTCATTCTTAATGACACATATCTATCTAGATATGCTCATTACAGATACCTTCTTTACTGAATGTTACTTATTCTTCTAGATATACCCATTACAGATTTCCACGATACATTCTTTACTTAATGATACATATTCCTCTAGATATACCCATTACAGATTTCCTTAACACAGTCTTTACTTAATGATACTCATTCCCTTACAGTTGAATGTCAATCTGAAAAGTCTTTTCCTCTGTCCCCTTCCCCCCGCATCTCTGTGTTAGGTCATGAAGAATTATATTGATGAATCGTCAAACTAACTTTTCTCATTGGAGGACCTCTGGTTTGTGTCTCTCTTGTGTCTTTTGTTTTTTGAAATCTTATGTTCTTTCTTTTTTTAATTTTAAAGATTTACGAAGTTTGGTAACATCTAAAAAATTCAGCTGAGGATGTTGCTCAGTTGCTTAATATGTAGCCTGAAAAAAAAAATCCATTATGTAACCAGCAAGAATCAGCAACCTTTGCTGGACCGACTGTTTCTAAAGTCCACTTCTAATGGCCAGCTGGGCAGGATCCCTGATTTTGTGTCAGCAAGGGGGGCTTGGGTCACTGCTTGGAAGTGTTCCAAGCATACTGCACACAGGCTTTGCTAGCTTGTTTGGTCAGTGTTGGCAAGTTCAGCCCACCAAATACCTTTGCAACAGTTCTCGTAGGGCAGTTTTCCCAGATGGGCTGCTTCACGGCTTGCTGGATTAAGCTGGGAGCCGTCATAGCTGGAATTATTTTCCTGTCTGTGGTAATCAGCCAACCCTCCTGATTTTCAACAGTCCCCTCAGCGGTTGCTCTTTTTCTTTCTTCTGACTTACACAAGGGAACTCTGGGAACACTAGTAGGGTGATCATCTCTTCTGAGGTGTAATGGATGAAGGGAGGACTGCGCATTTCATTTAGTTGACACATCAGAACAGGAGTTTGGAGGAGCTGGCAGGCTGGTGGAGGTTGGTGAGCATGGCATCAGGGTGACTCCACTGAAAGGGCAAGACCAGGTGGTTTTGAGACTGCCTTGGCTCTGTGTAGCACTGGAAGTTGGAGCCAGTCGGAAGGTTGCATCACGTGCAAGATTTTATCCTCTGGGGAAGCTAATGGGGGTGCTTTCTTGGGTCTTCAGGCTTGACAGTCTGTGAGACTGTGAATCTCACATTGGGACTGTGCAGACCCCATGAGGAGAACTGTTCCTAAGCAAGAGCTGGTGGAGTTTGTATGTGCCTAGCCCGCTGTGGTACATAGGGGCCAAGGCCAAGAAGACAGGATTCTCCTTCAAGTAGGTGCCAACCTTACAGTGACTTTAGAGGTCTTACCTTAGCATTCAGTCTGTCCCTGTGCTCAGTTACCTTCTTTTACAGAAAGGTGATTGTCCATTTAAATAAAGCAACCTCAGCAGAACCCCTGGTTGGGTCCCAGTCATAGGTCATGGCCACAGAGCTGTGGGAGGACCACCACAGGCATCTGCACACTCACCCATCATTCATTCAGAAGTTATACAGCAAATTCCTAGTCTGTTTCACAGGAGACCAATCTACTACCTTTTCCTTGGAGACCAGTGCACCTCAGCAATCACGTCAAGGCTTTAGATGCAGTCTCCTGCAGGTGAGCCAGTGTACACTGGCACTTCCTGCCCATCTCCCGGGGCTTCTTACCATGAAGTCCCAGTCTATCTCTCTGGGGGTTCTTATCTGGTCTGGATGTCCCTGCCCAGTCCCATCTTCTTACATTCTGAGACTCCAATTCTGGGTCTCACAGTCCCTTTGGCCATGGGCAGAATACCCTGGAATCCCATCTGGGGTGCGCAGTTCTCAGTTCCGGAGGCTTCAGTGGGCTGCGAGGTCCCAGAGCAGCAGCTGAACTAACCGGGGTCATGGTGAAGGAGATCTCCCTGGGAGGCTTCAGAAATGCGGGGATCTTTCTGGAATAAGCACTCTGATACCAATCAGAGTAGAAGAGGGGAGATGTCAATGCTAGACCAAGGGCAGGACAGCTTTGATCCCTAGTCCGGTTTGTATGCTTTTACACTCTAAAACCACAAGGAGGGGAGGGCAAGCAAGCAAGTTCCTACAGAAGCCTACACAGCAGTTAGCAGTTATTTGTAAGGGCAACGGCTCGTTTGTTTCAGCAGAATGACCTCCAGGTCATTTTGTTCCAGACAGCGAGTGACGTTAGGCTTGACAAGCAGGCAGCACAGGCAGAGCCTTAAGTGAATCACTAAATAAACTGATATCTAGTAAACTGTTTTCACCTTACTCTACCTCACACATTCAAATCCGTGTCATAATAACGAGATAATAAGATCTTCATTCAATTATATTCCATGATTATCTTTCTATGACAAAAATATAGATGCCTCAGTTGCATAGGGTTTTGTTGTACTGACATATATACCATAATGTATTTACCTTCATCTTTTTGAGTGTCAATATGCTATTCTAAATTTTTGTCCTAAATATCCCTAGTCTCCTCCCCAGCCCCAGTTGAGGATCCAACTCAGGGCCTTGAATTCGGCAAGCTACTCTACCATTGAACTAAATCTCTTGGTTTTACTTATTTTGGTAGTCTCTTAAGACTGTCTTTCAAATTTGGCAATCTATTTAATAAATATAATCTTAGGACTATTCTGAATGTCTCCGGCGGTAATGAGCAAGTGTCAGCACTATCATATAGGCACAGTGATACGGAACATTGTGGAAATAAGCCGTTTTCTCCCTCTTTAGGTCTCATCCAAAATGAGTGAGACGCCTACTAGTTTCTCCATGGCTCATCTGACTTCTTCGGAAGGTCAAGTTCCTTCCCCTCGCCACTCAAATGTCACTCATCCCGTAGTGGCTAAACGCATCAGCTTCTACAAGAGCGGAGATCCCCAGTTTGGCGGTGTAAGGGTGGTGGTCAACCCTCGTTCCTTTAAGACGTTTGACGCTCTGCTGGACAATTTATCCAGGAAGGTGCCCCTGCCCTTCGGGGTGAGGAACATCAGCACGCCCCGCGGAAGGCACAGCATCACCAGGCTGGAGGAGCTGGAGGACGGCGAGTCTTACCTGTGCTCCCACAACAGGAAGGTGCTGCCGGTTGACCTGGACAAGGCCCGCAGGCGCCCCCGGCCTTGGCTCGGCAGCCGCTCTGTGAGCACACATGTGCACCTCCGCTCGGCTACTACGACCGTGGCCACCACTGCTCCCGGCATGCTTCGCGCCCCAAGGAGGCTCGTGGTCTTCCGGAACGGTGACCCGAAGACCAAGCGTGTGGTCCTCCTCAGCCGGAGGGTCACTCAGAGCTTCCAGGTCTTTCTGCAGCACCTGACGCAGGTCATGCAGTGGCCGGTGGCTAAGCTGTATGCCACAGATGGAAGAAAAGTGAGTGTTCTGGTGGCTTTAAGCCATCTCCCGTGTGTGTGCGCGCGAGAGCGCGTGCATGTGTGCTTGCATGTGTGCGTGCGTGTGTGTGTGTGTGTGTGTGTGTGTGTGTGTGTGTGGTTGTGTGTGCGTGTACATGTGCATGTACATGTATTTTAGTAGTCTTTTTCTTCTTGTCAGGATCTGACAGGCCATTGGGTTGGCAGGGATGGGTATTCTCCCTTTCTGTTTTGTTAAAGAATGCCATTTGTGTAGTTTTTCTTGGAAGGGAGTGGCCAAGAATAGCGTTTTCCTATCTAGAGAAATCCTTCTCCTAGTGTCCCTGTGGCGGGTCTGCAGGGCCTGCCGCCAACAGCACATGCCCAAGAGATCACCTTCCAGACTTGCTTGCTCTTCCACCAAGCCCTTTCCTAGTAGGCTCTGGATTGGCAGGCACTTGGCGCTAACTGTAGGCTTTGGTCAGAAATACCACACAGCTTTTAAAGATTCCTTTAGATCTGTCAGAAAATTAGCCAGTCACTCTCTAACTACTACACAGGCTCAGGAGAGTCACTGGTCTGTTTACGCCCATCCCCACAACCTGCCTAGATTATTCTGTGTACACGACTGGCAACTAAAACAAACAAACAAAACCGCTTGGTGATTTTTTTTCTTTCAATTCTGGGAAGCTGTCAAGTTGAGCTATAAGTTATAAATATGCCACGTGGAAATGACAGTACTTGCTCATGTGAGGACCGCGACTCTGATTTCTTCCAGGTTCCTAGTCTCCAGGCAGTGATACTGAGCTCTGGGGCTGTGGTGGCAGCCGGAAGGGAGCCATTTAAACCAGGAAATTACGACATCCAAAAGTACTCGCTTCCTGCCACGTTACCAGGGATCTCTCAGCGCGTGCACCGGAAGGGAAAAGCTATCTTAGAAAAAAGAAAGAGTAAGTACTTTATAAATAAACCTTATTTTTAGAGCTGAAACTTTTTTTTTTGGCACAACAATAAAAATTATATTTAAAGGACCAGGCTCATTCATCTGAAAAGACAAAATGTGTGAGGACTGAAAGTATCCCAAAATGAAATTGGCTAATTTATAGTTGGAAACAGTCACAGAAGTTATCTGGTGATTTTTTGAAAGACTTTTCCAAAAGAATCAATGATATACATTTTTAAATGGATGAAGTATACTTTTTATTTTTAATAAAACAAAGTGTCAGAATTTCTTGCTTTGGAAAGAGTTTTAAGGAATTGAATTTGACACCTCTGGTAGTTGTACATGTTTGTCTGAATGAGTATTCATAGCTGACCACAGCAAATCAGTGGGCTTTCTCTCTCTCTCTCTCTAAAAAAAAAAAAAAAATCTAGTTATATGCCCTCCCCTTGGAAGGTATTCCTGTGAAATTACCAATTCTCAGAAACACTTTTTGATCAAAGTGGCTTATGCAGCCAGCTCATGCTAGCAATAATAACCTAAATTGCGGAAGGTTTAAGATTTGTTTAACAGTGTGGTATTATTCTTACCATAGGGAAGAAAGAGATGTCTTGAGGCCCAAGAGCGCGCGAGAGGCTAACCCATTATTCACTGCGCTCATATTTCCAAGGACATGTAAACTATGGCAGTGTGCTGGTTGCCACTTATACTTTAATTTGAATTTTCATTCTCTTTAAACTTGGAATACTCTTTATTTTAAGAGATAGTAATCCCTGTTCTTATTGCTAATATGGCTGAAATAATTATTGCTTTCATCTATTATTTCAATCTTACTTGTCAGTGTACCTAATTTTGTAGGTATTAACTACCAAATATATATTTTGCATATAGTAGTACTGTTTTACCTTGGTCATTTGTTTTCTGAAGTGGTTTGCTCTTTTTGTGTCTCTTATCAGCTGCTTTTTTTTTTTTTTTCCGGGCTGTGATTTTCAGGCTGTGAGAGCTTTGATAATTAAGTTTTGCTTCAAAAAGTTAAGAAAGAGACATTTTTATTTATCAAAAATTGTAAAAATATTTTTAGGTTTAGCTCCGAAAACTTCAAATGCAATTACTGTATACAAGTCTATAAGGATTCGTTGGGGGAAATCTGTTATATTAAGAAGCACAACTGCCAGGGTTAATGACAGAAACCTCACACAAAAAGGAGCACAGCACCATATCTAACTCAGCTGTTTCTTTATGTGTATATTAAATCAACTGCACTGACTACACAAATAAAGTTAAATATTATTTGATCAATCAAATACTAAAGATGTTTCTGCTTTCATAAAGCTTCTGTGGTCTCTTATGTACAGATGGAACACTACCATAAATGGCTGTTTGCCTCCCTTTCTTACATAAATATGCAGAAATTTCTTGGATTCCAGTTTTAGTATTGGTAAACAAATAAAACCACACAAAATATTTTTATCCAACATAATCATTAGGAATTTGTACTTTATATACTTCTTATTAACATTCTTATTAACACAAAGTTGTTAAAATTAAAATTGTGTAAATATCTCCATTAAAGTATGGTTAGTTTACTTTTTAATAGTAGCTTGGAAAAAAACAAAGTTCAGTAAAATTTTTTCGAATAAACCATTTACTACATACAGTTTAGAAATAACTCTAACGTTTTTATCGTAAACAGAAAAATGGTATTTTGTACTAACTTTTCCTTTTCTTCTTTCTTTACTGCTTCTCCCTTGGGATATTTACAACTTCTTTGCTTTCCTCCTGGTGTTTTGATGTGGTACCTTTTACTCTTAAAATCTTGAAAGTGAGCACACATATCCATCCAGTCCTAAGGTCCCAGACTGATTCTCTGGCTTCTGAGAAAACGTACGATTGTATTTCAGACTGTTCTGTAGCTCCCGAGAACTTCTTGGCCTTAGAAAAATGTGATTCTCAGACACTGTCGACATATCCTTCTGAAGATGGTGTTGAGAAGTCAATTATTTTTAATCAAGATGGTACTATGACAGTTGTGATGAAAGTTCGATTCAAGATAAAAGAAGAAGAAAACGTTAAGTGGACGACCACTGTCAACAGAGCCAGTCTTTCTACTAATGACGAAAAGAGTAGGCTAAGTAGTTACCCAGGAAAGCCAGATGATCGATCACCTAGCTTAAAGCTTGCAGCGTGTTCATTGTCTGAGGACATCACAGACATTACCCAGCAAGGCAGTTTGACAGAGGAAGAAAACACTCAAATGGCAGAGCAGCAGGCTGAGTTGTGTAGCTCTGCTGGTTGGGAGAATGCTTCTGTGGAAACAGACATTACTCAGGGAAGCCAGAAACAAGTAAAACGTTTTTATAGGCCTCCAACCCCAGGGCCAAGGAGAACGAGAATGAGACAAAAGAAATCTGTGATAGGTACTGTCACTGTAGTATCAGAAACAGAGGTTCAAGAAAAACAGTTTTCCTATAGTGAAGAGAGAGAGGGTGGAGAAAAGTCTGAATATCACATGTTTACACATTCTTGCAGTAAAATGTCCTCAGTATCTAATAAACTTGTTCAGATCAGTAGCAACGATGAGATGGAGTCAGCATTAGAAAGAACAAAGGAAAGTGGGCTGCTCAAATCAAATGCCATAAATGGGGGTGCTGTAGAAATTAAAAGTCAACAGGTCTTAAAGATGTGCCATAGCAACGGTTTACCAGTAACTGTGTCAGAGAACTCACTCGCAGAGGAAGGCATAGATGATAGAGTGGTGTCAGACAAAGCTGGTATCAAGCACTTCAGAACTTATGGCAATACCAATGACATGTTCAATTCCATTTCAGCAGATACAACTCTTTCTTCAGGTACCAACTCTCAAAATGGCAAATGTATTTCTGAGGTTCCTTCTATAGGATCTTCTACCCTTTCCACAAGAGTGGACAGGCTTGTTAATGGATTTGCTCCTTCTGGTTTAACAGAACTTCCAAAAAGTGGAAAGCAGGCTTCGTCCTCTTTTGTCAGCAAAAAGAAGAAATCACAGCAGAAAATGATAAATTCCAAGTATAAGTATAAGAAAAAAGTGACTGAAACCAAAGGAACCTCTAATAAAGTTGGGAAAATAAACAGAGCAGGAGTAACTGCACAAGAAATAGTGTTGCAAGATTCAGACTGTACTCTTAAAGAAGGTAGAGTGTGCGAGGAAGGCCTTGATACAGGTGATGTGGTAACTGAATCAAATAAGTTTTTTTCCAAAAGTAGTTTCAAAATTTCCAAGAATTTCCATAAAAATAAATTAAATACTTCTCAAAATCTAAAGACTCAAAAACTTTTAGCCAAAAGAAAATTCAGACCATTAAATATTATAAGCGTAGGAGGAGTTAGAAAACAAGAAACTGGTCAAGGAGATAAAGTATTTCTCCACAGTGAATCTAAACTTTGTAAAAATAATTTGGAAAATCAAAGTTTACTTCATGTGTTTAATATCCTTGAAGAAAACCAGAAAGTTTTGCAGAGATCACAGTCACAAATGGAGATAGTAACTGGAAATTTAAGAGGAATGACGAAAAAGAGTTTAGTACCAAAAGTTAATGATTTACATGTATCTTTAAAAAACCAGAAAAAACAAAAGAGAAATAAATTGACATCAGGTGCTATAGTAAGTGATCAGCATGATACAACCAGGGCAGATCCATTAGCTTTGAGAAAACCTGATTTTCCTGAGGGTATCCCCCATCATTCAGTTAAGAGCTATGTACAGAGATGGTTGCAGAGTGTAAATCCATATCCAGATTTTGAGCATGGAAAGTCAGTTCCACTATGCCAAGACAGAAGTAACGTGGCAAATTATACCAGTAATATCTTTCCAGGACATAATCTCCACACAACTTCTTCAAAAGGAAATAGTTCTGTTATGGAAAGTAATAGGCACAAAACTAAAAGTGCCAATTCGATAGGCAATAAGAATCAAGAGGCAGGTAAATCTCTTGTTGCTAAAGACAATGGTGAACAGCTTAATAAACATCTCTGTGAGAGCCAGGATGGGTCTGTGAATGATTCTTACTTGGTTACTCTGCATGACCATTGTACTTTGTCACAGACAACTATTAACGATCATAGCACTAAAAGTAATTTATGTACTGAAAAGTCAAGATCAGAAAAGAGTTTTGTTTACCAAGAAATGAATCTAGCTACAAAAAGGCAAAGTATTGAGGTTGCCATTCAGGTAGACACCATGGGAGAGAATGCTTCAAAAGACTACTTACCAGCCCTTTTGCTTCAGCACCTGGAAGCTTTTGTTTCTAATAATCAGAAAAATCAGAATGGAACTGCTCAAATGCCAGGTTCAATAGCAGATGTTGTCTTCCCTTCTGCAATATATAAATCATCCACTAATCTCCTTCTAGCTTGGCTTTTGGTACTAAACCTAAAGGGAAATATGAACAGCTTCTGTCAAAGTGATGGTCATATGATCACCAGCAGATCTTCAGAAACAGTTGCTCTGTTGGAAGTTCTGAAGCACATTGCCATCACAGAGGAAGCTGATGACTTGAAGGCTGCTGTTGCCAACTTAGTGGAATCAACCAAAAATTACAGTGGGCCCAGTGGGAGAGAACAAGGTACAGTACCAGCAAATAGTAGAGCAGCTAGCGTTCAGAATGCTGTCACGTGTGATGACAATGAAAGCACACAGACGACCATCTTGGACGAAGGCTACTCCATCAGGGAGGACTGTGGCCCTGAGTTGTGCGTTTCAGAAATGGTTAGCAAGTCACATAACTCTCTGTGTGAGATGTGCACTGGGAATGTGAGCTATCCTCCAAAAGGGACAGGTAATCTGAGTGATGCCTTTGTCACCAGTAATAGTTCTACTGTGAGTCAGCGCTCCACAAAGGATGCTTCTCTCCTAGGAGGGGCCTGTTTACATACAAATGGTGTGTGTTCCCATAAGGCTTGTGCTCAGAAGGAGAACAACATCTATGAGGCAGCTTGCCCGAGTGATGAGACTCACATTCTCATCAGAGACCGCAATACGATTGACTCTGTGGATTCAAAAGAAAACAAATGCACTGATGATTTGGAATTAACTGAAGAACTCAAAAGAGTCAATGAAGTTCCAAAAGATCTAAATATTTTGGCAGACCCTGTGTATAAAAATGACTCTAATGTATCAATATCATCTCAAAATGTCATTAACTTAAGCTCCCATGATCTTTTCCTAAGTAAAACAGACCCAGAATTTGATAAGGACTATAGTCCACTAGAAGAATTTAAAGATTGCTCACTTAAGAAAATTTTGAATAAAAAGAAATATATATCTCTTGATAAGGAAGAATCAAGGACTTCTGAAGAACCAGGGTCAATAACCAATAGTGTGACATCAAGTGAAAGAAATAACACCTCAGAATTAGAATCTTTTGAAGAATTAGAAAGCCAAGACACAGATATCTTTAATATAAAGACAAGTGCTAGAGAAAAAGCTACTGAGGAATCAATGCAAAAAGAGTTAGAGGCTGAGATGACTTTGGGATTGATGAACACATCAGATAGGAATATTATAGAAGAGGAAAGAAGAAATAGTGTGATTTTGGAGACAACTGGCAGGGATCTGGTGACACCACCATCTTTAGTTTTTTGCTACAATTCCAATAAAAATACAGAAAAGGAGATCAGTGTAGGGGAAAGGAAAATGAGAGTTAAAATGATGGTAGAAAGCATGGAAAATGTAAGTCACACAGAGTCTTCTCTTAATTTTAAGAAACACCACAGAAGCCCGGTGACTTCAGACTGGTCAGATTATAGAACAGACAGTGAGAGTGGACATCCTTGTAAAGCATCCAGTGGTGATCACAATGACAGTGATGGCATTGCCCAAGAGAAAGAGTACAATAAAGGAATTGTTAAAAGGGCAATAGAAAAGCTTTATGGCAAAGCAGAGGTTATCAAACCACCATTTTTTCATGGGTCTATCCATAAATCTCAAGTTTGTCCTTATAATCCTGTGGAAGTTCAAGGTGCTAAGAAAACAAATTTTTATGATTCTGAATGCCAGTCATTGGTCTCTTCTGAAGGAGTATCTAGACGTTCACTCATGTTGCAGGAATTCCAGGAGGAAAGACAAGGTGAAGTGGATGTTAATGGTACAGGAGACAGTTTGGGGGCCAACAGCATAGAAAAGGTTATAAAACCAATTGAGCATGAGAAGGTCTTTGTGGAAAAAGAGAAAGGGAAACTGATTGAAAATGGCAAATGGCTCCTGCGAGAAAATCATTTGTGGAGGGTGTCGTCTGACAATCCTGGCATGTACGGCAATGCAGACACCACATCATTGGATACTCTAACTGATAAGAACAGCATTGAGGTGCCATATTCACATTTTGGAGATTTGGCTCCTGGTCCAACAATGGCTGAATTGTCCTCTTCAGAAGTGGAGGAAATGACTCAACCCCTTGAAGTGAAATGCAATTATTTTAACTTTCCTCATGGCAGTGACTCTGAGCCTTTTGGTGAAGATTTTCTAGATGTGCAAAATAAAACCTGCTCCAAAGAGAGACTACCCAATCATCCCAAAGAAGAGAAGAGTAATTACCCATCTGAAAGAATATGTACATCTGTTACTCAAGCCTTTGCTCCTGCTGGTAATAAAGTCCACCCTGTGGATGATGGTGCTATTAAAACTCAGCCATTACCTGGAGGTAATATAACTCATGGTGCACTCCAGGAAGGTGACTCTTTGGATAAACTGTATGCTCTTTGTGGTCAACATTGTCCAATACTAACTGTTATTATTCAGCCTGTTAATGAGGAAGACCGAGGTTTTGCTTACCGCAAAGATTCTGATATTGAAAATTCTTTGGGTTTTCATTTATGGATGAAAATGTACCCATTTCTGCTACAGTCAAACAAAAACTTGTTTAAAAGTGAAAGCAACAAAGTGAGTGCAGGCCAAGAATTTACTGATAAGGCCATTGGTGATCTGTTTGATCAACTTTATTTTAAAAACATGATTGACTCGATGGATAAAAGAATGAAACACAAATATGGCAAGTCTTTTGAGGAAGCTATTAGTTTGAAGAAATTCCAATTACATTTAAAGAAAAGGTTTTCAGATCTTTTGCATTCACCATTGTTAGTTGTGGGGGATGTGAATTCTATTACAATAAACCATAGCAAGTGGACAGATAACTTAAAAAGTGTTGATGAGAATAACAACATAATCAACAGATTCCAGAACTCAAGAAAAACTCCCAGCCAAGTAGAAAGAGAAAATACCAGTTGTCAGTTCCCCCTTGAACTGTTTGGTCAAGTTTACTTGTTAGATATTTGCCAAGCTGAGAAATCTTTAAATATAAAGAACAGAAATAAATTAGAAGTACATTATATTTTAGAAGGTGAAATTCTTTTAATCTGGGAAAAAGAATATCAATTAAATGTAGTAGATATTGAAAACAATAATGAGCAAGGTAATATATAGTTTCAGTATTAGCATTATTATTACCTGTCAATATGTTTTCTCCAAAAAAGATGCAGTTCTGGGATAGAATTCAGGGTAGATTCTCTCTAAGAATTTCTTACTCTTTTAAATTGAGACTACCCCGGAAATCATAGTCTTGGATAAAAATGATTTGACTTTCTTCATTGCTTTGTTACTCATTTTCTAAGTAATTAAAGTTCTGTGTAGTTTTATTTTAAACTTATATAATTTCTTGTATCTATGACTTTTTTTCATGAATATATCAGAAATATAATCAGGACAAGAAATGTGTCTTTAAAAATATTGTCAATTATATATATGTAATATTTTGAATATTTCATTGAATAAACGTAACTTTAAACTAAATTATTTATTAATGTAAGTGGTGATTGAATAAAAAGCATGATTGCAAAGTCTCCAGTACAATCTTCCAGTATTTTATTTCAGAGAGTTGTCTCTAGTCTCCTCAAAATCTTCATTGACATTTCTAAGTATTCTATAAGACAGTATTCACCAAATTCTCACGGAAAAAGAGTTTATCAATCACTGCTAAGTTGCACCTACAGTTCTTTTTCTAGAAATTAAAATCTTTAAAAAATTTCTTTTCTTTCTTTCTTTCTTTCTTTCTTTCTTTCTTTCTTTCTTTCTTTCTTTCTTTCTTTCTTTCTTTCTTTCTTTCTTTCTTTCTTTCTTTCTTTCTTTCTTTCCTTCTTCTTCTTCTTCTTCTTCTTCTTCTTCTTCTTCTTCTTCTCTCTCTCTCTTTTTATTTTACAACTTATTCATTATATATCCCGATTGAAGTCCCCACTCTCAATTCTCAATTCCTCCCAGTCCCTCCCACCTCCCTCTTCTCCACTAATCCCCTTCCTCTAGTCCACTGAAAGGGGGAGTTCTCCTCCTCTGCTGCCTGCTCATAGCTTGTCAGGACTGCCTGGATCCTCTTCCTCTGTGGCCTGGCAAGGCCTCCCCACCAGGGGGCAGTGATCAAAGAGCAGGCAATTGAGTTCTTGCCAGGAGGGAGCCCCTGCTACCCTTTGTTGGGAAACCCACAGGGAGACTGAGCTGCCAATTGGCTACTTCTGAGCAGGGGTCCTAGGTCCTCTCCATGCATAGTCCGTGGTTGGTACATCAATCTTTGCAGAACCCCCTGGGCTCAGGTTTTTTTTAGCTTTGTTGGTCTTCTTGTGGGGCTCTTGTCTCCTTTTGTCCTTCTATTCACTTCTTCTTCTATAAGACTCCCTGTACTCTGCCTAAAGTTTGGCTGTGAGTCTCAGTATCTGTTTCAATCCCCTATTGGGTGGAGTCTTTTAGAGGACCCTCCCATTCAGTTTTCTCTCTTTCACCACTTCTGCTGTCTATCCTGGTGGCCATTCGGAATGAGATGTAAGTATCCTCCCTAGGGTGCTCCTTGTTTAGCTTCTTTAGGTCTGTAGATTTTAGTATGGCTATACTATATTATATAGCTAATATCTACTTATACATGAGTATATACTATGCCTATCTTTCTGCTTCTGGGTTACCGCATTCAAGATGAGCTTTTCTAGTTCCATCCATTTGCCTGCAAATTTCATGATTTCCTTGTTTTTAATAGCTGAGTAGTATTCCATTGTGTAAATGTGTGACAATTTCTTTATCCATTCCTCTGTTGAGTGACATCTTAGGTTGTTTTCAGATTCTGGCTATTACAAATACAGCTGCTATGAACATAATTGTGGGATATGGGGGAGGTCAGAGAGAAGAGAAATGTAAGGGGTTAGAGTAGGGAAAAGGAAAGGAAGACATGATGTAATTATATTTTAACTGCAAATATATACATTTCTAAAAATAAATTTATCCATCTATGTCTATCATATCTATCATATCTATCTATCTATCTATCTATCTATCTATCTATCTATCTATCTATCTTCTGTGATCCATCCATCTCTCTATCTCTAACTGGAGCTAGAAACTGTAGATTGAGAGAACATTTGGTGTTTGAGAGGTCTGGGACATCTCTCTCAAAACAATCCTTTCTAGGTCCATCCATTTACCTGAAAATTTCATGATTTGTTTTTTCTTTACAGCTAATTTGTATTCATACATATGTAAATAATTTTAGGTAAATATAAAATGATTATTTGAGTTTTTATCAAATAACCTTGGTGTTACTTGTTCCTCATCTTTCTGTATTGAACTCTCTCCCATCCCCAGTTGGAGTCTTCTTCTCATTTTTTACTTTCTCCCTAAATGTGTTTTCTGCTATTTCCCTCTCTAGCCTCCCACTGTCTTTGTGATCCCGTATACTTTCCTAGTTTTTTGTGCTTACTCCATGCTATATGCTCACATCTGAAAACTTTGAGTTAGGAACTGCAGATGAGAGAGCACATACAACATTTGTCTTTCTGGGTCTGGTATAACTCATAAAATATAATCTGTTCTACCTTCAAATTTTGTGATTTCACTTTTCTTTACAAATGGATTTTATTTCATTGTGTATACGTACTACACATGTTCATTTTCCATTTATCTATTCGAGGACATTTAGTTGTTTTCATTTATAGTTACTATGAATAGGGCAACACTGAACATGGCTGAACAAACAGAGCAGGTTGTCTAGTCTTTGGGGCATATGCCAACGAGTTGTGTAGCTGTGTCACATGACAGATTCAATTGTAATATTTTGAGGATTTTTCATACTAGTTTTCAGAGTGGCTGCATAAATTTGCCTTTTTTTTTTTTTTTCAACAGTGAATGAGAACTGCCCTTTGCCCACAAGCTTTTCATCATTTGTTGTCAGGCCTTATATTGATATCAGCCATTCTGAGTAGGGTCGTATGAAATCTCCAAGTTATTTTACTTTTCATTTCCCCAATTGCTAAGGATGATGAGCACCTTTAAAAGCTATTGCTTAGCCAATTTTTATTTCTTCTATCTAGAACTGTTTGGTTTAGATTGCTAGCTCATTTTTTCATTGGGTCATCTTTATCTTCGCTCCTTGTTTTTGAGTTCTTTGTATGTTTTGGATATTAATCCTCAGATATGTAGCTGGCAAGATTTTTTTCTCCCATTCTGTGTGTTTCTCCTTCACTCACTTGATTGCTTCCTTAGCTGAACAGACAAGTTTTAGTTTTATGAGGTCCCAGTTGTCAAATTTTGGCTTTCGTTCTTGGCAAATGGAGTCTTACTCAGAAAGTCTTTTTCCTGTACCTACATCTTGTAGGGTACCGCCTATGTGCTTCCCCTCCCCGAGTTTAGCAGTTTTTGAATTTTTAGTTTCAAATTTAGGTCTTTTATTGTCTTGGAGTTTCCTTCCTTCCTTCCTTCCTTCCTTCCTTCCTTCCTTCCTTCCTTCCTAACTCCCTCCCTCCCTCCCTCCCTCCCTCCCTCCCTCCCTTCCTTTCTTTTTTTCTTTTTAGACATTCAGTTTTTCCATTGTTATTGTTGAAGATGCTCTGTAATAGTTTGGATGAATAAAAAAAATCCTTCATTTCTTTTAGATTTCCATTTTAATGAAGTACAGGTCTTTAAAGCCTCTCCTTACAATATTCTGACTTTGATGCCTTGTAATTCTTCCCTGTTCGTTCTGATTCTGTTAATTTGGGTCATCCTTTTCTGTCTTATGGCTAGTTGGGCTAAGGGTCTGTCATTCTTGTTTATCTTCTAGAAGAAAATGCTCTTAAATTTGCTTGTTTGTTCTTTGAATTATTGGTTTCTATTTCATTAATTCACACTTTCTTTTTTTATTATTTTTTGTTATTTAGTGATTTGGGGTTTGGTTTGTTAATGTTTTTCCAAGGTTTTGAGCTGAGTTATGAAATCATTTATTTGTGCTCTTTCTGATTTTCTAATGTAGCCATGTAGACCTATAAGTGTCCCTGTGAAGACTGCCTTTACTGTGTCTCAGATATTTTAGTATGTTGTGTTTTCATCTTTGTTTAATTTCAGGATTATTTTGATTTATGCATTGAGTTCTTTGACTTATCATAATTCAGTAATAAGTTGTTTAGTTTCCATGAGTTTTATACAGTTGCTATAGTTTTTCTGTGTTTGTATCAGCACGTGGTCTTTTTCAGAGAAACTTCCATGTTCTGCTGAGTAGAATGCATATATTTTGGTGTTAGAGTGGAATATTTTGTAGATATCTGTTAGGTCCATTTAATGTAAAGTGTCATTTTATTTCTGAGGGTTTTTTTTCTTTTTCTAATGGTTTTTCCAGATGACCTTTTAGAGAAAATGGAGTGGTAAAATCACTACTATTATTTGGTTTGTGTTAATCTGTATTCTAAATTCCTTTAGTACACTTGTTATGAAACTAGAGATATCACCATTTGGTGTATATCTGTTTATTATTACAAAAAATTCATGATTATATGGTCAATTTTGGAGAAGGTTCTGTGAGGTACCGAGAAGAATGTGTTTTGTGTTTTGGTGAAATGTTCTGTAGATATCTGTTAGGTCCCTTTGATTTATGATGCCTGTTAGCTTCATTCATTATTTTTCCATTTAGTTTCTGTCTTGATGATCTGTTGGTGAGAGTGGTATGTTGAAGTCTCCCACTATTAATGTGTGAGGTTTGATGTGTGATTTAAGCTTTATTAATGTTTCTTTTTTCCCATATTGTTTGCTTATTTATTTCGTCTAGATCCTTTACTGTACGTTCAAGTTCTGACACTCTCTATTATTTACATTCTACTTGTAAAGTTTTCCCCTGAGTTTTCTAACTGGGATATTTAGTTTTCACTTCCATCTTCACTTCAGCTGTTTTATTCTTCAGCATCATTTCATTCTTCTGTATATTTGCATTGTTTTGAACATCACTCTGACAGTTATTGTTATTCTCTTGGCTTACAATGATGTGTTTGTTGATGTTGTCTTTAAATTTCTTAAATTCTTTGTAAAGTTTATGATTGTTCTTTAAAATTCTGTGGCCTGGGATTCATCTAAGGGATTCACCGTTAGAGAACCCTTCTACAGAACTAGTGGGTTTGAAGGGAGACATCCTTGCTGTCTTGTACATTCATGTTCTGCTTTTGCAGTTTGACCTAAGCGCGTGGACTTCTTTTGGTTGTGTGTCTGGTGGGAGAATCTGGCCTGCCTTAGATGGAAACCGTTGCAGGAGATGTGCAACTGGAGCTAGGCCCGTGAAATCTGGTGAATGAGCTGTTTATTTAGTCTAGGCAAAAACGGCTGCCAAACTATGGCGGACCAGTGGGTGCAGAGATGGCAAGCAGTGGAGGAAAGGATGGGAGAGGATCAGAGCAAATCACAATCAAAAGTGGTTCCCAAACAAAGCAGGCTACTTGTGGGTGCCAAGATGAACACAGCGGGGAGGGACATGGGAAAGGGAAAAATGAATTACCCCAAAAAGTGGCTCTTGACCAGGGTTGGAGAGGGATATAATGTTAAAAATTTGCCAACTGTCAAGGGAAACAAACATTCTGCAAAGGAAAAGGAGCTGGAATGATTTAACCTAGAGTAGGGGCTTGAACGCCTCTTTAAGTTGAAAGAGAACTGCTTTGAAGATATTAACAATTGTGTAGGCTTACCTGCATAATGGAAACACTTAATTACATGTAAATAAAAACATGCTATGTAGATGTATAAATACACTCGAGTATGAAAAACATTTAAAAATAATTATAGGATATTGCCCGTGTATCAATTTGGAAACCCTGTGACTCCTTATACCCACTGATATTATAGAAATACATTTGATAGAACTTAGAAATCTGTTGTCTGAAAGTGACTGAAAAATAGAATGAGTAATATGCTGGGAGCAGCACATGGATGTGCTAAAATAACCTAAGTTTGTCACTGAACATAAGGGATAAATGCATAAAGGCTGAAAAAATTTTCTTCTTTTCATGACACACGCTGTTTCTGTCCTAAAGCAATGCGCTCTGCTCACTGAAGTATGGAAGTCACAGTTGATGTATAGGGGAGCAATGTGAAATTGTAATGAAAAGATGTAAGTTTTGGAGAGAAAAATAATAAGAATTAGCATTGATGTTGTGCCTGTTGTATATCAGAGATTATGGTACAGCTATGGGTATGTTCTGTGTTATCCTCATTACATGTAATATTTATGTGTATTAGCTTGGCCCCGCTATACCTATATTATTCCATATAGCAGAACTAGGAAGTGAGAATTTTTCAGTCAGAATGTGGAAATGAGGAGGTGAATTGTTTCATTGTTGGTATATAACAGTTACTACGTCAACCTTGTCTTTTTTGCTCACAAATCAGTGTTTTATTCTCTCCATGTACTCAGTTTTCTTCACTAAAGGAAGCAAAAATAAAATGTTTCAATACATTAGCTTTTAAGGAAATTTATATGTGCACACATTGATTTGAAAAGTGTAATATTTGGGCACATGGCTGAGTTAGGGGGAAGTAGCATAACAACGAAAAGTTGAGATAGATAGGTAGTATGAATTTTGGCAATAATGCCACATAATGTTGTTAGCGCTAATTCCACTCTCCTTAATGGATAATACCACACAAATGTCCTCTGTGGTCATTTGTCCACAACAATGTCCTTAGTGTCCAAGACCAGACAGAGCTCCTCAGGGGCCCCAGGAGCACAGGCAAATGAGACTGAAGACACAGTGCTGCACTGGCGATAGGTGACCCTTGGTGTACTTCTGGCTTCAAATGGACATGTGTGTGTGTTGACGTTGGGGGTCTGAGGCAGCATCAATTAATGTTCCTGTTTATATGCCACACCAGCACATCATTGGAACATATGTGTAGTGTATTCTGTATGGCTGAGAAATGCTGTTGATTGCTTTGTTTTCTTATTGCTTGTCATTAGGTTCATATCTTTATTTTAGAGTGATATTAAAAATAGTAAATGGCAGCAGTAATTCTCTTGTATTTTTACAAAGCAGTATTTCAACAGTTTTCAGAAATACTATTTTTTTTTTTTGCTCTTCAACATTAAAGGATGTTTTTATTTTCAAAAGACTTAAACTATAAAAATATCTTATAGTAAGTTTCAGGCCAGCCTGAGCTACAATGTGATGCCCAATTAAAAAAAATCTTACAACATTGTAAAATTAAAAATATTAAGGAAACCCTAAAGGAAATTTGTGACCATATAGTTCTCATTCTTACTTTTGCAGTGAATGAAGTACCTTGAAAGGCAAAAGAAGGAAGTCTAATATCTTGTATCCAGCCCAGATGTCTTTAAATGTATGAGGAGACACATCTTGATAAATTAATAGCCTTAAGCTAGTGAAGGCTTATCTGACATCAGGGACTATTTTTTCTCAGTATTTATTTTATTCACTTTACATCCTTGCAGTCCCTTCCCTTTTCCCCTCCCAGGCCTACCCTATCTTCCCCCTGTGCCCTCCCCTTTTCCATCCACTCCAGGTCACTGAGTTGCATCAGGACTGAAAGTGTTTCTCTTCCCCTTCTCTCCCCCCCCATGACCTGTCAAGGCAGTCCCTCCAGGGGAAAGTGATCTAAAAGCAAGCAAGTGAGTTCGTGTCCAATCCAGTCCTCGCATCCCTTACTAGAGGACCCGCTTGAAGCCTAAGCTGCCGATCTGCTATATCTCGTAGGGGGCCTAAGTCCAGTTCATGCATGATCCTTGGTTGACACTTCAGTTTCAGCAAACCACCCTGGGCCCTGGTGAACTCAAGAAATCAAACACCAATAAACAAAATAAACCTATCAAAAAATGGGGCTTAGAGCTAAACAGAATTCTCAACAGAGGATTCATGAATGGCACTTAAACAAATGCTCAGAAACTTTCTTAGTCATAAGGAAATGCAAATCCAAATGACTCTGAGATTCCATCTCTCACCAGTCAGAAAGACTAAGATCAAAATCTCAAGCAACAGCACATGCTGGCAAGGGTGTAGAGAAAGGGGAACCCTCCTCCATTGTTGGTGGAAGTGTAAAGTTGTACAACCACTTTGGAAATCAATCTGGCACTTTCTCAGAAAATTGGGAATAACTTTACCTCAAGACCCAGATATACCACTCCTAGGTACATACCCAAAAAACGTTCTACCATACAACAGGGACATTTGCTCACCTATATTCATAGCGGCTTTATTTCTAATAGCCAGAATCTAAAAACAACCTAAGAGGTCACTCAACCAAAGAATAGATAAAGAAAATGTGGTACAATAGCTATTAAAAACAAAGAAATCGTGAAATTTGCAGGCAAATGGATGGAACTAGAAAAGATCATCCTGAGTGAAATAACCCAGACCCAGAAAGAAGCACGTGGTTGTACTCACTTATTAGTGGATTTTAGCCATATATATCAGGATAAGCATACTACTGGGCACAGACCCAAAGAATATAAGTGATAAGGAGGACCTGGGGGAGGATGCATAAATCTCACTCAGAAGGGGAGATAGAATAGACAGATAATGGCTGAAGAGAGGGAACAAGGTAGGGGAGGGAGCACAAAGAGTTAAGAAGGTGGAGACCAGACCTGGGGAGAGCAAGGGAGAGAGGACAGAAGGCCTGTAGAGAAAAGAGAAACTGAGGGTGGGAACATCTCTGTGACAATGTCCCCTACATGTCAGTGTAGGCTCCTGGGAGGATGTGAGGGGGATTCAAGCCGAGACTCCTAGTAGCAGAGACCATAGAGCTTGAAGAGGACACCCTTTAACTAGACTAGTTTTCTAGTAAAGGGCAGGGACCCCCATCCCCACCACAAAAACTTCGACCCAAAATTTACCCTGCCTACGAGATATGCAGGGATAAGGCTAGAGCAGATAGAACAGAGATTGAAGGAATGGCCAACTGATGCCTGGCCCAACCAAAGACCCCACCCCTATGGGAGAGTGCCAACCCCTGACATGATGGAAGATATTCTGCTAAGCATGCAGACAGGAGCCTGTCAGGGTTGTCCTCTGAGAGGCCCTACCCAGCAGTGCATCAAAACAGATGCCAAGACTCACAGCCAGACATTGGTCGGAGTCGTGGGCAATAGTGGGAGGAAGGGGAAAAGGACCCGGAAGTAACAGGAGCGCCACAAGAAAGCAGGGACCACTGTATCAAACTGTGGTGGTGGAATTATGCCTTTAACCGCCAGGTGGCAGTTGTGCCTTATCAGAAGCTTATCAGAGCACCCTGAGCTCACTCTGTTAGGTAGAATGCTTTTCAGGGGCAGCCTGAGCAGTCCGCCACTGCATGGAAGCAGACCAGAGCGCCCACCTGGGTGGAGAATAACTGTATAGATGTTTTCCCTAGTATTAGACTTGTAGGGCACAGCACTTTTCAGAACAAAAGGAAATACTCTATGAGTAAAGAGATTTGCAGCTCCAGTGTAGAGGATTATAAAGTAAAATGCCACTATTGTAAGACCTGGGGTCTCACAGCTCAGGAGTTCAATCGCGCCCTTCCCAGAAACTTCCCCAGACCAAGACTCGTTGCAAAAGCAAGAGGTTTATTAACCATTGCACAATGGGGTCACCCCTGCCGGTCAGCAAAGAGTGGCACCAGGAGACAAAGGCCTTTAGGTTTTTAAAAGAAAAATTGCGGGAAATTTGAAGTTGCAGTTATGGTAATTTAGGGTTGGATAAGGAAGCTATAAAGTAAGATAATTGGTTAGTCTTAGGTGCTCAAGCTTGGCCAGTCCTGCCAAGTGTGGATGCAGCTGCAATTTAAGGTGGGGGTGGTTAGCTCATCCTTGAAGATTAGGGGCTGCGGACTTTTGGCTGCAGGTCAAAAGCTACTCAGAAGAAGTCTGGGTTCATTGCTAAGAAATGCTATCTCAAAGACAGGAGTTTTTCTTTTTGCTGAGTGAAGGTCATTGTTTGCTTGCTCTTTTTTTCTATCTGTCCTCGTAGATAGGGTCACATTTTTCCATTCTCTGGAAAGGTACTAAGAGGCTTTAGCTTAACCTGAACCTAAAACTCAAAACTATAGGCTTTAGAAGACATACAGGTTACAAAGTTAGTCTAACCCTTTCACTATCACGTTCAGATTCGGTCCCAGGGAAAACAATTGAGGTCCATGTGAAACATTAAAGGTTTTAGTACCTTGGCTTCACATGTGTAGGGAGCCTACGTCCAGCCCATGCATGCCCTTTGGTTGGTGGTTCAGTCTCTGTGAGCCCACCATGGGCCCAGGTTAGTTTACTCTGTAGGTCCTCTAGTGCTGTCCTTGATCCCTCTGGCTCCCCCAATCCTTCTTCCCACTCTTCCACAAAACTCTACAGATCTGAGCTCCGCCTGTTGTTTGGCTGTGGGTCTCTGCATCTGTTTCCATCAACTGCTAGGTAAAGTTTCTCAGAAGACAGTTATGCTAGGCTCCTGTCTGCAAGCACAATAGAGCATCATTGATAGTGTCAGGGTTGGCTCTCTCCCATAAGGTGGGTCTCAAGTTGGGCCAGGCATTGGACCATGGCAGGGGACAGGGAATAGGGGACTGAGATGGTAGGGGAGGCTAGAGAGTGGCATAAGGGCTGCAATCAGGTTGTAAAGTAGTTAAATATAAATATAAATTAAAGTTAAATAAATGGACTTTAAAAAGTTAAAGAGTCTTAGCACAAGTTGAAGATAACTTAACGAGCTGTTCTCTCAATGGGTAGGAGTAATGTTTACAAGATACATTCAGATTGTCCCCTTCCACTTTTCAGTCCAATAACTCATTTCCAAGATTTACACAGTTCTTGAGGCTTCAGTTCCTATTTATGGCAATTGTTGATAAATGGGCCAATACTGTAAATTCTTCTATGAAACTACCTTGTAAGTTCATAAGATGCTCATTAGCTTTGCAAAATTTTAGAACTTTTACAACAAACTATGGATCATGTTTTAGCCATTGTTTTTAAAAACTCATCAGTGAGTAAATTCTTTTACATTGTTTTCAAAGGTTGTGGGTCAGATCTTGCAGTAGAGAAGTATTAGCTCTGCTGGGTGCCAAGATATTTAAATGGAATATGATCAACGTGACTAACATCGCTTTTTTATTTTTTATTTTTATTATTAGTTGCATTTTATTAACTCTGTATCCCAGCTGTATCCCACTCCCTCATTTCCTCCCAGTCCTTCCCTCATCTCCTCCCTGCCCCTTTCCAAGGGGAGGCTCTCCCCTTTCATCTGGCCCTGTTTTATCAGGTATCTTCAGGACTGGCTGCAAAGCCCTCCTCTGTGGCCTAGCAGGGCTGCTCCTCCCTTAGGGGGTGGGGAGGTCAAAGAGCCTGCCATTGAGTTCATGTCAGAAATAGTCCCTGTTCCACTTACTAGGGTAACCCACTTGGTTCTGTTTTTCTATGTAGCTCAGGTTGTCCTCGCAATTGTGGAGTAGTACCTGTATCTACCTCCTCAAGTGCTGGAATTACAGACATGCGCTAATGTGCTTGGCTTTGTTCAGGATTGTTTTTGTATGTTTATTTATGATCATGGGTATCAAATCTAGAGCCCTACACATGCTAAGCAAGACTTGAACATGGAACTGCATCCCACCACCACTGTTCAGAGGTGCTGTCTACTATTTTGCCAAGGCTAGCTCTAGATTCCTGCTGAACTCCTGAGATGAAGTGATCTTCCTACCTTAATCTCCCAATTAACTACTACAAGGGTGTGCATCACACCTGAGTGGTTTTCATTCTTTACCAATTCTGTTATTTGTTTGTCAAGGGAGACTTTTGGAAGAAAGTGAGTGCCTAGTGAAAATCACCAGAAAGAGAAGCCTTAGGCCAATGAAGTCAGGGATGTCTTTAGCCCTAGCACTTGGGAGGCAGAGGCAGGTAGATCTCTGAGTCTGAGGCCAGCCTGGTCCACAGTAAGGTTATACAGTGGTCCCTGTTCTGCCCTGGGTCCTACCTGGGTAGCTGCTTCATCTCCAGGATCCTTACCTCTTTTTATCAGTTAAAGCTGACTAACATTTTGAGCCTTACTTGGTACCAAATGTTTCAGGATTTTTATATAATACTGTCTCAGTTGGTACTGACAATATGGTCTCAATGCTAATAGTATCTTCAGTGTTTCTGGATGGAGACTAAAGCTTATAGAAGGAGACCAGGAAAGAAACACTTTCATGTGATTTCATCTCTGCATTCTGTGCTTCTAAGTAATACTGAGCTCTGTAGTTCGACCCTCCAAATTCTCATCTAACCTGAAAATGTATCTACTGAAAAGTTTTTATTCGCATTTATTTTATGCTGAATTTAATCTCATGTCACAAGATTTTGTTTATTCAGTTACTTCAGGGATATCTTTTTTCTTCTGTTCAGCCCCCTTTCATGATTTTAGAACAATGTTTTCCTTTGAGGAAGGATAATCTCACTGTGGTATTATGTACAGGCTAATCTGGCCATCGGTTTTCTAAATTCAATGCCACATCTTTGTTCACCTGGATATTTCAACGACTAGAGAATCTTCATCTACACTTATAAATTCAGCATTACTCTGTATTTTTAAGCACGTGAAGCAAAAACTCATCACTCTTTTTGGGCCACCAATTCTGTATCAAGCTCTACTGCTTGGGCACACCTTCTACTGACTTTACCATTATATTGCCAAATGGCACATTTTTGTTTCTTTAAAGAATCTTTCAGACACTTGGTGGCATTATGGGTATGCATACTCTTGATGGTCTGCACAGTTTCATGGGTCTTATTAAAGTGAACAAAAATATTTAAATTTCTTGATTTGCATGATTTTGTAGGACTTTCTGGGTCAAGAAAGGAGCAAAGCCTTTTCACATGTCATCTGATGAGGGGGGTCACTGAAGGTGTCAGGAAGCAAACCACATGAAGAGGCGAGAATGAAAACCTGGTGCAGATTGCTTTTGTCAACCTCGATCAGACTTTGGGGAGTCTAATACCAGGTGGTTCATTGTCAGCATATTTGAAACACAGTACACTTTGGGAAAAGGCTTCCAGGCAAAAATCAGTCCAATTCCAGGTGCATAATACATCTTAATGTGCGATCATATAGAAACTCCTTTACAAAGTCCATGTGACTGACCATGAGTGTGGGTTCTCTATCTAAAAGTCCTAGAATCTAGTGTCGTCTCTGACCAAGATAGCATAGAGGTCAGCAGGACAGAAAAAAATACTTGTGACATCTCTACTAACGATAGGTAATGGTTTAGGAAGGGAAGCGTCTGGGGAATTAGTATGAGGTCTGTCCTGATAGATAGCAGAAATGTTACCAAGCCATTAATAATCTCCATTCTCAGCTCTTCTGGGTGGAATTCAGATATTTTATTTTATCCCCTCCATTGAGGGATCCTGTGTGCTTAACATTCCTGGTTCTCTTAGTCAGTACAAGACCTTCATGATCTCTACAACCTTAGGCTGCTTATAGAAATACCATAGTTATTTTTTATGTCCTGCATGTTGAAGTTGAGAGATGAAGTGTGCAAATATGCAAGCACCAGCTCTTACTTACTGGGCCAAGGTTACCTGATACGGCCAATGAGAAATGAATTTTTACTAGGCCAGGTTGGAGGAATCACAGCAAGACTGAGGCTGTGACAAGTTTATTATAAGCAATCAGACTTTTTATCCCCTTATGAGAAACAGAATATAATGGCTGATGCCAGAATCAATACAACTGTAGTTTCCATGATACGACATTTGCAAGCTATACAGGGTACACAAGATTAATGTCTGGCACAAATTGTCCTGTCAAGCTTCTGTATGCTTCATTGACTTCTAAGGAGGACAGAGAAACACAGAGGCAGCCTGAACGTTTCACTATCTGAGGGTGTACTTTGTTTTCTTAAGAACTGAAAGGCACATCATGTCCCAGGAGCCAGAGACTCTAATCTGAAAAACTCATGAAAAATGCTACTCAAGGCAGCTAGACTAGACCTACTCCATGATTCCACACAGATATATGCTAAATATTTTAACTTGCAAATTAACTAGGCAACCCGTTAGCATATTGCAATGGGTGGAAAGGAGAGTTCAAAGTATCACCAAAAGCAGGCTGCTAAGAGATGGTATATGGCTCTATCTGGAATAATATTTAGTTGCATTTCACTGTATACAACCACTTTATATTCCTTTATTACTTCTTCATCTTTTTTGTAACCTATATGATTATAAGATAACTTAAAAATGAAAATCAGAGTTAACTACTACTAAGTAAAAGAATATAATTTGTTCATTCAATTTTAGGTATTATATTTTTTCCAGCAAAAGGTTTTAATCTTTCAATGGCTTATTTTTTTTAACTTTTTTTTAACTTTTATTAATTACACTTTATTCACTTTGTATCCCCCCATAAACCTCTCCCTCCTCCCCTCCTAATCCCACATTCCCTCCCCCTTCTTCACACATGCCCTTCCCCAAGTCCACTGATAAGGGAGGCCCCCTTCTCTTTCCTTCTGATCTTAGTCTATCAGGTCTCATCAGGAGTGGCTGCATTGTTTTCTTCTGTGGCCTGGTAATGCTGCTTCCCCTTCAGGGGGAGGTGATCAAAGAACAGGCCAATCAGTTCATGTCAGAGACAGTTCCCATTACTATGGAACCCACTTGAACACTGAACTGCCATGGCTACATCTGTGCAGGGGTTCTAGGTTATCTCCATGCATGGTCCTTGGTTGGAGTATGAGTCTCTGGAAAGACTCCTGTGTTCAAATTTTTTGGTTCTGTTGCTCTCCTTGTGGAGTTCCTGTCCTCTCCAGATTTTACTATTTCTTACTTCTTTCATAAGATTCCATGCACTCTGCCCAACATAAGTTGGCCATAAGTCTCATCATCTGCATTGATAGTCTTATAGTCACAGTTCTTTCACTCTCGTCTTCTCCAGTTTCCCCTTGAACACAGATTGCTTCGCCCTACACAAATCCCTCTCACACCTTAGTCCCATTTTTTCACATTCTTCTTCATACCTTTCAATGGCTTCTATGATAATTTATTAAGGGACTATAACAGTCAGAACAAGCAGCAATATGTCATGCCACAATTACACAGGATCCACCTTGCCTGGCAGGCTTGTAACATGCAGGGCCCAGCATTGGGTGGGACCATTAATGACTGTTACCCTTTGCAGCCTGTATAACAACTTCCCAGTACTGTGAAATCTAGCCAGTAAGTGGGGTGTTTTCCAGGTCATTTTGAGATTCATGTCTCTATATGCTTGTGAAAAGTATGTGGTATCTTGAAAAATAGGGGTTTGCCATGTAGTCCAAGGACAATAGCCTGTCAACACAGGCTGTTTTGGAGACCTCAGGCCCTCCATGATGGGTAAGAATATTGAGCGCATTTAAAAGTAGTTTACTATCTATTTGTATTTCTTTTGAGAAATTTTTATTTAGCCCATTAGCAATGTTTTAAACTAATTTATTTTATTTCATGTTTACGAGTGTTTTCCTGGGTGTATGTATGCTTGCTACCTTCATGCTTGGTGCCTGGGGAGATCAGAAGAAAGGCACCCTGAAATGGTAGTTATGGATGGTTGTGAATAACTATGTGGGTACAGGGAACTGAACTTGGCTCTCCTGCAAGAGCAATAAGTGCTCTTACCAGCTGACCTTTCACTCCAGCTCCCTTGACAGCCCATTTTTAATTGGCCTCTTTATTTTTTTAATGTTTAATGTTGAAGTTCTTTTTCAAGACACTAATTTTCCACTGGATTAATAGCTGGCAATGATGTCTTGCTTTGTGGGGTACCTCTTTTTTTTTTTTTTTTGACAGTTTCCTTTCCTGCACAGAAACTTTTTATTCATGAACTACCATTTCTCAGTTATTGCTTTACTTCATGTAAACCTATCCAGAAAGTTCTTTCCTGTGACGAGTTCAAGCATATTCCCTACTTTCTATTCTATCAGATTCAGGGTATATAGCTTTACATTGAGATCCTTGATATATTTGGAACTGAGTTACGGTGAGAAAGAAGGATCTAGTTTCTTTTCTTTTCTTTTGTTTTTTGCATGTTGAAATCTAGTTCCCCAATACCATTAGTTAAAGACACCTTTCTCTAGTGTACATTTTGTGGGCATCCTTAAAAAAAATATCTGTTAACTTTAGCTGTGTCGACTTACACGAGGGTCCTCAATTCCGTTCCATTGATTCAGTTGTCCGTTTTTATGCAAGTTTCAAGCATTTTCATTACTACAATCCTGTAGTAAAATTGAAATCAGGTGTGTTGATGTCTCTGATAATGCTCCCTTGGATCAGGATTGCTTTGGTTATACTTGCTTCCACATAGTTTTCTTTTCTGTTTCAACATGTTTCTTTATTATTATTTATTACAATTTATTCATTTTGGATTCTGGCTATAGCCCCCTCTCTCAATCCTCCAGGTCCCCCTGGGTCCCACTCTCCCTTCCTCTCTCCCACTCTATGCCCCTCCCCTAGTCCACTGATAGGGGAGGTTCTCCTTCCCTACTCGCTGACTCTAGCCTATCCGGTCTCATCAGAGCTGTTTGGATCCTCTTTTTTTTTTTTTTTTTTTGTGGCCTGATTAGGCCACCTCACCAAGGGGAGTTGATCAAAGAGCCAGCCACTGAGTCCATGTCAGAGACAGCCCCTGCTCCCCTTATTAGGGAACCCACTTGGAGACTGAGCTGCTTAAGGGCTACAACTGAGCAGGGGGCCTAGGTCCTCTCTGTGCATGGTCCTTGTTTGATTCATCAGTCTCTGCAGGACCCCCTGAGCCTGGAATTTTTGGCTCTGTTTGTCTCTTTGTGGAGCTCCTGTACCCTCCAGGTCTTTCTATCTCCCCTATCTTTCATAAGAGATTCCCTGCACTCTGCCCAAAGTTTGGCTAGGAGTCTGAGTCTTTCAGAGGCCCCCTGTGGAAGGTTCCTGTCCTGTTCCCTGTCTTCTCCTACTACTATTTCTTAATTAATTAATTTTTTAATTAATTACAATTTATTCATTTTGTATCCCAGCTGTAGGCCCCTTCCTCATCGCTTCCCAATCCCATCCTGCTTCACTCTTCTTCTCTTATGCCCCTCCCCCAGTCCACTGATACTGGAGGTCCTCCTCCTCTTCCATCTGATCCTAGTCTATCAGGTCTCATCAGGACTGGCTACATCATCTTCCTCTGTGGCCTTGTAAGGCTGCTTCCCCCTCAGGTGGAGGTGATCAAAGAGTCAGCCACTGAGTTCATGTCAGAGACAGCCCCTGTTCCCCTTACTAGGACACCCACTTGGAGTCAGAGCTGCCATGGGCTACATTTGTGCAGGGCTTCTAGGTTTTCTCCAAGCATGGTTCTTGGCTGGAGTATTGGCATTGGCAAAGACCCCTGTGCCCATATTTTTTGGTTCTGTTGCTCTTCTGGTAGAGCTGCTGTCCCCTCCAGGTCTTTCCTCTCCTCCTTCTTTCATAAGATTCCCTGCACTCAGCCCAAAGTTTAGCTATGTGTCCCAGCATCTGCTTTGATACCCTGCTGGGTAAAGTCTTTCAGAGACCCTCTGTGGTAGGCTCCTGTCCTGTTTTCTCCCTCTTCTGATATATATCCCATTTGCCTTTCTGAATGAGGATTGATCATCTTACCCAGGGGCCTCCTTCTTGTTTAGCTTCTTTAGGTGTACACATTTTAGTATGTTTATCCTATATTATAGTTCTAATATCCACTTATAAGTGAGTATATACCATGTGTGTCTTTCTGCTTCTGGGTTACCTCACTCAAGATGATCTTTTCTAGTTCCCACCATTTGCCTGTAAATTCCATGATTTCCTTGTTTTTAACTGCTGAGTAGTATTCCATTGTATAAATGTACCACAACTTCTGTATCCATTCCTCAGTTGAGGGACATCTGGTTGTTTTCAGATTCTAGGTATTAGGAAAAAGCTGCTGTGAACATGGTTGAGCAAATGTCCTTGTTGTAAGGTTGAGCGAATTTTGGATATATGCCTAGGAGTGGTATAGCTGGATGTTGAGGTAGTACTATTCCTAATTTTCTGAGAAAGCGTCAGATTGATTTCCAAAGTGGTTGTACCAGTTTACATTCCCACTAGTAATGGAGGAGGTTTCCCCTTTCTCCACAACCTCTCCAGCATGTGTCATCCATTGAGTTTTTGATCTTAGCCATTTTGATGATTGTATGGTGGAATTGTAGGGCTGTTTTAATTTGTATATCCTGGATGACTAAGGACATTAAGCATTTCATTAAGTGTTTCTCTGCCATTCAATATTCATCTATTGAGAGTTCTCTTTTTAGCTCTGTACCCCACTTTTTAATTGAAGTACTTGGTTTGTTGGTGTTTAACTTCTTGAGTTCTTTTTATAGTCTGGATATTAACCCTTTATCAGATGTTGGGTTGGTGAAATTCTTTTCCCAATCTGGCTGTCATTTTGTTCTATTGACAGTGTTCCTTCCTTTACAGAAACTTTTCAGTTTCATGAGGTCCCATTTATTGATTGCTGATTTTAGAGCCTGTGCTATTGGTGTTCTCTTCAAGAAGTTTTCTCCTGTGCCAATGCATTCAAGGCTCTTCCCCACTTTTTCTTCTAACTGATTTAGTGCTTCTGGTTTTATGTTGGTATCTTTGATCCACTTGTACTTTACTTTTATGCAGGGCGATAAGGTATGGATCTATTTGCATTTTTCTAGTTTTGAAGTAGTAATTTTTCTTCTTTGTTTTGGTTTGTATTTTTATGTAGACTATAAGCAAATTAAGAATGAAAACATTTTGTGTGTCCTAGATTCCTAGCTATAACTCATTGATATTTTTGCCTTCTGATTGAATGCATTTAAGTTTTAAACTAAGTAAGAATCTTGATTCATAATCTTTAGATTTGACTCCAGTTTTATAGTATCCTCCTGCAAGGATAAGGTTTTAATGATTTATGGAGGGGCATCTATCTTTAATGAACAGACATCACATTTCATTTTAAAATTTCTGTTTTTATACTTTTTATTCTTTTCCACCTTAGTTGTTGGAAATGTAATTTCTTTCCCTTTTGATTTGGCCTTTGCACATTTAGCAGTTGGTTTTCTGTGAGACTCACTACATTCCTAAGGCAGTAGTGGTTGAAAAGCTTAGTTACACTTTATTCCTTCAATCACTAATATTATTGGAATCTACCAGCAACAGCTGGAGTCCACCAGCTCTAATTTATTGAAATTTAACTATTTCTGCTCTTTTTAATAATTGTTGGTATATTCTACTAATTTAAAAAAATGGTTTTTAACAAAAGGAACATCACCAAATTGATATGGTAGACTGGTGTGCCTTTTTATCCTGTGTTGGGCAAGCAAAATAAAAATTTTGAGTTTACTTTAAAACTACTTTAAGTCTAAAAGTCTACTTTAAGACTTTTACAAATATAGCATTTACTTGGCATATTTACAGAATTTAAATCTAGAATTTGTTTATTTATCATAATGATTAAATGTAAAATATACTTTAATTCAAGTTTGGAACAAAAAATTACAGTCTAATGTTATTGGCATCTGTTTCTGAATTTATTGTTATTTTTCTTTCGTAGAATTGTGAATGTGCCTTCTAATTTCTCACTAATTACCATGTAGGTTACATTTCAGATCTTGAACCGCTAAAACACCTGGCCAAATTAAAATAAAGCTACAGTAAGATACTGTGAACATTATTATATTCACAATAAATCATTTATAACATTTCTGTCCTATTGCTGCTGATACATGATTTATTTAATCTTTGTGGACCTCTGCATTATCTGTTAATCTGGGACAGTTAAAATAATGGATGCAAGATGTATCAAATTCTTTCTGATTATTTTAGAAAATACATACAGAAAATGAACACTTAAAATGCTTAATTCTGGGCATACATACTTTATCAAAATAGGAATGAATCTTGGTTCATAATCTTTAGATTTGACTCCAGTTTTATAGTATCCTCCTGCAAGGATAAGGTTTTAATGATTTATGGAAGGGCAGCTATCTTTAGTAAACAGACATAATATTTCATTTTAAAATTTCTGTTTTTATACTTTTCATCCTTTTCTACCTTAGCTTCCAACAACTATACTGGGAGTTTTATGGAAGTTCTAGAGTGACTCTCAGAGTTCAGACATGACCAACAACAATAAATAGGTCAATAGTCTGTACATTTGTTTTCGAATTTATTATGGGACATATTTTCTATCACAATGTAGTTTTGTCAGTTATATTGAGAATGTATAGAAGCAAACTTGAAACCCATTGTTATGAAACTTTTCCAGATGAGTTGAAAAAAGTAATTTTCATCTATCTTGAACCCTGTTTTTATAATGGCCTGCTATAACATTGTATTTTATTTGTGCTTCTGTAGGTGGAAACTGGAAAGTGTCAATAGTCACAAGTGACTTTCCAAATGCAGGGACCAGCTCACAGATTTATATTGTATTATATGGGCAATGTAGAAGTTCGGTACCTATATATCTTTATGGAAAAGATGGAACTCGGTTTCAAAATGGACATGAAGACATCTTCATTGTAAGTCATAAGATGGAGTAAACTAATTAATGAAGTAATACAGCTATTTGGAGCTTTGGAATGAGTTCAGCTTGTCAAGTAGGTTCTTTCTATTAAATACTGTACATCTTGTAGATGATCAGTTAAAAGAAATTAATGGTTGTCTTTGTTCTAGCAGATTTACCACATGGGAAGAAACAAAAGCCAGAGAGAAATAGTTTGTTTAATAGTCATTGTTTTTATATGACTATGCAGACTATATAACAATGCAGAGTATTGTTAATAGTGTCAGGGGCTGGCTTTCTCCCATGGAGTGGGTCTCAGGTTAGGCCAGGCATTGATTGGACAGCTGTTTATCTTTATCCCTGCACATCTTGAAGGCAATGTCTAAGGACATCTGCTTACTGTCCTTAGTCATTTGGGAAATGCAAATCCAAACGACCCTGAGATTTCACCTCACACCCATCAGAATGACTAAGATCAAAAACTCAATGGATGATGCATGCTAGAGAGGATGTGGAGAAAGGGGAACTCTCCTTCATTGCTGGTGGGAATGTAACCTTTTAGACATTATATTTTTAAAGGAGGATTCAAGGCAGGATGATTAAATCACACTCAGAAGGAGAAGTAGGATAGTGGAAGTGGTTGTAGAGAGAGAACAAGCCTGGAGAATGAATGCAAAGAAAAATGAGGGTGGAGATCAGACCTGGGGAGAGCTGGGTGTGGAAGGACATAGAGCTTTCAGAGAGAAGAGAAACCATGGGCAGAGGCATATCTGTGACAAGCTATAGACCTAGAATAGAGTAGACCTTTACTTCAATATGTGCAGACCACATCCCTGTGGCCTGTTGAGGCAGCCTCACCAGAGGGAGAGATAAAAAATCAGGCAACCGAGTCCATGTCAGAGACAGCCCTCACTCCCTTTATTAGGACACCCACATGGAGACCAAGCTACCCATTGGCTATATCTGTGAAGGGGGCTAGGTCTGGTCCATACATGGTCCTTGACTGGTGCTTCAGTCTCTGCAAACCCCTCTGGGCTTTGGTTATTTGGCTCAGTTGGTCTTGTTAGGGAGCTCCTGTCACCTCCAGGTCCTTCTGTCCACCTCCCACTTTTCCACACAACTCTCTAAACTTCACCTAATGTTTGGTTATGAGTCTCCACATCGGTTTGGATTTGCTGCTGGATGTATCCTCTCAGCGGACAGCTATGCTCACCAGAAAGCCCTAAAACTAAAAGAAGAAATAAAACCCTAAAGAAAAACAACAAGAAATAAACTCACAGTTGAAATCAATTAACTAGAAACAAGCAAGCAAACAAGAAACATTTGAAATAACCAACGAAAGGAAGAGAAATCAAGAAGATTAATAAATCTGGAACACAAAGTGAATAAAATGTAATTAATAAAAAGAAAAAAATTACTAAAAGAGAAGACATGAATTAATAAAACTAGAGGTGAAAAGGGGGACTTCACAAAACACTTAGGGATATTCAGACAATCGTAAGGAGGTACTTTTAAAATTTGTACTGAACCAAACTGGAAAACCTAAAAAGAATGGATAAATTTCTTGATATAAATGACTTGCCAGATTTATCAAAGTTAACTCAAGATTACACAAGTAACTTAAACAGGTCCCTCACCCCTAAGGGAAAGGAAGCAGTCGCTAAATTCCTCCTAACTAAAAAAATAATGCCCAGTGCCAGATGATTCCAATGCAGAATTCTACTGACATTCAAAGTATTTATGCAAATATTTCTCAAATTATTTTACAAATTATAAACTGAGGAACATTTTCTAGTTCTTTTTATGAGGTCACTATTACCCTGATACCTAAATCATACAAAGACTCAACAAAGAAAGAAAATTACAAACTTTCATTATGAGTATATATGCAGAAGCTCTCAATAAAATTGTCATCAACTGAATTCAACGACAAATCAAAAATGTTATCCACTCTGATCAAATAGACTGCATTCTAGAGCTGCAGGGATGGTTCAACATATGTAAATCCACAAATGTAATATACCACAAAAACCAAATGAAAGAAAAAAACTACATAATCATCTCATTAGATGCAGAAAACTTCTTTGACAAAAGCTAAAATCCATTCATGATAAAAGTCCCATAGATAATAGAGATACAGGGAACATACTTCAGCACGATAAAGACAATAACCAAATAGCCCACAGATAACATCATCATAAATGGAGAGAAGCTCAAAGAATTTTCACTAAACTTGAGCAATACAAGAATGTCCACTCTCTCCATACCTATTCAATATAGCACTTGAAGTCTTAGCTAGAACAGTAAGACAACTGAAAGAGGTGAAGTGGACACAACTAGGAAAGAAGTCAAAGTATCTTCCTTTGTAGATGATGTGATTTTATGTAAAAGTGACCCCCCCAAAAAAACTGCCAGAAAATTTCTACAGTAAAGAAACAAGATACAATATATACACCAAAACCATAGCCTATATGATAAATGGACTAAGAAAGAAATCAGGGAAACAATCCATTTCACAGTAGCTGCAAACCCGATTATCTTGCAGTAACTCCAACGAAGCAAGTAGAAGACTTGTATAATAAAACCTTTAAGACATTCTGTTAGTTAATGTGTTCTTTCAACACAATCCTCATCAAAATTCCAACACAATTCTTCACTGGGACAGAAAGGTCAATTTTCAGTTTTATATGGGAGTAAAAAAAAAAAAAAAAAAAAAACCCAGATAACTAAAATAGTCCTGAATATTAGAAGGTCTGCTAGAAATATCACTATCTTTGATCTCAAGTTACACTACAGAGCTATAATAATAAAAACATAACTGTATTAGCACAAAAACAGACACACTGATCAACAGAATCAAGTTGAAGATGCATAAGTCCAAACAGCACAGATGTGCATGGATGACCGGAACAAGTGAATGGATAATGAAAGTGTGTACATTTACACAATAGACAATTGAATACTATTCAGCTGATAAAAATGAAAACATGATACTCACATTCAACTATATGGAGCTAGAAAAAATTATCTCAAATGAGGTAACCCAGACTGCCCAAAAGACAAATATATGTATTCTCTTATATATAAAGGTTAGCTTTTAAGCCTTCAGTTGGGATGCTACCATCTATGTAACCACAGAGGTTATATGCATAGCAAGAGGCTGGGGCTGGGGCTATGGGTGGGGTGGGGGTGGGGACAATATAAAGAGACAAGAGTTATCCTGGAACAGTATGGTTAAACACAGAGAGGAAGGGAAGGGTGAATAAAGGAGGGAATATAAGGAGGCACATCCCACACCAAGGATCATTTCATTTGAGGAGTCACATAGAAACTTATTACAGTAGAAGCTTTTATATAAATGTGTACACACACACACACATATATAAATATGAAACAAATGGGGTCATTGAATATGGAAGAGACAAAACCCAAAATATACATCTTTCTCTACCAAGTGAAACCTCCAGTGCCAGGAAAGGTTTATATCTAATTGAGTCTTTGGCCAAAAGGGCCCCATGAAAAGCACCAAGTGGCTCAGGTTATTGCCAAGGCTTTTGGTTGTTCTCCAAATTGATGAGAAGGTTCTGTTACTGAAGACAATACTTACATAGCTCATTGACATGGAAAAATCTACCTGGTTCAGTCTTCAACCCTAGTGACTACTGCTCACGTTACTGAAAGGTACTCTGGAAGATACCAGAAGAGAAAGGTAGGTATCAACCCAGCTACAAATCGTGCTCTCTATAAAGATGACCGGCCTGCATGATATGTTGATCCAGTAGTGGCACAAACATTGTCTGAATAACCAAAGACCTTCTGATTGGATTTAATACCCACCCCACAAGATAGAATTCATGCCTGACACTGCGTCAGTGGCTCAGAACCCTAGTATGAATATACCATGGGCCAAAGTGAGAACCAAATACTATATTTCTGTTACAGAGACATAGTAACAAAACGACTGCCCCAAACATTCTGCTATCCCCATAGATCAATACCTTTCTCAGCCGCCATCAAAGAAGCTTCCTCTTTCAGTAGATGGGATCTACCACAGGGACCCACAACTGGACAGTGTTCTGACAGGGAAAGACCTTGGGATACATAGTCCTAAATGGGATGTCTTCATTAAACCTCTCCCCCTCAGGTATCATGGAAATATGTAAAGAGGAGGCAGTAAGAGTGTACATGCCAGAGGGGGAGGTGACACCAGTTCAACAGTGTCTTCCAGACAGGACTGAGTGAGGCTTATGTGAACCCAAAGAGACTAGAAACATGCATAGGCCTGCCTGGCTCCAAGCCAGGGATCCCAGTGTTAAGAGAGGGAAGTGGAGAAGCGCTTCTATCCTTACGTAGGAAGATTTTGTTTTGTTTTTTTTTTTTTGGTTTTTTTTTTTTTTGTTTTCGTGATTGACACTTGCTTTGAGAGGAAAATTTAGTCTCCTTCTGAGGAGAGTCACTGGGTATATAAACCACACGAGTAGGCCCTGTGCCTGGTAGTAGAAAGCAAACACAAATGTACTCAATGGTATTTTTGGAGAGGTGCTTTTGTTTTATTTTGTTGTTTCGGTTTTTACCTTCTGGTGTTTTACTTGTATAGTATAGTTTTTGATTCTCTGTTTTCTGTGTGTGGGTGTGCTTTTCTCATGCCTTTTCTTCAAATTTTTCTTTCTTCTCTTTTTGACTGTTTTTTAAAGAGAGAAAGAAGTCATGGAGTTGAACAGGTGGAGAAGATCTGGAAAGAGATGAAGGAGGGAAACCATAATCAGAATATGGAAAATATAGTTTTGATAAAAAAAGAAAAATGAAGATTTTTATTTTTCATGTGGAAGAAATAGAATTTACTATTATGAAAGGAGTATGAGACTTTTGATATTGTTATTCTACTGTTGTCTCATGTTTACTTTTTAACCACATTATAAATTCATACAATTTATAGAGCTGAATAAGCTTCTGTTTTACATTATGAAAGGAACACTTCAATCTCTGATTCTTATTTCCTTCTCTCATTGTGATGGTCTGCTACGATGTCTTCTATATTCCAAAACTAGTTTTAGCTTTCTCCTTACTTATTGTGTATGTGTATGTGCTTGTGTATGTGTGTGCTTCTGTGTACATGCATGTGTCTGAGTGCATGTGTGTTAGTCAAAGGACAGTCCACAGGGGTTGGTTCTCTTCTGCTTCTGTGTGGGTAGTAGGAATGCAACTCAAGTCATCAGGCATCATGGCAAGTGCCTTAATGTGCGGATCCTTCTCATTAGCCCTTGCTTTCTGAATTTTGCTATTTGCCTTCACCCTCTACTTTCCTGTCCTCTATTGCTTTATTTCTGGAATGTTGACATTTCTTCCTTGTTTATAAAGGTGTTGGCTTCCTTATGTTTACCACTTCCATTCTAGTTCTGATCAAAATTTTACTCATTCTCATAAATTCTTCTCTTACATGTATTTTATGCAAAGCTTCACTTTCTCTCCTTTTTTATAGTTTTATGCTTTTAAAATGGATATTTTATTTTTATGTTGTTTACAGTATACAAACAAGTGTTAGCATTTTAAAAATTCTAAAGCATTCTATTTACTGGTTTGTGGTATAGTCACAGTATTAATTTTCAAGTTTTTGCTTCCAGAACATTTTAGTCACACCCCATTCTTCTTTCTCCAACACCTGACAACCATTTCTAATTGCTTTCCTCTCTCTAATTTGGATGCTTTTAATTTCTTCTTGATAAATTGCTCTACTTAAAATTATCAGTGCATTGCTGCGCAGAAGTGACAAAAATCTGGAATCATTGTCTTGTTCTTGATTGGGAACAAGCTGCTAATCTTTGATCTTTTTTGTTTTGTTTTTCTTTTTTTTATTAATTACAATTTATTTACTTTGTATCTCAGCTGTAGCCCCCTCCCTCATTCCTTCCCAAACCTATCCTTCCTCCCTATTTTCCTCTCTTGCCTGTCCTCCAGTCCACTGGTAGGGGTGGTCCTCCTCCCCTTCTCCAATCTTTGGTCTTTGAAGATGTTATATTTGGTTTTTATACAAATGTCCTTTTATCGTGGATAGGGAGTTCCTTATTACTTCTAGTTTTTTTTTTTCTAAACAACAACATCAACAACAACACCCAGTATACCCCTAAAAGTTTTTTTTGTCAATTTTTTAGCAGTGTCTTCATGATACACATCTCCTCTTTATCTTATTTTTAACATTTGTTATATTATCCTTGTTACATTATTTCTATGTTTAACCAATGCCAATTCCTTGAATGAATTTCAGTTTGTTACAGTTTTGACTACTTTTTTATGCTTCAGGCTTCAGCTGCCCAGCACTGCCGACTTCGTCCCTAGGTTTATTAGGGTGCCTGTCTGGGGCTTTGTTCCTTAGTCATATTCCCTTTGGGGTTGACAGCAGTGCAGTGCTGACCTTGTAGAAGGCATTAGAAAATGATCTTGCCTGTTTTGGTGTTTGGGAGAGTTTGAGAGAAAATTGGTGTTATTTCACCTTTAGTAGAATTCGGTAGGGAAGACTTCTGTTCTATGCTTCTCTTAGTTGCTATGTTTTAAACCTATAAATTCAATCTCTTGTTACAGACTTTTTTGTCTTGTCTATTGTATAAGTTTTGATGATTTGTGTGTTTCTATAAATTTTCTAGTAAATTTAATTTTTAATAAATTTAATTACTAGTAAATTTAATTTGTTGACATTATACACAATATTTTTTATAATTATATATAGTATTTTTATAACATTTTAATTTTTGCAAGGTTTTAAAATAATGTCTCATCTTAAATTCCTGGGTTTATCAATTTAAATCTTTCTCTCTCTTTTTTTAAAAAATAGTTGGAGTAGCCAAATGACTGTAAATTCTGTTGATTCTTCTTCTGCAGAACTGCCTTTGACAGAGTTTTGTTATGTATTCACCAGTTTAACATTTTTAAAATTAATTAATTTTTTAAATTTATTACAGTTTATTCACTTTGTATCCTAAGCCCCCTCCCTTGTCCCCTCCTATTTCCCTCCCCCTGTCCACTGATAGGGGAGGTCCTCTTCCCCTTCCATTTGACCCTAGCCTATCAGGTCTCAACAGGACTGGCTGCACAGTCTTCCTCTGTGGCCTGGTAAGGCTGCTTCCCCCTCATGGGGAGGTGATCAAAGAGCTAGCCTCTGAGTTTATGTCAGAGACAGTTCCTGTTCCCATTACTAGGAAACTCTCTTGGACACTGAGCTGCAATGGGCTACATCTGTGCAGGGGTTCTAGGTTATCTCCACACATGGTCCTTGGTTGGAGTATCAGTCTCAGAAAAGACCCCTGTGACCAGATATTTTGGTTCTGTTGCTCTCCTGTGGAACTCCTGCCCCTCCAGGTCTTTCATTTCCCACTTCTTTCATAAGATTCCCTGCACTGCCCAAAGTTTAGCTGAGTCTTAGCATCTGCTTCAATACCCTGCTGGGGAGAGTCTTTCAGATGCCCTCTGTGGTAGGCTCTTGTCCTGTTCCCTGTTTTCTCCCTCTTCTGATGTCTATCCTGTTTGCCTTTCTGAGTGAGGATTGATCATCTTACCCAGGGTCCTCGGTCCTCGTTCTTGGTTAGCTTCTTTAGGCGTACAGATTTTAGTATGTTTATCTTATATTGTATATCTAGTATATCCACTTATAAGTGAGTGTATACCATGTGTATCTCTCTGTTTCTGGATACCTCGCTCGGGATGATCTTTTCTAGTTCCCACAATTTGCCTGCAAATTTTATGATTTCCTTGTTTTTAATTGCTGAGTAGTATTCCATTGTGTAAATGTACCACAATTTCTGTATCCGTTCCTCTGTTGAGGGACATTTGTATTGTTTCTAGATTCTGGCTATTGAAAAAGCTGCTATGAACATGGTCCTTGTATACTTGAGCATCTTTTGGATATTTACCTAGGAGTGGTGTAGCTGGATCTTAAGGTAGCACTATTCCTAATTTTCTGAGAAAGCACCAGATTGATTTCCAAAGTGGTTGCGCAAGTTTACATTATCACCAGAAATATTTTTATCGTTTCCTTCCTTGTACTTGATTAGGGTTTAACTTACCCTGAACTTTCTTCTAAGGTAGAAAGTTGCACTATACATTTAAGGTGTTTCTATTTTTTTAAAAATATTTATTAATTTATTTTCTATATGTGTGCTCTGTCTTCATGCACACCAGAAGAAGGACTCAGATTCCATTACAGATGGTTGTGAGCCACCATGTGGGTGCTGCGAATTGAACTCAGGACTTCTGGAACAGCAGACAGTGCCCTTAACCCCTGAGCCACCTTTCCAGCCCCTGTTTCTATTTTTTTATTTATGTGGTTATAGTTATGAATTTCCTTCTGAGCTTCATTTCACTATTTTCCATATGTTGCATTTTGGTTTAGTTCATCTCCATGCATTTGATCATTACTGTGTAATTTTTTTTTAATTTCTTGTTTGACCAACTCATCGTGAGTATGCTCGTTATTTTATACATAACTTTTCCAGTTTTCCTTCTAGTTTTATTCCATTGTGTTTTGATGTAAAATATCTCCAATGTAGAAGTTAAAATCTCCCCCCTTTTTGTCAGTGTATTGCTATATAGTTTGGGCTTTGAATTTACTGCCTAAGACAAAGCTGGCATCAAACTCGCAATCCTTTTTTTTTTTTTTTCCTGAGCATTGGAATTATAGGTGTGTAACACCATGCCTACCACAGTTCTTTTAAAAATTCAAGAAAGAGTTGTATTATATAAAACATGGTTTATACTAAGGAATGTCTGTGCATACTTGAGAAGAGTAAATAGTTGCTTATGCTCTACTTCCTTGTGGTTTTATTTATTTATTTTTCTATTACTTAAGCCACGTTTCTACAATTTATTATAATGGACGTTGTGTTTCATTATATGATCTGCTAAAATCTTGCTTTGTTGGGATGAGTATGTACCTTAGAGATACAGCATGTTCTCAGCATTGATGGCACTACATTTTCGGCTTTGTGTGTTTGTCATTCTGTTGTCTTTATGAATCGATCTCTTTATCAGTGTGTAATGTTCTTGTATGAGCTATATTAAAAAGTATAACATGTTTTCTTGACTCTTTTCTAGCTCACGATTGGGGATATAGGAATGCCATTTAAGATTCGTGTTGGCCACACCAATTCTGGGTGCTCCCCTTCCTGGCACTGTAAGGGGGTAAGGATACCATTTCATTCAAAAATTTCTGTAAATTCCTTCCAGGAATCATGTTTCAGTGAGACATTTTGTAAATGCGATGAGCCGATGAAGCAGTATCACTTGCCCTCTTTAGCTAATTAGTCCCAACTGACTCGAGATGAAAAGCTTCAACTAAATAATATTTCTCCTTTTCTGTAAAGAAAAGAGAATACTTGGAACCAGTGAGGAACCCACAGAACTGTGGCTGTACTTGTATTACTGTTAAAAGATGATAATTAATTGATCTTTTTGTTTTGTTTTCTTTAATGTTTTGTTTTCTTTAAATGTTTTATTTTTCTTTGAAACCAGAGCAATTATTTTATGACTGATTGAAATCCTCAAGATGAACTGGGTGCTGCAACAGCTGCCCTCTTTGGTGATGTTCCTTCACAGAATCCATGCCTGAATCTGCGATAGACAATTTTTAGGTGCCTCATCCGAACAGTCCCACTAGCATTTCGACTCTTAGCCTTGGCACTCCAGTTATACTTCCTGTTGTGGTTGGCAGGGTAGCCACGGGTTGGCTTATGAAGGTGGTAGGCCTTAGAGCCACAGGGGCAGCACAACGCGTGTGTCTTATTGTGATGCTCTTCAAAGGATGACGTTCCTGTTCCTTTCGTCATCTTGCTTCTGTCACTGAGACCAAGGAGACCAGACCAGAAACGAGAATTAAATGTTGGTGATAGTTACTGTTAAAAGATGATATGATGTTAAAAGTTAAAGATGACTGTCTCTACAACAGATGCTTCAAAGAAGATCTTCAAAGAAGATGTGAAGATACACCCTTAGTGATGTTGTAATCTGTTAGGCTTGGATGGCAGCTCTGGGAATACATGCTAATTAGGATAAAGCCCTTTGAGTGTTTTTTTAAGAGGAAAAAAAAAACCCTTTAATTATTTTATGCTGATTAAAATTAATAATTCTGCTTATTTCCATGATTAGCAGTGAATATGAACTCCAGACTAGACCCTTATTTCCTGTTTTGTGTTTTGGTAAATGATGTATTTACCTCTGCCATCACTAAAAGTTAGGAATCTTTAAGCAAAGTTGTCAAGAGGCAATGATCATTGAATCCTGGTATTCTTGTTATAGATGTTTAGATGAGATCGGCCCTCATAGGTTCATACGTTTGATAACTTTGTCCCCAGTTGGTGGATATGTCTTGGAATAATTAGGAAGTCTGGTATTATAGGATGAGGTATGTCACTAGGGATGGACTTTAAGATTTCAATATATTGATGCCATTCCTAGCATTCCCTCTCTCTGCTTCCTACTCGCAGATGAAGAGAAGATCGCTGAGCTGTTCTTGGCATCATTCTTTTGCTCTGCCAACCCTCTGTGACCATAAGGCAACTGTATACTTTCTTTCACAAGTTGCTTTGTTTAATTATAAAGTAGAAAAGAAAGACAGAAGTTGGTTCCAAGAAGTAGGCTATTGCTCTCAAAGACCTGATAATGTGGCTTTTTGGAAGAATACGCAAGACTTTGGGACTTGGGCTAGGAAAGTGGTTGAATGTTGTAAGCAGGGCTGAATGGCCCATTTAAGTAGGAACCTGGAAGACAGTAATGCTAACATCTATGTTGACTGTAGACTTGAGAGCTTGAGAGCTTTCAGAGGGGAACACTATTAACAACTGGGCTAGGTACTAATCTTGTGCTATATTTGGCAAAGAATGTACCTACCTTTTGTCCTTATCATAAGAATTTGTTTGAGGCTAAGTTGAAAAGCAATGCACTAAAGTCTACAGCAAAAGAAATTTTAAGATAGCCTAATATTGACTCTGTTGCATGGTTATTAGTAATCACTGATAAACAAGACTACAATGAAAAAGCAAGCAGGGCAAAAAGAAATTTAAAAAGTACAGTTTAAAGAGTAGAAAAAACCAGGAGACTTATTGTTGGAGCCCAGGTTTATGCTGAAAGATAAAGAGATAGGGCAGAATCCAGTCTACAATGAACTAAAGGGAGGGATACAACCCCCCCAAACAAAACAAAACAAAACAAAACAAAACAAAACAAAAAAAACAACAAAACATGGCCAGCCTGGTCTACAGAGGGGTTGTAGAATCTTCCTCTAATGTTAAGTAGAGTGGCTGTGGCCTGAGAATTTGTGGCAGAGTAGTCTGCATGAAGGCTATGAAAGGGCATGAGGCCCTGAAGGGCCAGTTTATGAAGCTATGGAAGTAAAGCCTGGACTGCATTGGAGAACGCAAAACATTTGAAAGTGCCAGAGCCATAAAGTATCTGCTAAAAAATCTTACATGCAAGGAATGGAACCAGCGAAGGTGAAAGGAGTGTATTATGGACAGCAAAACAGGAAGGACAGAGCCATCTAAGCTCTTTAACATTGCAAATGAAGGTAGCAGACTTGCTGTTTAACCTCCTGGATTTTAATGTTGCTTTGGTCCAGCATTTCCTCACCATTCTCAGATTACTCTCTTTTGGAATGGTAAAACATATTATATGAGTTGTATGTTGGAAGTAATTTTGATTTTTTTCTTTCTTTCTTTTTTTCCCCCATTTAATTTTTTTTTAAAAATTTATTACAATTTATTCACTTTGTATCCCAGCTGTAGCTCCATCTCTTGTCCCCACCCAATCTTATCCTCCTTTTCTCTTCTCCTCCCATGCCCCTCCCTCAGTCCACTGAGAGAAGAGGTCCTCCTCCCCCTCCATCTGACCCTAGTCTATTAGGCCTCATCAGGACTGGCTACATTGTCTCCCTCTGTGGCCTGGTAAGGCTACCTGCCTCCCTCAGGGGTAGATGATCAAAGAACCAGCCACTGAATTCACATCAAGGCAACCCCTGACATGGCAGCTCAGTCTTCAAGTACTTTTGATTTTTACAGGGGTTTGCAAGTAAGACATTGCCTTGAGTCTCAAAAGAGACTTTGGACTTTTAACCAGCATTAAGACTGTAATAGAGGGATATTCTGCTTCTTAGTGTGGACCTGGATCAGCTTTTTCCTATGAACACTCTCAGTCTTCCCTCTTAGCCATCTCTGTTTAGAAATACTTTCTAACAGAAACTCTAAATGGCCATACTTATTTGGGCCTCAGGTAAGTGATTTTCACTGTACTCTCTTTTCTATTAGAACCTCCCTAGTCTTACCCTCAGTTCTGTAGCAGTCTGCTTGCAGGTACCTTTTCTCATCTTTACCTCCAATCCCTGAGAATTGTGACACTTAGTGTTGATCCAGCTTATTTTTTTTCCTGTGGACCTCTCAGCCTTCCATTCTATCCACATCTCTGTTCAGAAACACTTTCTGCCAGGGAACTCTAGTACTGACAACTTGGCTGGGACTCAGGTAAGCAAATTTCATTTTCCTCTGTCCTTCATTATGGTCTCTCTGTTCTCACACCTGTAAAAATCTTCTTTCAAGTGAACCTTTCTTCCACCCCAACTCCAAATACTGTAGACTCTGCCACTTGGTACAGACACAGTGTCTCCCTAGCCCCCTCATTTCCTCTCTCCAAACATATTCTTCAATCCTACTGCAGGCCACTTTAGGAATTCCCCCTACCTACCAACACTCCAACTTAGTGGGGACTCCAGCTTTTGGTGTTCACAGGATCTCCCCAGCTCCTTCCTATAGCCTCTCACAGCCTAATCCTCTCTGCCTCCCCCACAAATCGCCAGAAGTACTCTCAACCATGCAACCCATAGCAACCATAATTTCTTAGAGGCCACAACAACAACCAAAAATGGAACACTCATCCAACAAAGATAAGGGCATATATCAACACCTTACAGGCACTTCAGTCATCATAACTCTGCATATCTAGACCCCAGTGCAGACACAAACATGAACAGCCAAGATAATGTACCTCCACCAGAAGCTAGTAACTTCACAATATTAGGGCCCGACAAATGCAACATAGTTGAAGCACAAGTCACAGACTTTAGAACTGTAAAGATGATATGAATACATTCATTAATTAAGTCTGTGGAAATACCAACAGTGGAATGCAATAATTAAAAGAGTTCAAGGCATGAAAGAAGAAATAGAATCACTACTGAAAATCCAAAATGAAATAAAACTAAATGAAAAAAAGTAGGATATTAAACAACAACAAAAATTTTACTCAGAGATAAGCCTCAACAAAAAGTACAAAAAATAAGAGGCATGGGAGAGAGAATTCCTGGCATTACAGACAAGGTAGAAAAAATGGATAAACCAGTCAAAGACAGTATTAGAGCTTAAAAACAAGTCAGGTTCCAAACATCCAGAACATCTGGAACACCCACAAAATAGAAACAGAGGAAACATCACCAAACTCATTCTATGAGCCACCGTCGCCTCGATACCCAAACCGCACAGAGACCCAACCAAAAGAACTTCACACCTATCTTTTAAGAACATCGATGCAAAAAAATCCAACAAAATACTGAATCCAAGGCCACATCAAAGATATCATCCACCATGACCAAGTAGACTTCATCCCATGCATGCAGGGGCGGTTCAGTATATGGAAATCGATCAATGTAATGCACCATATAAACAAACTGAAGGAGAAAAACCACACGATCGTCTCCTTAGATGCCGAAAAAGCATTTGACAAAATCCAACACCCATTCATGTTTAAAGCCTTGGAAAGATTAAGGATACAAAGGTATATACCTAAGTATAGTAAAAGCAATATACAGCAAGCTTATAGCCAACATCAAACTAAACGGAGAGAAAATTAAATCAGTCCCACTGCAATCAGGGACAAAGCAAGGCTGCCCACTTTCTCTGTATCTCTTCAACATAGTAGTTGAAGCCCTAGCTAGAGCAATAAGACAACTAAAGCATAACAAGGGGATACAAATCAGAAAGGATGAAGTCAAAGTATCACTATTTGCAGATGATATGATAGTATATATGAGTAAGCTCAAAAATTCAACCAGAGAACTTCAGCTGATAAACACCTTCAGCAAAGTGGCTGGATAACTTTAAAACTACAACAACAGCACAAAAATCAGTAGCCCTCTATATATGAAAGACAAAAGGGCTGAGAAAGAAATTAGGGAAACTAATAGCCACTAATAACATAAAGTACTTTGGTGTGACTCTAACTAAGCAAGTGAAAGACCTGTTTGAAAAAAACTTTAAGTCTCTGAAGAAAGAAATTGAAGAAGATATCAGAAGATGGAAAGATCTCCCATGCTCATGGATCAGTAGGCTTAACATAGTGAAAATGGCCATCCTGCCAAAAGCAATCTACAAATTCAATGCAGTTCCCATCAAAATACCAATGCAATTCTTTACAGACCTTGAAAGAACAATTCTCAATTTCATATGGAAAAACAAAAAACCCAGAATTGCTAAAACAATCCTATACAACAACAAATTGTCTGGAGGTATCTCTATCCTTGATCTCATGCTGGACTACAGAGCAATAGTAATGAAAACTGCATGGTAGTGGCATAGAATCAGAATGGTGGATCAATGGAAATGAACAGAAGACCCAGAAAAAAACCCACACACCTAGGATTCATGAATTTTACAAAGAAGCCAAAACCATACAATGGAAAAAGGACAGCATCTTCAAAAAATAGTGCTGGTCTAACTGAATGTCTACATTTTTCTACATTTGTAGAAAAATGCAAATAGATCCATATTTATCACCCTGCACAAAACTAAAGTCCAAGTGGATCAAAGACCTCAACAGAAATCCAGACACACTAAACCTGTTAGAAGAAAAAGTGGGGAAGAGCCTTGAACTTATTGACACAGGAGACAACATCCTGAACAAAACACCAACAGCACAGGGTCTAAGATCAACAATCAATAAATGGGACCTCATGAAACTGAAAAGCTTCTGTAAAGCAAAGGATACTGTCACCATAACAAAACAACAGCCTACAGACTGGGAAAGGATCTTCAGCAACCCTATATCTGACAGAGGTCTGATATATAAAGAACTCAAGAAGTTAAAAAGCAACAAATCAAGTAATCCAATTAAAAAATGGGCAACAGAGCTAAACAGAGAATTCTGAATAGAAGAATATCGAATGGCAGAGAAACACAAGAAATGCTCAGTGTCCTTATTCATCAGGGAAATGCAAATCAAAACGATCCTGAGATTTTACCTTACACCTATCAGAATGGCTAAGATCAAAAACTCAAGTGACAATACCTGCTCGATAGGATGTGGAGAAAGAGGAACCCTCCTCCATTGCTGGTGGGAATGTAAACTTGTACAACTACTTTGGAAATCAATCTGGTGCTTTCTCAGACAATTAGGAATAGTGCTTCCTCAAGATCCAGCTATACCAGTCCTAGGCATATATCAAAAATATGCTCAAGTATCCAACAAGGATATTTGCTCAAACACGTTCATAGCAGCTTTATTCGTAATAGGCAGAATCTGAAAACAACCCAGATGTCTCTCAACAGAGGAATAGATACAGAAATTGTGGTACATTTACAGAATGGAATACTACTCAGCAATTAAAAACAAGGAAATCATGGAATTTACAGGCAAATGGTGGGAACTAGAAAAGATCATCATGAGTGAAGTATCCCAGAAGCAAAAAGACACACATGGTATATACTCACTTAAAGTGGATATTAGACATATAATGTAGGATAAACATACTAAAATCTGTACACCTAAAAAAGCTAAGCAAGAAAGAGGCTCCTGGGTAAGATGATCAATCCTAATTCAGAAAGGCAAATGGGATGGAAGATGGAGAAAATAAGGAACAAGACAGGAGCCTACCACAGAGGGCCTCTGAAAGACTCTACCCAATAGGGTATCAAAGCAGACGCTGAGACTCATAGCCAAACTTTGGGCAGAGTGCAGGGAATCTTATGAAAGAAGGGGGAGATAGACCTGCAGAGGACAGGAGCTCCACAAGGAGAGCAACAGAACCAGAAAATATGGGCCCAGGGGTCTTTTCTGAGATTGATAGTCCAACCAAGGACCATGTGTGGAGATAACCTAGAACCCCTGCACAGATGTAGCCCATGGCAGCTCAGTGTCCAAGTGGGTTCCCTAGTAATGGGCACAGGGACCATCTCTGACATGAACTCAGTGACTGGCTCTTTGATCACCTCGCCCTGAGGGTTGGGCAGCCTAACCAGGACACAGAGGAGGACAGTGCATCCAGTCCTGATGAGACCTGATAGGCTAGGGTCAGATGGAAGGGGAGGAGGACCTTCCCTATTAGTGGACTTGGGGAAGGGCATGTGGAGGATATGAGGGAGGGAAGTTAGGATTGGGAAGGGATGAGGGAGGGGGCTACAGCTGGGATACAAATAGAATAAACTATAATTAATGTAATCAAAGTATCTACATTTGTAGATGATATTATTTTATACATAAAAACCCTGAAGTCTCTGCCAGAGAACTGTTACAGCTGACAAATTATGTCAGTAAAGTTGCAGGATACCAAGTTAACACACAAAACCCAGTAACCTTCCTATATACAGATAATAAACTGAGAAGGCTTTCAAGGAAGTAGTACCTTAATAGTACCCTCAAAAATCTTTGGGATAACTATTCAAGTAAGTGAATAATTTGTTAATAAGAACTTTAGGATATTGATGAAAAAAATAGAAGATACCAGATCATATAAAAATCTCCCATGCTTATGGATTAGTAGGGTTAATATAGAGAAACTGTCCATCTTACAAAAGCATATCCAATACAATTCCCATCAAAATTCTAAGCCAATTCTTCACAAAATCAAAAGCATAATTTTCATCCTTGTATAGAAACACAAAAGCTCAAGATAGCTAAACCAATTCTGAATAATAAAAGCACTGCTCAAGGTATCACCCCCCCCCCCATTTCACGTTGTATTACAGAGATACAGTAATACAACCAGCATGGTATTTGCATAAAGACAGACATTTTGATTAATGGAATGAAATTGAAGATGCAGTCATAAATATACACACCTAGGAACACTTTTTTTTGTCAAAGAAGTCAAAAGATCACTAGAAAATAGACAGCATCTTCAACAAATGGTACATAGAACAATAACTCCACTGTGCTACAGAGACACTTGTTCATCCATGTTTACTGCTGCTCTATTATTGATAGCTAGAAATCAGATGCAGCTTAGATGTCCATCACCTAATGAATGGACAATGAAAATGTGGTACATTTACACAATAGAATATTATTCAGATATTTAAAAAATTAAGAAAATCCACAGGTATATTTTGGAGCTAGAAAGAAAAATTATCCTGAGTGAGGTAACCCAGATTCAAAAAGACAAATACTGTGTGTTTTCTCTCATATGTGGATGTTAGTGTTTAAACCTTCAATACATAATATGCTTGCTATATTCTCAATATATGCTTGCTATATTTTCAATAACCACAGAGGTTAGGTGTAGAATAAATTACTTGAGGGAAGAGGAGTGTCTCCCAAGAGAAGAAATAGAATACATAGTTATGGAGAAACTATAATTCAAGGATTAAATGGGGAGGGGAATCAAAGAAAGGGGTAAGGGAGGGATTACTAATGAGGGAGAAATAAAATTAAATGCCATTTGAGGGCCATTCGGAAACCCACTAATGTAGAATCTTCCCAAACTATATACAAATTAAAAAATCTAAGTGGTATTACCAAGTAATAGGGAGATAATGCCCTGACTAGTTATCTTTTGCTACCATTTTTTTTCTAGGAATAGCTTACAAATATTTAAATCATTGGATCAGGGGCTCTATTGTAATCCCCAACACCCCAGGTTGTTGCTAATGCTATTAGTTTCTCTTTGTAAAATGATGCTAAGGCCCTATTGCCTAGGATAACACTTACATATATTATTTAGCATGGAGAAGCCAATTTATCTAAGCTGCTATCACAGATAATAAAACGCAGACACCTGTTAGAGTTTATAACTGCCTTATTTACCTTGGGAAGGGCAGGTATTTCACTTATACTGTCTCAATATCCTAATCATCCATCTCCCAATCTCCATCTAATGCCATTTACCTTAGTCCTCCTCAATTGGACTGTCTTTCATTCATAATCCTACGGTACTTTTTAATTTTTTTTTTTATCTGAGCCTTTCCTCGCCATCATTGGAGTTCTCTTTCCAGGCCCATGTGGTTCCTTCTCCATGACAGCCCATCGTGGTGTCCTTCTTCCTTCCCTCTTCCAGTCTGCTTGCTTCCTGTGATTGTCCCTGTCCAAAGCCCAGGAAACTTAGCCATGCCTTCCCCATTCTGCCTTACCAGGCATAGGGTGTTTAATCAACCAATCAGATACATCTTAGAAAAAAAAAAAACAATAGGTGTAACTAGATCTTGACTGCCAGTAACACACATCAGACCAACCTCCAACATACCTGCCAGCGTTATATGTTGGTTCAATAGTGGCATAAACATTGTGTGCATAATCAACCACCTTTTGATTGGATTTAAGGCCCACCCCACAAGATGGAATGTGTGCTTAACATTGCTTATGTAGCCCAGAAAGTGAAATTGGATATACCATAGCCTAATAGAAAACCAAATACTATCTTCCTGCTAACGGAACGTAGCAAGGAAACTCCTATTGATATTCTGTTTCACCCATAGATCAGTGCCTCCTTCAGGCATAGATAGTCAAGACAATATCCTTTTGCAGTAGGTGGAAACTAACATACAGACCCACAACTGGACAATGTACAGAGAATGAAAGATTTTAGAATAGTCCACCCTGCTGAGTATAGCTTCAGGAAACTTCTCCTTTCAATGCTCAGGGAACAAGAACAAGAAGAGGAAACATGGTAAGAGCCAGAAGGGATGAATGACTCCAAGGAAGCAGTGTCCTCCAGACACGGTAGGACTTGTGCACAGATGAACTCAGAGACTATGGCAGCATCCATGAAGACTGCACAGGTTCAAGCCACATGGGTTTCCAATGCTGACATGGAGAGTGGACATGGGCTCCCATTCCTAACCCAAAAGATCCCAAAGGATATCTGCTATTGACACTTAAAAAGGAAAAACTGAAAGAAAAAAAAAGGAAAAACTGTTTTTCTTTTTTTTAAATTTTTTATTTAACTTTTATTACTGACACTTTATTCATTTTGTATCCCCCCCCATAAGCCCCTCCCTCCTCCCCTCCCGATCCCACCCTCTCTCCCTTTCTGCATGCATGCCCCTCCCCAAGTCCACTGATAAGGGAGGTCCTCCTCTCCTTCTTTCTGATCTTAGTCTATCAGTTCTCATCAGGAGTGGCTGCATTGCCATCTTCTGTGGCCTGGTAAGGCTGCTCCCCGCTCAGGGGGAGGTGATCAAAGAGCAGGCCAATCAGATTATGTCAGAGACAGTCCCTCTTCCCATCACTCTAATGAAGTCTTATTAAGTTTATTTACTACACTTCAGGATAGATTTCACGCCCAGTTGTAAATGACCAACATAACACAAATTCATTATGTATTTTTTTTTAGACTTTTACAGACTTTTGTTTCATACAGCTTTGTTTTGGCATTTTTTTTCCTTATTGTTCCTTTGCTTGTATATTATAATTTCCAAAATTGTGAGTTTGTGGGTTTTTTTGGGGGGGGGAGGAGGAGGAGAGTGTATATTTCTTTCTTTCATTTTGTTCATTTTTTATCTTTATTTGGTTGTTTGATTTTTAAAGAGAGAAAAAGAAAGACTGTAGAATTGGGAAGTTAGGGATATAGGGAAGATTTGGGAGGAGTTGGGGAGAGGAAAGCATGATTAGAGTATATTTTATGAAGAAAATTATCAATAAAAAGCGGTGAACACAATTGGCATTCCTGGGGGACAGGCATAAAGGAAACAGCTGGAGGAATGCAGAGGGGTAATGTTGGAGTCAGTGAGACAACAGGAACCAATGAGTACAGGTGTAATTATACACACTCTGAAGATAGCCTGATGAAACCTATTAAAAAAACCACAGACAAAATTCTATTGGAAATGAATAACTTATGGAGTAAATACAGTTGGATCACAATCTTTCATTTAATAATAATTATAATGTATTTATTTTGTATTTATAATCTATTTATTTTGCATTTGTATTTTGCATGAAGTAATGTTCTCAGAAATGGTTTATAAGTCCAGTTTAAATGGCATGTAAACAAAGAACATTAAATTGCTTGGAGACATGTCAAAACAATGAAAAAGTATTTTGAATGCCTAGGCTGGCAAACCATGGGTAAGTCAATATATGAGAAATGATGATAGAGAAAGGTAGAATTTATCATTAATAAAGCATCTGTTGTCAGATGCAGGCAGATCTGTTTTTATGACTTAATTGTGTATTATAAATTATTTTTAATTAGTCTACTATATTTGTATTGTGTTTTTATTTGTACACCAATAAATATAAATACATTTGTAAAATAAAAGACTATGCAAGACTACAGGACTTTTGAAGTTGAACTAAATGCATTTTGCAGTATGCTATAGCCAGGAGCCTATAGGAGCCAGGAAGTGGCATGTGGGGGTTTGCATGAAGATGGGCCCCATAGGACATCTATGGTAGGCTCCTGTCCTGTTTGCCCTTTTCAACAGCTCCAGTGTCTATTCTATATGTCCTTCTGAATGAGAATTAAGCATCCTCCCTTGGGTCTTCCTTGTTATTTAGCTTCTTTAGGTCTGTGGATTGTAGTATGGTTATCCTGTATTATATGGCTAATATTTGCTTATAAGTGAGTATAGACCATGTGTGTCTTGTGGAGTGGGATAGAGGGAAAGAGGGAGGGAGGGTGGCACCAAGAGGAGATAAGGGAGGATGCTACAGTCAGGATATAAAGTGAATAGAATATATATATATGTATTATATACATATATACATACACATATATTATATGTATACATATATGTAATTCAAGATAACATAAAAAATAGAACAGGTATCACAGGTTCATATGTTTTAATACTTGATTCTCAGTCTGGTGGAACTGTTGTGAAGGATTAAGGGGTCTGGCCTAGTTGGAAGAGGCATATCACTGGGGATAGACTTTGAAGTTTTAAAATAATGGTTCCATTCCCAGTGTGCCTCTCTCTGCCTTTTGCTTATGGATCAAGATGTGAGTGCTACAGGGTTCCTTCCACCATTCCTTGTTCTGCATCATAAACTCTGACCCTCTGGAACCATGGGCCAATTTTCTTTATCATTTGGTCATGGTGTTTCATCACAGTAAGAGAAAAGTAACTAAGACATTTGGTACATTTTCTCTCTTGTAGTTTTGTAATATGAGAGAAAATTATTAAACAATTCATGGAAGGTGAATCATTACTTAAAGCACATTTTTGCTATACTATTAGAGCTGAATAATTGTTAGAAAGGCCATCACCTTTACATTAAAGTCATAAAATTTCTTGAAGCATAATGAAAACCTAAGTTTGAGAAACTGTAGAAAATAGTGGTTAGAGTTCAAAATTACTCCCTGACTTTTGTCTAAAATAATTCTCTTTTTCCTTTTTAGGCCTTTCAAAGTAGAATATTCAAGTTGATACTTAAATAATTACCTAATTTTTTTTCAGTTTTATTGTTTAACAAATTTATAATAGTTTATTATGGATGGTGTTGCCGTCTCACTTGGTTAATAACTAATATTATCATATTCACTATGAAGCTGGAATGTAGGCACACTTGTCAGATGGTTTACAAAGAACATGCAAGATTGCAATGGAAAAACACAACAATTAGAGCGAAATATTCTCTTTCCTTTCTCTCTAACACAAATACACTCTCATTGAAAGACAATTTTTGGGGTCTGGAAAGATAGCTCAGTGTTTGAGAGCACTGGCCCCTCTTCCAGAGGACATAATTTATATTTATTCTCAGTACCTGCATGGCAGCTCACAACTGTCCATAATTCTATTTCCAGGGGATTTGGCTCTCTCACACAGATATACATGCAGGCAAAACACCTATGCACATGAAACAAAAAATAAATTATTTTTAAAAAGACAATTTTTTTTACCTGAGAGCCCATGAAAAAAAGAGTTTTCTCTCAAGGCTTTGTTTATGATAAACTTATTCCTACCTCTGAGCTACCTCCAGGTCCTGAGACACAACTGCTCCAAGACACATTCTTTACTCAGAATCCTATTGCAAGTATATAAAAAACTTTGTATAGTTTGTTGTTTTGGCTAAATAAGATTCTAGATAATGGGTTGCTTGAACTGTGACCTAAGTATCAGACTTGGACAAAATCCATTTGATTCTTTGATTTTTTTTCTATTACAGATAAAATTGCAAAACATGAATTCTGGAGAAAAGTTTTATATTCCTGTTCAAAGATGGCTAGCACAAGAGCGAGAAGATGGAGAAATCTGCCGAGAATTTCCTATTTTAAACAAAGGACAACTTGTCCTGCCAGGTAAGAAAGATACAGCTCCAGGTACCAGAGATAAAATCAGCTTGTCCAAATGTGAAAGAACAAGGAACTGAATACATTCATGTTAGATAAGTAATCGAATGAATGATTAAGATGGTAAATGTTTTTTTTAATTTTTTTAAACTTTTATTAATTACACTTTATTCACTTTGTATCCCCCCCATAAACCTCTCCCTCCTCCCCTCCTAATCCCACCTTCTCTCCCCTTTCTCCACGCATGCCCCTCCCCAAGTCCGATGATAGGGGAGGTCCCCCTCTCCTTCTTTCTGATCCTAGTCTATCAGATCTCATCAGGAGTGGCTGCATTGTCATCTTCTGTAGCCTGGTAAGGCTGCTCCCCCCTCAGGGGGAGGTAATCAAAGAGCAGGCCAATCAGTTCATGTCAAAGGCAGTCCCTCTTCCCATTACTAGGTAACCCACTTGGGCACTAAACAGCCATGGGCTACATCTCTGCAGGGGTTTTAGGTTATCTCCATGCCTGGTACTTGGTTGGAGTATGAGTCTCTGGGAAGACCCCTGTGTTCAGATTTTCTGGTTCTGTTGCTCTCCTTGTGGAGTTCCTGTCCTCTCCAGATCTTACTATTTCCTACTTCTTTCATAAGATTCCATGCATCTCCAGAACCCAGTTATCCAGGGGCAAGTAGTCCTGGACACCGAGCATGGTAAATGTTTTAAATCAATTACTGTTGCTGTTGTGATAAATGCATACAAATATTTTAAAATTCTTTCATACATCAGTGTTCAGTAATAGGTTATTATTGTAGTTAGTCCTATTGGAAGGATGAAACAGCACTTAATAAAAATAAGATTAATTCATCAAAAATAATGACCAACATCCTCTATCACAGTGGCTCTCAGTCTTCCTAATGCTGTGACTTTTTAATACAGTTTCTCATGTGGTGACCCCCAACCTTAAAATTATTTTCATTGTGACTTCATAGCTTTTATGAATTGTAACGTCAATATTTTTGAAGATAAAGGTTTGCCAAAGGGTTGAGAACTGCTGCTCTAGAGAAATAGAAGTAAGTGAATAGATACACATCAAAAGCGGGCTTTTTCAGCTGTCCCTCTCAGCTTCTACAGTGTACTCCAGTACTGACTGCGTCCACACTGAGAGCAGGGTAACTTCCCAAGGTTGGCTCCTGAGTCCCAAGGTTGGCTCCTCCTTCCTGTGACTGAAGGCCTGGAGGATTTCTAGAGAGGTGGTTGTCTTCAGTCCGTGCAGGAGCCTTGAAGAAACTGTGGTATCTTATCAGTAAAGCAGTATAGCAGCAGAAGTAGCAAGAGGAGAGATGAACTCATCAACAGGGCGAACCAACTTTCCAGAGAAGCGCTAAGGCAAATAGGAGAAAGAAGTTTTCCTGTTGCACCTCCTTCTCCCACTGCTGGAAGATGTTCTTTCTGCCTTTAAGTGATGTTGACTGAGAAAGTCCATTAAACTGTAAAGTGAAGGGAAGTATAAGCCGAATGCAAATGGAGCCTGCACAGTAATAGAGACTCTTTCCCAGCTATACACTCAATAAAGACTTAAAAGTCAGACTACAAAAACCTGAAAAAAATTCAAGGAAATAATCCAATTAAAAATGAGCTATGAATTTGAACAAAGAATGTTCAAAATAACAAATAAAAATGGCAAGTTTTGATATCTTTACTAAAGAAGGTCGTGTAAGCTAAAATATCCAACAATCTTAAGCCATTGAGAATGGCTAAAATCAAGAAAACAAAGACAACAAATACTGGAAAGGCTTCAGGGAAAGGATTATTGAAAACTGTGTAGCGCTATGGAAATGAATGTGGAGAATACTCAAAAGCATTCTAAATAGATCTACTGCGGGATCTAGATGTAACGCTTTCTGGCATTTATCCAAAGGAGTCAATATCCTATCACAGACATGTTTGTTCAGGCATGTTCTTTGCTGCTCTAATCACAAAAGCCAGGAAATGGACACAGCCTAGGTGTCCTTCAACTGATGGGTGGATCATAAAAACGTGCTTGCACATTATTCAGCTGTAAAGAAAAATAAAATCATCAAAATTTCAGACCTATGGATTGAATTAGAAAAAAGTATGCTGAGTGAGGTAATCTGGGTTTAGAAAGATGAAAGCTTTATTTATGTGTCATTTGCCGATCTAGCTCTGAATCTTTAGATTCGAGTATGTAACCGGAAGTAACCACAGAAGCCAGAGAGTAAAGAACCCAGGAGAGGGTGGGTGGAAGGGCCGTTGGAGAGAGGGGCTTAGCAGACACAGGTGCTAGGATGGGGAAAGGGGAAAACAGCAGGAGAGAACTAACTGGGGAGGAGAGATGGAAAGTAGTACAGAGAAGAGGGAGGGTGGAGAGGTAAATACCGTTAGGCATGTTTGTAAAAGCTGTGGAAACATTAAAATAATGCTCCCCACAAGAGCCACAGACTAACTAAAACTCTGGTGTCAGATAATGGAAACCTCCTTTTGCTCTTTGGTCAAGAGAGGCTGAGAGACTCCCCCAAACATTGTAAGCTGTCACTATATCTACTATTATCAGAACTTGAAGGTAGGAAGCTACTGCTGGATCTTCCTGCCCACTTTGGACAAAGAGCATGGCGGTTCGATCCAAGCTCGAACTGACTTCTGCCTACAGCCTAAAGCAGTTTTATCTGTATTCTCATCTAGTACTTAAGTAAGGCCTTCGACTAATTTCAAAAAGAGGGGTAAGACAATCTAGTTCCATTCTTCTGCTTGTGCGCCACTGGTTTTCTGAGCACCAGCTAACTGCTGCATTTACATGGATTTGTTCCTGTGTTCTCTCCTCTAATCTATTGGGTCTACACAGTGATTTTGTGCCAGCACCTGGCTGTTTTTGTTATTCTGGTTCTGCGGTACGATTTGCAGGGAGGCAGGACTGTGTGTCTTATAATTTGTAATCAGCTACTATTATATGTCCAATGCCTCTCTGTTTGTTTGCGGTCAGTTTGGCTATTTGAGGTCTTTTGTATTTCTATAGAGTTTGTTTCTGTGAAGAATTTTTCAGTGGGGAGATATATATATAAACTCTTCATCCAGTTAGGGCACTAATGGCAAGCAAACAACAGTAACAGTGAAAGCCCAATTTTACCCCAATATATTGTGAATAGTGAGCCTCTCGATACTACTTCTCAGGAAACAGATGACTCAAAGACAACTGGCATCAATGAAAAGATCACAAAGCACGGGTGATGACTCATGAAACCTGCTTTATTGGCATTCCCATCACAATCTGTAGTTCTGTTTTTTCTCTCCACATATTTGTATATGTATAGTTTATATTTTCATCATATTCTTCTTTTCCCCTAAGGTCTTCCATATCTTCTTCCACTCCCTATCTACCCAAATTAAAGTTCTAAAATAAAAAAAGCAAAAAAGACCCAGACAAAACCAAAAAAAAAACAAAATAAAACACTACCCCCCAAAAAAAAGAAAAACAAAAAGCAAAATAAAACAACCCCTCCCCACCAAACTGTAACTAAATAATGCACACACACACACAAAACAGTGGAGTTTCTTCTATGTTGATTAACTACTCATGAACATGAGGCCTACCTTAGAGTGGTTGATATACCCAGTGTCACTTCATTGGAGAAAACTGATTTTCCCTCTCCTTTTCTCTAGGCATTCATTCATTCAATCATTCATTCAATTTTTTTTCATTTTTCCCTCTTCTCCCAGTCTTTCCCTCCACCTCTCTCTACCTCAAGTCTTCCTCTGTTTCTTTTCAGAATGGGCCAGACCTCCCACGGATATCAAGCAAGCATGGCATATCAAATTGAAGTAAGCCCAGGGACCTCCCTCCCTCCTATTAAGGCTGGCCAAGGCAGTCTAGTATGAGGAAAAGTGTCCTAAAGTAGGCGAAAGAGTCAGAGACAGCCGTAGGCAGCCTCTTTGTCCTACTGATAGTGTCCTCTGCCTTATGGAAGCTTTTCAGTTTTCTGAGGGCTCATCTATGAATTGTTGCTCTTGGTGCATGCATGATTGGTGCACTGTTAGGGAAGCTGCCTCCTGTCCCAATGTGTGCAAGGAGGTGTGGCCTTGCTGGAGGAAGTGTGTGTTAGGGTGAACTTTTCAGACACCCAAGCCAGGCCAAGTGTCTCTCTCTCTCCCTGCTCCCTAATGGACCTGGATTTAGAACTTTCAGGTCCCTTTCCTGCACCATGTCTGTCTGCATGCTGCCATGCTTCCCACCATGATGATAATGGACTAAATTCCTGAAACTGTAAATAGGCTACAATTAAGTAGTTTTTTTGTTTTTTGTTTTTTTTTATACAAGAGTTGTCATGGTCATGGTGTCTCTTCACAGCAATAGAACACTGACTAAGACAAAGTATGAGCAAAATTACCTCCTTTAATGAAAGGGTTAGGCTAACTTTGTAACCTATATGTCTTCTAAAGCCTATAGTTTTGAGTTTTAGGTCCAGGTTAAGCTAAAACCTCTTAGTACCTTTCCAGAGAGTGAAGAAATGTGACCCTATCTGTGAGGACAGATATAAAAAAGGGCAAACAAGCAATGACCTTCACTCAGCAAAAGAAGGACCAAACCCTTGTCCTTGAGATAGCGTTTCTTAGTAACGAACCTAGACTTCTTCTGAGTAGCTTTTGACCTCCAGCCAAAAGTCTGTAGCCCCTAATCTTCAAGGATGAGCTAACCACCCCCACCTTAAATTGCAGCTGCATCCACACTTGGCAGGACTGGCCAAGCTTGAGCACCTAAGACTAACCAATTATCGTACTTTATAGCTTCCTCATCCAATCCTAAGTTGCCAAAACTGCAACTTCAAATTTCCCGCAATTTTTCTTTTAAAAACCTAAAGGCCTTTGTCTTCCGGTGCCACTCTTTGCTGACCGGCAGGGGTGACCCCATTGTGCAATGGTTAATAAACCTCTTGCTTTTGCAACGAGTCTTGATCTGGGGGAGTTTCTGGGAAGGGCGCGATCTTGAACTCCTGAGCTGTGAGACCCCAGGTCTTATAGTCATGGTGTCTCTTCACAGCAATAGAACACTGACTAAGACAAAGTATGAGCAAAATTACCTCCTTTATCACACATTTAATTTTATTTTATTTTGTGTGTGTATATGTACACATCTGTATAGGCAACAGTAGTGTGTGTGTGAGTGTGTGTGTGTGTGTGTGTGTTTACATATGTATGTGCATGTGTAGGTCAGGGCATGGCTTGCAGGAGTTGGTTCACTCCATCTATCGTACAGGATCTGAGGATCAAACTCAGATCATCAGGCTTGGCAGCGGCCTCTTTTAACTGATAAGCAGTCTTCCTGGCCCCTAAACGCACCCCCCTCTTAAAGCTTTATTTATCAGGTACTTGTCATAATAGTGATAAAAGAAACAAACATAGCTGTGGAAAATAATTTTCTTCAACAAATATTAGATGGGATATTTTAAGTGATTTTTTTTTTGCCCATCTGGGTATGTATCTATTGATGAGAACAGGATGTTGAAGGCAAGTCTTATTGTTGTATCTTTGATTTCTTGTTCATTAGTGTTTGTTTTATGAAATTGGACATGCTGACTTCCATATACTTACAGTAACTATGTCTTCTCAGTGAGTAATTGCCTTTATTAATAATATCCTGCTTTAATTCGTTATCTCTTCTGACTGATTTTAGTTTGAAGCTCCCTTTTTAGATCTGAGTACAGCTGCTTCTTCCAGTTTGGTGTCTTCATTTGTTTTGGATATCTTTCCCCATTTTTTTCTTAAGATAATATTTTATGAATTCTATGAGAATTTCATAGAATATATTTTAATCGTACTCATTCCCTACTTTTCTAACTTCTCTCAGACCTATCTCCATCTGCCCACCCTCTCTCAACTTCCTATCCTTTCTTTTATTTTTATTTTGTAACAGCCTTTGCACTCAGAGTTTCGGGGCTACCCATTGAAGCTTAATTGACTGACCTGGGGTCACACCCTTCAAGTAAACTGACTCTCCTTTCCCCAGGGGTCATCAACCATGAATACTTCTGCTAGGCTTGGAGGCGTATGAGCTCTTGATGCTGTCCATGTATATATATTGTAATACTGCTCTTGAGTAGGTTCTTGTGTAGGCACATACGGATAGTGTGAGTTCATGAGTGCAGCAGTATCTTCATGTACAGAAGTTACTATTTGGTTCTAGTTTTCCCTAATTAAGGTTTACAGGAGAGCAAGACCACCAGAGCTACATGGAGACCAAAGAATGAAGCTTTACTGAGGCACAAACTACAGGGCTGTCTCTGAGAGATGGGAGCCCAGCCACACCAAAATAGAATTTGGGTTTTTATAGGCTGGCTTAAGTTTGGCAGGAGAGTTGTGGGAGAGCATTAAGGAGGAAGAGAACTGCTGCAAACAAAGACAGTATTGTAAACATAAATTTTTTATGAGTGTACCTCTGGTCATAACAGGATGCCGTGGGAGTTAAGATAACAGGATGCTGTGGGAGTCAAGATAACAGGATGCTGTTGTCTTGGGTCAGACTCCTGAGAGAAACAGAATGTGCAGTTTTCATTTCCCCAAAGAGACTTGTTCCCTCTTGGCCAGGGACTTGGGTCAGCCTATCACACTTGCCTTTTATTGATTTTAGGGCGGTTGTTGGTCTCATCTATTTTCTTCCTGCTGGATAAGGGCCAAGTCATAGGTGGCCTTTGCCTCAGGGAAGCCTAGGAACTGTTATAGGGAGAAAGCGGAGCAGGTTAGAAGGAGTTGGTTAAAACTGGTGGGTGATTTGGTTACCTTTTTTTGATCGCATTTTCAGAGACATATGGGGCCAGGAGGAGGATGCTGATAAGCAGTTTTACTGCTGTTATTACAGGGTTTTAGAGAGAACCACAGAGGAAGTAGCTGAGTGATTGAGAAGTTCCAGAGAGGCGCTGAGGGTATCCTTCCAGAATGTTTCCCAAAGGATGATCTGAGAGATTTCGTTGTAACTGGTTTTTAGCAGCTGCTATACCACCAAGTACTTCAGTTAGGGGACCAAGGAGGGTCAGCTTGTAAAAGGTCTGCAGATATATCAGAATTTTTGTGTTTACCATTGGCAAAGGAAGAACCACAATCCCTTTTCCACTCACCGTCCTTTGACATCCCAGTATCTGTGATGGTGAAAACGACACATTCTTTGTTTTCAGTGAATTCTCCTTTTTGAGTTAAGATCTAGAGTATGACTTGTCAGGCCCCAGTGGGAGAGGGTGCAACTTAGTCCTTCAGTGGCTTGAGATGCCAGGGTGGGTTTGAAAGGGTTAGGCTAACTTTGTAACCTATATGTCCTCTAAAGCCTATAGTTTTGAGTTTTAGGTCCAGGTTAAGCTAAAGCCTCTTAGTACCTTTCCAGAGAGTAAAGGAATATGACCCTATCTGTGAGGATAGATATAAAAAAAGGGCAAGCAAACAATGACCTTCACTCAGCAAAAGAATGACCAAACCCTTGTCCTTGAGATAGCGTTTCTTAGCAACGAACCTAGACTTCTTCTGAGTAGCTTTTGACCTCCAGCCAAGAGCCCGCAGCCCTAATCTTCAAGGATGAGCTAACCACCCCCACCTTAAATTGCAGCTGCATCCACACTTGGCAGGACTGGCCAAGCTTGAGCACCTAAGACTAACCAATTATCTTACTTTATAGCTTCCTCATCCAATCCTAAATTGCCAAAACTAAAACTTCAAATTTCCCACAATTTTTCTTTTAAAAACCTAAAGGCCTTTGTCTCCCGGTGCCACTCTTTGCTGACCAGCAAGGGTGACCCTGTTGTACAATGGTTGATAAACCTCTTGCTTTTGCAACGAGTCTTGGTCTAGGGGAGTTTCTGGGAAGGGCGTGATTGAACTCCTGAGCTGTGAGACCCCAGGTCTTATGGGGGAAGGGGAGCGGGAGGGCAGTACTGGGATGAAAAAGGAAGGAGGCCGGGATCAGGCTGTAAAGTGATGAAATAAAGAAAGAAAGATCTAGAGTATGTCAAAATTAACCATCTTCCGGGAAGCTTTCTGAAAATCTACCAGTGTGCAAATAACCATCCTGGCAGCCCTTCCTGGGAAGACAAAATTTGGGTTGTGTTTTGTGTGGATAGGAATCTGAGAGTCCCAGTTAGAACCCACTGTAGGGACCACAACAACTTCATCCTGGAATTGTTGATCTGTGATACTCAGAACCTGAGCGGCAACCCAAACATATTCCCACTCGTCTTAGTAAGGTCAGAGGACATAGCCACGTAGAGATCAGGGTAAGTGCAATCATAGTAGTGGGTAAGAAAATGAAACCCTTTGGAAGAGTTGGCTGAGCAGGAACCCAGGCATTTTCCAATCTGAGATGAACTGGTGAGAGAGAAAAGGAACCTAGAATTTGGTAGCAGAGAAGAACTCGATGAAACCCATAGTGGATAGAAAGCGAGGTAAAATAGATCAAATCCAGCTGATTTAACCAATTGTGCCTGGAAAGTAGGGGTCAGTACCACACTCTTACAATTCTTGGTTAAGAAACTATAGGAGCAGGGGACGTTCTCAGAGTGCTGGGCTGATTGAATGGTAGGCCAGTAGAAATTCCCAGAATTCTCCCCCAGACCTTGTCAAAGCCTGTACCTTCAACCAAGTGGATCTCATGACAGACAGAAGTTCCCATAAACTCCTGGACTTAACCCAGGAACCTCTGAATTAGGTGCACAATTCCCATGGTTATGGGAGTGTTAGTCACTTAGAGAGAGGGAACTGTGAAATATCTGCTTTTCCAGGGTGCTATTATATGTACCTGAAAAAAAAAAGCTTGTTATTATAAAATTATTTACCAAGAACAATGTGCTCTCGTAGATTCTGTGAAGTATACTTTCAATTTTCAGTATTAATGCGGTAACACACGAACATTAACTTTATCATCATACCTATATTAAGCATAAAGTTTAATACCATTCATTCTGTATATGTTGTTGTACACCGGTCCTCTAGAACTCTGAAAGTGAATCTCTGTGCCTGTTGGAGAGCAATTCTTTTACCTCTCACCAGAGCTCTTGTGACTCCTATCAGTTTCTATGCTTTTAATTGTTTTAATTATTTAATGTATCATTATCATATCTACCATTTTTGTGATAGTATTATTTCTTTTAATGCATGAAAAAGACAACATATGTTTACAAAATAAGATAGTATTAATATAAGACCCACAGTCCCATAAAGAATACAAAGCAAAATCTGAAAGAGATATTTAAATCTGAGCACACAGTTTCATTGCCATCTGTGGACAATAGCTAGGACATTCAGAAAACTCAGTGCCTAATGGCAGGTAATGGAATTTTGGTATATACCTCAAATAAAGTAGTATGCAATACCAAAAGGACTGCAGGATGATGTGGTAATATTTCATATTTTGGAGGATCCTCTGTAGTGTTTACATGATAATTTCAGAATATCACTTTTCAACAGTAGTCCACAAGTGTTAAAACTACTGTCTGCTACTAGTTTTTTCCTTTCATTTTCTTTAGTACTTGTTTCTGTTCTGTTCATATTGATTATCTTAATGGTTGTGCAGTGTTTGTTTGTTTTTCTTTAAAAATTTATTTTTTCTTCACAATTTATTCATTATATATCCCGATTGAAGCATCCTCCCTCAACTCCCCCAGTCCAACTCTCCCTTTCTCTTCCCCTCATGCCCTTCCCCTTGTCCACTGAAGGGGGGAGTTCTCCACTATTGGCATCTGCTCATAGCTTGTTTAGTCTCATCAGGGCTGCCTGGATCCTCTTCCTCTGTGGCCTGGCAAGGCTGCATCATCAGGGTTGAGTGATCAGAGAGCAGTCAACTGAGTTCATGATAGAGGCAGCCCCTACTCCCCTCCCTCAGAGATCCACATGGAGAGTGAGCTACCAATTAGCTACATCCGAACAGGGGGCCTAGGTCATCTCTATGCATGGTCCTCCTTTGGTGCATCAGTCTCTACAGGAACCTCTGGGCTCAGATATTTTAGTTTTGTTGGTCTCCTTGTGGGGCTCCTGTCCCCTCCATGTCCCTCTAATTCCACCCCTCTCTTTCTCCATAAGACTCCCTGGGCTCTACCCAATGTTTGGCCATGAGACTCAGCTTCTACTTTGATCTCCTGTTGGGTGAATCCTTTCAGAAGACCCTCCCATCCTGTTTCATTCAGAATGTCAAATATCCTCTCTAGGTCCTCCTTAGTGCTTAGCTTCTTTAGGTCTGCAGATGGGTTGTGCAATGTTTTATACCATGTTTTTTATTTGAATTGTTCCAGTAGCCATGCTGAGTTTTTATGTTTCATAACCATTTCTACATTTTATTTGAGGAATTGTCTGTACTTGTTTTTTGCAAATTGTGAATTTCTTTGTCTTATTGTTATTTTTGTTTAATTGCAGAGTTCTCTCTATTTCTGGATATCAACTCTTTAGTAAACACACAGTTTGTAATTACTTCTGACCATTTTATGGCTTCATTATTCTCACTGTTGTTTGTTTCTTCCACGTTGTGGAATATTTTAATATTTCTCTGCTTTTGCTTTTGCTGCCCATGATTTTGCTGTCTTACATGAGAAATAACTGTGAAATTTGATATAATAACCCTTTCTATATATTTTAGTGCAGTTTTACTGTCTTAGATGTTGCATGTTGGTTGCCTGCATTTTGAGTTATTCTCTGTGTATCATATAAGGGACTAACTCGTTGTTTGTCAAATAGATATCTAGCTTACCAATACTTTTTACTGAAGAGGTTTTCATCCCATAGTATATAGTCTTCTCATACTTGTTGAAATTACTTGACTTTGAATTTAAGTTTTATTTATGGGCTCTCTGTTGTTATAGTATATCATTTTGTAGCATGCTGCATTACATTTTCTCTGTAGTATGTTTTAAAATCAAGAAGAAAGTGAAAGCATTTTGTTATTCTTCAAGATAGTTTAACTATCTAGGGAGTGCCTGTATATTTAATATGTATTTTATGATGCTTTTTATTTCAGTAATAGTTCATGCTGAGTTTTTATATCAATTGCACCGAGTCTTTAGACTCTGTGTAGTACAGATTCTTAACAATATTAATTTTCCATCCACAAGTTTGTACTATCTTTCTGTTTTTATGTTGTTTAACTTATCTCAGAAATGTTTTGTAGTTTTCAGTGAAAAATATTTTGCTGCCTTGGTTGAATTTACTTTTAAGTATTTCATTCTCTTTGAGGGTTTCAAAGAAATAAATACAGCGATTTCAGCTTTGAATCTTTAGATACATGTGTGCTTGCACTGGAGGATCTGTAAAAGTCAGAAATCTAAGAAGGGACCATGGTGTGTGGGATTTCATGAAAAAGGAGTAGAATGCAAGAAGTCATAAGGGGGAAGAATGAGCAATGGAACAAAGGGATAAATGGGCGGCAGGTAGGGCAGGTTAAAAAGAAAGTATGGGGGAGGGATAACTAACACTAAAAACCTTAAATTATGCCAAATGAAAACCTGCTTCTATATAAGCTTCCTAAAACATCTACACATACAGATATAAAAATGAGTTAAATAGACTTATCCTATAATAGGGGACAGTGTCTCTCCCAGACACCATTGTCTGTCAAATAAAAACCTAGTACCGGGTGTGTTACTTGTTTTTGAGTTGTTGGTCATTGGGATCTCATAGACCACTCCAGATATTACAGGCTATTGCCATTGTTCTCGGCTACCCTACAGAACTTGATAAGACCCTGTTGCTGAATAAATTGGATACCTGAGCCATACAGTATAGAGGAATCAAGCTGGTACTGTCTGTGAAGTGTATGGGTTAGAATAACTACTGGCCTAGTAATACATGTCTACAGGTGTATTAGTGCCAAGAATGTTATGAAGTGACCAACTTCTGATTTGAAGTCTGCTTTACAAGGTGGTTCCCATCCCTGATACTATTAACTAGGCCAATCCCGTGCTGGTTAGTCAGAGGCTTTAGGGGAAAACCTAGAACCTTCTGTTATTCTGCTAAGTGAGTATAGTAATAAACTGCCCATAAGTTTTTTTTTATAAATATACATGTAGAGTAGAGTATTTCTCAACCAGGATTCAATCAGAGAATTTCTTTTTTAGTAGATGGTTATCATTTTTTTTTAAAAAAAAAGATATTTAAAACAAACATTTTCTACATAATCACTACAATGCTTGTCTTTTGATTAGGCTAATATATTTCACTGTATTGATGTTAAATCATCCTTGCATACCCAAATGAAACCTGATGTGCTTGGCTTGGAGAAGAACCTAGCCACAGAAGAATGCCACTCATGTTTCTACTAGCCTCAGTGAGGATCCTTTTAATAACTGAGCTGAACTGGATGTGGAAAAGTTTACTTAGTTTCTGTAGTTTTCATGAAGCTGGCTGTGCGAGGTCTTATTATGATGGTATCTCTAGGGGAGTGTGGATCTATGTTTATTTGTCTGTTTTACTCTCTTGCTGATGGCCTATGAGCATTTAGAATACTTTGTGTTTTAGTTTCTAAAATTGGCTCCTGAGAGAATATGTCAATTGATGAGAAAGTCTCTAGTTCACTTTTCTTGTATGTTTGTCCTCTTCGTTTTTTCTTCCTTTCTTTCATTCTTTCTTTCCTTTATATCCTGATCAGAACTTTCTCTACTTCATCTCCTCTCCCCACCCCCTTCCTTTTTTTTTTTTTTTTCTCAGAGAAGGGGAGGCCTCCCACGGATACCAACCTGCCTTGGCATATCAAGTTGCAGTAGGACTAGGCATATCTTCTCCTATTGAGGAGCCCAGTTAGGGGAAAGGGATCCAAAGGCAGGCAACAGAGTCAGAGACAACCCTTGCTGCAGTAGTAAGGGGACACATATGCAGACCAAGCTGCACATCTCTTACATATGTGTGTAGAGCCCTAGATCAGTCCTATGGATGCTCGCTGGTTAGTGGTCCAGTCTCTGTGAGCCCCTAACGGTTCAGGTTAGTTGAATTTGTAGGTTTTCTTGTAGTGTCCTTGACCTCTCTGGCTCTTTCAATCTCTCCCCTCCCCCATCTTCTGTAAGATTCCCCAAGCTCTGTGTAATATATGGCTGAGGGTCTCTGCATCTGCATTCATTGGCTGCCTGGCTGAAGCCACACAGATGACTGTTATGGTAGCCTCTTGTCTGCAAGTACAGCAGAATATTAATAGTGTCAGAGGTGGGCTCCCTCTCATGGCATGCAACTCAAGTTGGACTGGTCATTGGTTCATTGGGTCAAAGGTTTTGTTGGTGGGTGGGTGTATGTTTCCTCCATTGGAAGTCCCTTCTGGCTATGGGAGGTGGCCACTTCAGGCTCCATATTCCCCTACTGCTAGGAAACTCAGTAAGTTCACCAACATAAGACTGCCAGAAACCCATCCCAGTGATGGTGTCCATTTCTACTCTCTCTCCTAGCTCTCTCCTCTCTCCCCACATTTGATCCTCACCTTGTTTCTTTCCCTACTTCCTCTCCTACCCAGTTTTTTTTCTCCATCTATTTCAGATGTTTATTTTATTTCCCTTTCTGAGGGAGATTCAAACATTCTTCCTTGGCCTCTCCTTGTTACCTGGTATCTTTGAGTCTGTGGATTGTAGCATGATTTTCTTGCACCTTATGGCTAATATCCACTTATAAGTAAGTACATACCATGTGTGTCTTTCTGGGTCTGGGTTACCTCACTTAAGTGATCTTTTCTAATTCCATCCATTTCTTGGCAAACTGCATGGTGTCTTTGTTTTTAATTGCTAAGTAGTATTCCATTGTGTAAATGTACCACATTTTCTTTATCCATTCTTTGATTGATGTTTAGGTTGTTTCCAGTTTCTGGCTATTTTGAATAAAGCTGCTGTGAAAATAGTTGAGCAAGTGTCCTTGTGGAATGGTGGAGCATCATTTACATATATGGCCAGGAGTGGTATAGCTGGTTCTTGAAGCAGATCTATTCCCAATTTTCTGAGAAAACTCCAAATGATTTCCAGAGTGGTTGTACAAGTTTGCACTCCCACTAGCAATGGAGGAGTCTTTCACTTGCTCCTCATCCTCACCAATATGTGCTGTTTCTTGAGTTTTTGATCTTATCATTCTGATGGGTAGAAGATAGAATCTCAGAGTTGTTTTGATTAGCATTTTCCTGATGACTAAGGATGTTGAACATTTCTTTACATGCTTCTCAGCCATTCAAGATTCTTCTGTTGAGAATTTTCTGTTTAAGTCTGTACCCCCAGTTTTTAATTGGGTTATTCGGTTTTTTGGTGTCTACTTTCTTGAGCTCTTTATATATTTTGGATATTAGCCCTCTGTCTGATGTAGGGTTGGTGAAGATCTTTTCTTATTCTGTTGGTTGCTTTTTTTGCCCTAATGATAGTGTCCTTTGCCTTGCAAAAGCTTTTCAGTTTCATGAGTTCCCATTTGTTAATTGCTGATCTTAGTACCTGAGCTGTTGGTATTGTTCAGAAAGTTTTCTCCTCTACCAATGTGTTCAAGGCAGATTTCCACTTTTCCTAAATTTAGATTTATTGTATCTTGTTTGGCTGCTAGCCTTTGCTGGCTGGGCCCCACATAGACTCAGAAGGCAGGCAGGTGATTGGCAGGAAAGGGTCTAATCTGGATGTTCCTAGGGCCTAGAATGCCTCCTCAGGTGGGCAAGCAGAGCCATGGGACAGATGATGAAACTCTGGGGACTGCACATAGCTCACTTCTACTCCCTCTTCATTCTTATGTGCAAAATAAACACTCCAGATTATAAGGTGACAGACTACCATTTTGACCTCCCTTTTTTATTTCTTCCTCTTTATTTTAGAAATATTAGCTGCTTAGTTGCTTTTAATTTTCTCAAAGAAATTCGAAGTATAAAATACAAACATATCTTATTTTTCCGATGTTTTGTTTTTATTTTAATTGAAGGTTTGGACAACCTTGTTGCCCCAGACTTATAGGTGCCATGTTTCCAATGGTGTGTTCACTTGGTGTATGTCTCTATGTCTCAATATGCTTACTATTTCCCATATCTTTCCAAATGTTTTCATGTTTATTAATTGTGTTATGGTGATTTATGATCTTGATGTTATTATAATTCTTTTAACGTGCCTCAAACTACGTACATAATTAACAAACTTAATGGACAATGTGTGTGTGTGTGTGTGTTGGGGGGCGTGTTCACTGCACTGCTGAGAAGCCATCTCCCTACCTATCTCTCTCATCTTAGGTTTCTCTATTGCCTGAAAAATAACATTTTTGGAGGTAGGCCAATTAATAATGCTACCGTGGTCTTTACGTGTTTGAATGTAAGGACAATTTGCATACCTGGTTTCAAATTAAAAAGCAAGAGGTGAATAAACATAGGGAAGGAGGAATGTCAAAGGCCCAGGGAGCCTGAAAACAACCATTTAATCAGTCAATGAATGCACAAGCTTTTGAAGAAAATTTAAATTGTTCCTTAGTGAACACACAAATGATAGGAACAAAATGTCTTCAATTCTGTTAAGTTTTAGTGGTCTGCACAGAAAATCCATCCAGCCAGTGTTTTCTTAAGTCATAGCTTGGCCATGACCAAGAGCCTAACTATCTTGAATTCTGTAAGTGCTGAGGGTTGTATGGAAATTTTTGATGAAAATTTGGAAGCTAATCAGGGTTTTTCGTTGAGTTTAATCAAAGAAACTGTATTCCTAACATGAAGGTATTGTGAAGCTTTTAGCACTGATGGTGAAGAATCCAAGGCTATTTATCTGGAAGATCCAGTTAAGATAACAGATGAAGATTGTCAGGTACACTAAGATGAAGCCTTCATGTAAGATGGTAGTTGTATGTGAATCACTCTGTATTGGAAGAAAATGCTATCTATGTCCTTCATACCTAGAGAAAAGCCATTTTTTTGTCTTCAAAACTTCAAAGAACAGACTGATTCTCTTGTTAGGATATGCATTTGGCCACTTTACATTAAAGTCAATGGTCATTTACTATTCTGAAAAAAAATCCCAGAGCTTTTATGGGTGACACTGAATCTACTGTACCTGTCTGTATTCTGCAAATGGAACAGCAAAGCGCAGACGACAGGACATCTGTTTACAATAAGAATTGTTGAATATTTTAAGTCTGCTGTTGAAGCACACTGTTCAGAAAAAAATCATTTAGCAATATTATTGCCCACTGACAATACTACTGGCAGCCAATAGCTCGAATGAAGATGCACACAAGACTTACAATGCAAAATCCTTTCTGTAGTCTGTGGGCTGAAGAATTGTTTCTACTTAATTCATAGCAGTTAAGAAATAAATTTCATGTGATTACCACAGATACTAATTTCTCTGGTGGGTCGCGGCAAAGTTAAGTGAAAACTCCTACAAAGGAGTCATCATTCAATGTTCCATTATGAATAAATTGCTAATTGTCTTGAGTAATTTCATACTATATCTTGGGTACTGGAGATACGTGTTTCTACATAATATATTTTATCAAGATTGTTAATAATTTTGCCTCAGAATGTAGTTGAGTATATTGGTTAGTTCTAGGTCATAAATCCCAATCTGTCTTCCATGAACTGTGGTTCAATATCTGTTTACTTCTTAAAGCCTTTATAGTTGCCAGATATTTTTATTTCTGTGGCTAAAATGCTAGAGTTTAATTGCATTGCCTAATGTACTTCCAGTCTTCCTGTGTCTAGGGAAGAAAAAGTCAAGTAGGCATTGGCAGTTGTTGGCTCAGTTTATTGCAGTCTAGCTCACTGAACAAAAAGAAAGATTCTTCTCTCTCAAAATGTGGGCTCTTTGCTTCTTGGCCCAGACATTGGTTTTCCAGGGGCTGAACAAATGGGGGTGCAGGGTAGAATGTCTTTACTTTGTCTCTTTCAGTAGTTCCATCTCTTGTTTTCTGAGTCAAAACCAGACTTGAGAGCACTCTGAGTCTGAGCTCTAGCTAGCGTCTACCTTCAGGTTTCCTGTGCATTGAGTCCAGGCTGGGGAACTGTGAATAAAGAACGATGTTAAACTGATGCTTGGTGTCACTTCAACATGTGGTCTTCTTCCCAAGTGCCCTGCACTGCTCAATCCAGAATGCCCATGTGTTCTGTTGAGCTTTCTTGGCTGTATTGCATGATAGTACCTAAGTGGATTATATTGCTACCTAAGGTTTGGATTCTGGATTATATTTATGACCTTACTTTTCAATTATTAAGTAATTCTTGGCACTTAACACTTAAATTTATTTTCTTTTGTTGTCAGTGACAAAATATGAAGTGTATATTACAACAGGCGATCTCTGGAATGCTGGAACAGAAGCAAATGTCTACCTCTCTATCTATGGGAGAAAAGGAGACACAGGATCCAGGAAACTCTTTAGATCCAAGAGCTCTTTAAAGTTTTTAAGAGGACAAGTAAGTAAACAAAAATTATTTTGTCTGGTTTAAAAAAAATTATAGTAGAAAAATCACATGGAATTTTGCACACTGGCATTTGAAACATGTAGTTCACTTGTATGCTGTTTAGTTGTCAACATGCACCGAATTAAGGACACCCTGGAGGACAGAACCTCAACAGAAGAAATGCCCCTCACAGACTGGAATGTTCTCATGTCTGTGGGACATTTTGTTGACTGATGTTTGGTGTAACCCATTGTAAGTACTGCACCTTCTGGGCGTGTGGTTCTGGGTTGTATACAGAGACAGCAAGCCAGTAAGCAGCTTTTCTCCATGGTCCAAGCCTCTGCTTGTACTTGAGTCCCTGCCTAGATTTCTCTCAACAAAAGATTGTGATTGAGATGTATAAGTCATGCAAACCCTCTCTTCCCCAAGTTGATTTTGGTCATAGTGTTCTGTTGTTGCAATAGAAAACAGAGTAGGACGAGTAGTTTAAACATGTAGATAGTACTCCACTTAGACGACTTGACTCAGTAAGCTCCAACAATAAAACAAAAAGGTGGAATGGAAGTCAGGCACTGGGTAGAAATCAGTCCTTAGATTTTTAACTTTTATTTATTTTTTCTTTGTTTTTGTAAGCTAGAGATACACAGTTGGACACTTTAGAAATGCTGAAGAACAGCCATGAACCTTAGCACCTACCCAGCCACATATTCATGGGAGCAACAGATAAAGCTTTCCAGTTTACATATTTTGAGCTCATATGTTCAGTAGACTAGATGTCTTAAATGCAATTTCAACTGATAATGGATTTATTGATATGTAACCACATCATAAACTGAGAAGCATCTATAGTCACATGTATAACACATTTTCTAGCGAGTTTTCATTTTCGAAAGCTATAAATCTATAAAGATTCAGTAACAATTCTATAATTTACTCTTCCCATTTTTTCTGTTAATATGAATTGATTACTTTAACTACCTCAAATAAGTTGAATTACAGTAATTTTTTATGACTCGTTTTTTTTTTTTTACTTAACAAAATGTCTTTAAACTGCATCTATGAAGTCAGATGCAATATTATTTTTTTCTATTAAACACTGATTAGTGTTAAATTGCTTGAATATAAAACAACACTTTATTAATTCACTCATGGATAAATGCACAGGCTGTCTCCATTTCTTGAGTAGTGTTAATAGTACATGGAATTACAAATACTTTTGAGATAGTTTCTTCGGTTACTTAAAATAAAGAATCATTGGGCTATATGGTGGTTTATTTTTAATTTTAGAAAAGCTGCCATCTTGTTTCCAATACTGTTTATAATATTTTACAGTTTTATCAATATTGGACAATGCCAGGGGTCCTGGCTATTTTTCTTTCTTAAGCAACAGTCATTCTTGTGAGCTTGGGTTGTAGTTCATTTTAGTTTTAATTTGCATTTCTCTAATAATTAGCAATGCCCAACATTTATTTGCTTACTGTCTATTTGCAAAGAGAGGATTATTGATAGTTTTGAAATGGTTACTTTTGGTTTTTTAAAACTATTTTTTATTTTTTTATATTAATTACAGTTTATTCACTTTGTATCCCAGCTGTAGCCCCCTCCCTCATTCCTTCCCAATTGCACCCTCCCTCCCTCATCTCCTCCCATGCCCCTCTCCAACTCCACTGATAGGGGAGGACCTCCTCCCCTTCCATCTGACCCTAGCCTATCAGGTCTCATCAGGACTGGCTGCATTGTCTTCCTTTGTGGCCTGGTTAAGGCTGCTCCCCTCTCAGGGGTAGGTGATCAAAGAGCCAGCCACTGAGTTAATGTCAGAGACAGTCCCTGTTCCCCTGACTAGGGTACCCACTTGGATACTGAGCTGCCATGGGCTACATCTGAGCAGGGGTTCTAGGTTATCTCCATGTGTGGTACTTGATTGGAATATCAGTCTCAGAAAAGACCCTTGGGCCCAGATTTCTTGGTTCTGCGGCTCTTCTTGTAGAGCTCCTGTCTTCTCCAGGTCTTTCTGTTTCCCCTTTCTTTCACAAGATTCCCTGCACTCTGCCCAAAGTTTGGCTATGAGTCTCAGCATCTGCTTTGATACCCTGCAGGGTAGGGTCTTTATGAGGCCCTCTGTGGTAGGCTTCTGTCCTGTTTCCTGTTTTCTTCCACTGTCATCAGAACAAAATGACAGCCTATAGTCTGGGAAAGGATCTAACCCTATATCTGACAGAGGGCTAATATCCAGAATATATAAAGAAATCAAGAAGTTAAACAGCAACAAATCAAGTAACCCAATTAAAAATGACCGAGAAACACTTAAGGAAATGTTGAATGTCCTTAGTCATCAGGGAAATGCAAATCAAAACGACCCTGAGATTTCCCCTTACACCCATCAGAATGGCCAAGTTCAAAAACTCAAGTGACAACACATGCTGGAGAGGATATGGAGAAAGGGGAACCCACCTCCATTGCTGGTGGGAATGCAAACTTGTACAACCACTTTAGAAATCAATCTGGCGCGTTCTCAGACAATTAAGAATAGTGCTTCCTCAAGATCCAGCTATACCGCTCCTAGGCATATACCCAAAATATGCTCAGGTACTTTTGTTTTTTATTGTTTAGTTATAGAAATTATTAGTGCCTAAGACTCAGGCAGAAAAGTTGGATCAGGGAGTTTGCTGTTAGATTGTGTCTCCTAGCAATATCGGAAGCTACACCACTAATTTCTCCCCAGCATGGCTGCCTATGCGTGAGTTGAATACGGATGACACCAGTACACATGCCAGAGTGGACAGGGGAAAGCTCACAAAGCTTGAACTTCTCACACAGAAGTTTAGGCAACCGAGGTAAAGCTGGAAGAGGTGGTCTTCTCTAGAGAAGAGAACTTGTTGGACAGAACTTGCTGTCCAGTGCCAGTGCCAAATGCTCATTTCTGAAAATACACATCCAAGGAGCACTATATGGACTCAACAAGTCATATTTAGGAATATGTTATATATGCATATAGATATGCATATTTAATAATCATTATTGAATAAAAGAGGCCAGGAATTTGAAGGAGAAGAGCAAATGGTATATGAGAGGGTTTGAAAGAAGGAAATGAAGGAAGAAATGTTGTAATTATATTATAATCTCAAAAGGAAAATAAAACAGCTCAACAATGATGAAGAAATGAACTTATTTGTGCTTTGGACCTAACCTTCCTTTGCACTTTCCCTTTGTTGAAATTCTCACTTTGTTTATTCACTTCCTGGTCTGAAATCTTTGTGACTGATACATTGAATTCTCTCTTGACTAATACTTTCTTCCATTTCACTGGGACTAATTTATGATTTATTTTGGCATATTTTTCTTTTAAGATTTTTTATTACAATTTATTCACTTTGTATCCCATCTGTAGCCCCCGCCCTCATCTCCTACCAATCCAGCCTTCCCTTCCTCCCTCATCTCCTCTCATGCCCCTTCCCCAATCCACTGATAGAGGAGGGCCTCCTCCCCTTCTGTCTATTTAAGATTTTTTTTTCAATGCAGTTTATTCAGGAACCTTGAACAATCATCTGACCCTGGGGAAAGCCAGCCCACAGCTTAAATAGCTTCTGGGTAGCCAACCCCAGCATGCCACGTGGGCAATGCAGATAGGTCCACATACATGGAAGCAAGCCAGATCCTCAGCCTTAGCCAAATGTGGAGTTGTTCGTGACAGAGAGCACTCACCATCGGGAAAGTGGAAGGCGGAAACCAGCTCCTTCTTTAAGGCATAGCATTCTGCAGCTCTCTACAGTTCCCCCTTTTTGTTTTAGACGCATCAGGCAAGAGTAGAGGTCTGATCTCTGATATTAGAAATAAATTGGGACTTTGTGCTGATGTTCATTTAGGTGTCATCCACCCAAAGAGCATCAGACCCGTCTGATACCTTTTTCTCAGAGGCGGGACCTGGGGCATCAACCCGCATGCAATCAGACATGTTCTTCTCTTGGTCGAAAGCGGCTGACCCTGAGTGCAGTGCTTAGCCTCGCATCCTGAGTGTAACATTTTAGCTTTTTATGGTAGCCAACCATGCTTGGGGAGACTGTCCTGCTTCAATGGCTGTAAAGGCCTGAATGGTCATGGCTGCATTACGCTGTTGTGAGACTCTAATCTTGCATATATACCACAGGCAAACCAAGGAGACCAACACCAGAAGGCCTGCTAACGCTCCCATGCCCGCCCATTCCTTCAGATGATTCATGGCTGCAGCAATCCATGATGATAATCCTGTGGCTAGTCCTGCGTCCACTCTGGTAGAATTTACCGTGACAATGGCCACTCTCAGCTGCTCCATCGTAGTATCGAATTCTCTAGCCCAATTACCTAAAATATAGCTAGACAATTATTTAGACACATTTGCAGCACAGGGAAAATTCTTATGTTATATGCTAGTGACTCAAAGTCCAGCATACTTTCATTGACAGCCAAGTTGAGTGATTTGCCATAGGGTATCAATTTGCTCCTGCACGAGGTCAATCCTCTGATTGAACACCATCAAGCCTCCTTTTAGTTGAGCATTAATTCCTTTTTGTACATCTAAGGCATAAGCTACATTGGCTAAAAGGTTATTCAGGGTCTGAGCAGTCTGCCCAGTATGACTCCTGGCTAATGCCCCGGTGGTAGCTCCAACAGCCGCCAATGAGATGGCAGTAACAATGGCAGCTGTAATTCCAAGATCCCTTTTCTGTCTGAAGAGAGTCATAGCGTGAGGGGCATCAACGGGCACAGGCACCCAGCGAGGCATGCGAGTAACCAGCTAGTAAATTTACTAGCCCATTCCAGCATTGGGTAAAAAAGCAAGTATCATTACCACAATTACTTGGCTCTATTTGGCTAATAATGAATAAAAATGGGGGATATAAACAAACAAGTGTGGGCTTATAGGAAATATTATGAGAAGTCTTAACCCCCTCGTTAGAATATCCTGCATCAGTTCTAGAACTAGCAGTGGTGGTGTCCGAGGTCTGAGTAGGTTCAGGAGACCATTGCCCCCAGGGGCGAGACGTGCTCCATGTAAATTGACTAACTCCATGTTTTCCTCCACTTTTGAAAGTCATTTAAGGTTCTTAAATTATTTTTTCCCTTTTTTTTTAAAAATTTTTCATTAATTACACTTTATTCACTCTGCATCCCCCCATAAGCCCCTCCCTCCTCCCCTCCCAATCCCACCCTCCCTCTGCCACTCCCCAAGTCCACTGATAGGGGAGGTTCTCCTCTCCTTTCTGATCTTAGTCCATCAGTTCACATCAAAAGTGGCTGCATTGTCCTCTACTATGGCCTGGTAAGGCTGCTCCCCCTCAGGAGGAGGTGACTAAAGAGCAGGCCAATCAGATTATGTCAGAGGCAGCCCCTCTTCGCATTACTATGTAACCCAATTGGACTCTGAACTGCCCTGGGCAAATTTCAGTTTATTTACTTTACATCCCAAGGGTGCCTGCTCCCTCCTGTCCTCCAAATAACTTCCTTCCTCCCCTTCCTCTTTTCCCTCTTCCTTTCCTCTCAGAAAAAGGGAGCCCCTCACCCCCATATTAGAAGCACATCAAGTCACATCAGGACTGAGCATATCCTCATCCCCTGAGGCCAGGCAAGGAACTGCCTGGGGGAACTGATCCAAAAGCAGGCAATAGAGTCCATGTTAGAAACAGCCACCCCCTTCCTCCATTTGCCAGATGCCACATATGAAGATGAAGCCACCCATCGGCTACAGATGTGCATGGGGCTTAGGTCCAGACCATGCATGCTCCTTAGTTGTTGTCTCAGTCTCTGAAAGCCCTTAAGCGACTTGTGTTATTTGTCTCCTGTTGGTCTTCTTGTGAGGTTCCTGGCCCCTCCAGGTTCTTCCATCTTTCCCCCAACACTTCCACAAGGTCTCTGGAGCTCTGCCCCATGCTCTACTGGATGTCTGCTTCGACTCCAGTTGTATGTCTTGATTGCCTGCTGGCCTGTGCCTCCCAGATGACTCCCGTGCAAGTTAGGCTCCTGTAGGCAAGCATGGCAGAGTATCATGATTAGTGTCAGGGGCTGGCTGTCTACTGTGGGTTAGTCTCTGGTTGGGCCAATTACTGGTTGGACTTTCCCTCAATCTTTGTTCCCTGTTTATCCCTGCACTTCTAATTTTGTTTATAACACATCACCTTGCTTCTTTATTTTTCCAGATTTTATGTGTTGGTTCAAACACTAGATAAGACCACATGTCCCCTCTTGACACTCTGGTTTAATATAGGAAGTAAGCTTGCCAGCCCTAGACTTAGTGTTAGTCCAAATTTTTTATTTATTGTTATTTATTTATTTTAGTATTTAGTGTTGAATAGATAGCTTTGCGCATATGCTATATCACTTTGTTATGGCATCTATCCTCTTTATGTTTTTAATGAGATTGGGCTGCAATTAGTTCGTCTAGGACAGCCCTCACTCACCTTGTAGCCAAGGAAGGTGGCCTTGAATTTGAAATCTTCTTGTCTTAATTCCTCTGGTAGGGGGTTATGGGCCTGCACCACAAGAGAGAGTTAAAACTTTTTGTTCATACTGAAATGTTGTCTGTTTTTTCTCCCCAAGAACATTAAGGTATTGCTAAGTTTATCAGTGCCCTTAACCAGACAGGATGGAAGCCAGCCTGTGAGAAGCAGCTGAATGTGATGCAAATAATCTAGTTCCTTTTCCTTCCTTCATAGAACCTGGGAGTGATAGTTTCTCTCTGGTTGTCTTTATGAAGCCCAGAAGACGTTCTATGGCCAATGCTTGTATTCCTGCTCAGAAAGCACAATATCAACACTTTTGCTATGTTCTTTATCACAACCAGGGACCTTTAGATCCCATCAATTCTAAAGACAAAGGGTTAGCTGGAGGCCTGGTTCCAAGATGGAGCAAGTCACAGGGGAGAGCTGTATGAAGTACCCACGTGTTATTCCCGATTGCTTGTGCTGTCAGCTCTTAAATGGAGGCCAAAATGCTTGACCTGTGGACAATGGCTGGAAGCTGGGGCATTGAGTATATAGTCAAATCCTTTTTCAGGGATGTGATTATTAATCTTAATTGTCAACTCAGTTGGATTTAGAATCAACAGCCAGATCAATTGAATTAACCCTGGATATCAATCAGGTAATACACGTGACAGCCAGACCACTCTCGGCTTTCTCTCTTTATTTACTTACTGTAGAGAGTTCATTTGTTTAATAAACCTACTTTTGACAATTGACTTTTGCAACATCTTAATGTATATTTTTGGTAAAATAAAAATTATAATCTACATCTAATTAGAAGTTTGTTTTTTTTTTTTGAAACTGGTTGTAGACTGACACCTTCTTCTTAGAAGCTGTAAACCTTGGAGATTTATGCAAGATTGTGATAGGCCATGATGGACTTAGCCCAGGTAAGGCTTATTCACAGAGCTCTACTGAATATCTGCTTCTACTCCAATTTTATGAAATCTGCATGAATCTATCACACAGTCAGAAAAAAACTTACAGAAAACTAATCTTGAAAGAACAAAGGAGGGAAAGAAAGAAGGATCCTATTACATATTATTGAAATAATGTTTTTCTCTGATCTTTTCTCCTTTTTTATTATTATCATTTATTACAATTTATTCCATTTATATTCCAGCTGTGGTCCCCTCCCTCCTTCCCTCTTCTACCCCTATGCCCCTCCCCTAGTCCACTGATAGTAGGGGTCCTCCTCCCCTTCTATTTGACCCTAGCCTATCAGGTCTCATCAGGACTGATTGCATTCTATTCCTCTGTGGCCTAGCAAGGCTGCACCTCCCTGGGGGAGGTGATCAGAGAGCCTGCCACTAAGTTCATGCCAAAGAAAGTCCCTGCTACCCTTAGCTAGGGACCTCACTTGGAGACTGAGTCTGGGCTACATCTGAGCCAGGGGTTTAGGTCCTCTCCATCCATTGTCCTTGGTTGGGGTATTATTCTTTTCAGGGACCTCAGGGCTCAGTTTTTATGGCTCTGTTGGTCTCCTTTTGGAGTTCCTGTCCTTTCCAGGTCTTTCTACCTCCCACTTCTTTAATAAGGTTGCCTGTACTCTGCCCAAAGTTTGGCTATGAGGCTCAGCCTCTGCTTTGATACCTCTGCTTCAGTAGAGTCTTTCAGAGGCCATCTGTGGTAGTCTCCTGTCTTGTGCCCTGTCTTCTGCTTCCAATATTTATAGCATTTGTCCTGTCCTTCTGAATGGGGATTGAGCGTCTTCCCTAGGGTCTTCTCTGTTGTTTAGCTTCTTTAGGACTTCAGATTTTCATATGTTTATCCTCTATTATGTGGCTAATATCCACTTATGTGTGAGTATATACCATGTGTATCTTTCTGCTTCTTTCTCTCAAGATGATCTTTTCAAGTTCCCACCATTTGCCTGCAAATTTCATGATTTCCTTGTAGTAGTATTCCATTGTATAAATGTACCACAATTTCTGTATCCATTCCTCTGTTGAGGGACAGCTAGGTTTTTTCCCAGCTTCTGGCTATTACAAATAGACCTGCTATGAACATGGTTGAGCAAATATCCTTGTTGTACAGTTGAGCATATTTTGGATATATTTCTAGGAGTTCTGTAGCTGGATCTCGAGGTAGCACTATTTCTAATTTTCTGAGAAAGCACCAGATTGATTTCCAAAGTGGTTGTACTAGTTTACATTCCCACCAGCAATGGAGGAAAGTTCCCCTTTCTTCACATCCTTTCCACCATGTGTTGCCTGGCGTGGTGGCACTCACCTGTAGTCTCAGCTACTGGGGAAGCTGAGACAGGAAGATCTCTTGAGTCCAGGAGTTCTGGGCTGTAGTGTGCTCTACAGATTGAGTGTCCACACTAAGTTCGGCATCAATATGGTGACTTCCAGGGATCAGGGACCCGTAGGTTGCCTAAGGAGGGGTGAGCTGGCCCAGGTCAGAAATGGAGGTCAAAACTCCTGTGCTGATCAGATCTCCTTTTCAGGTGATGTATTTTTTTTTCCCAAAATGATGTAAGCTGACTGAGTGCCTCATGATAGGCCTAGGGTGCCAGAGAGAATAATTTAGACAGGCATTTGTGATGTGAATGTTGTGGAGCATGCTGGTGATGGGAGCAGCCATACTGTCCCCCAGCAATATTTCTTGAAAGGCTATTCTTGTCCACCAGTGGTGGGTTGACGCATCTGGCTTTGCAGCAAGGACTTAGCTGTGTTTCCTGCTTCCATTTTGTTCATGCTTCGCCCCGGTTTTCCCACTAACTCTGTGAGATGATTTAGATCTTTCCAATAAACTTATTTCCAGTTTTTATATAAACAATCATAATCTAAGGAAATGCCATTTGATTGAAAGCCATAGACTGAAAAACAAAACTACAAAGGATAAAAACAGAAATTTACCAAAATATGTCAAATATAATGTTCATATCAGGAACAAAAGTCTCATACTATATGTAGTGAATATGTGTTTCAATGAATGAGAGGATTGTCAAGTTAAAGAGGTTATGAAGCTCCCAAAATATAAACATACCACTAGTGAGACTACAAAGAGCAATGAATAAGATCAATAAAGTAAATAAAATAGGGCCAGTTTTCCACAGACAGTAAACATATACTTTTGAAGTAGTCTTTTCCTGGGCAAAATTTATTTCTAGTTTAATCAGCTATCAATCATTTGCATATTGTCATCTTTGTTAGTTGTCAGCAAGTTTAACAGTCAAATGAAGATTTACTTCTCTGAGAGTCACAGGGATTTCAAGTAGCTTTTAACATAATGCCCTAATACAGTTTTTGAAGAGTCACATAGCATATTTCACCTTATTTAGGAGTTAGTTTTTCTAAACAAGGGTAGAAATTCTCAGCCTGGACTCAAATGTTATACTCAGGAGACATTAAATATTGAAAACGGCCATTCCAGTTATGATATAATATGAATATATTAATAAATTAAGTGAGTTTATTCATACTCTTATACAATGGAATAAAATTCAAGGTGACAATCACTAAAAGGTACAAGAAAGAAAATTATTTTCTGTTAACATTCATGATTCCCAATGAGGCTTAATACCAATGAGACTTTGTTTAATAACAAATACCGTGAAAAGTCAAGAAGAAGTTAAACACACACACACACACACACACACACACACACACACACACAGGTGAATTTTATGATGTTTTGAAATTTGGAAGATTAGCCAGATACTTCATTGTACCCTCCAGTGTACGAGCTGTGCGGACAGTGGCATCTTCACCTAACACTCCATGAACCATTTTCTAATTTATCAGGCCCCACATGAGATCTCTGTGGACAATATGAGAGCCAGACGCTTTTGTTCCGATTTTGTTTTTCAAAACTGTGAGCCAAATACCCTTCTTTTCTTTCTAAAATGAAAAGAAAATATCTCAGTGAAATTTCCTCAAGGGTTCTCTAATTACAATGTAATAAAAGCTACAAATTAATAAAAAAGATAAAAGCTCTAACAATTTAGTCCATTTGGTATTTTCAGTTTTTTTTTCTACAATTTTGAAACAAAATGCAAATCCTTACTACAATTATCCTCGAATACAGAGTTACAGTAGTATTTTTGTTGTCTGATTTCCTGCAGTGGCCTCAAAAATAATAGAAAACAAGCTGTCAAAATCTCTATTATAGTCCATTTCAAAACTGTCCTAGATATGGTAATATATAATCTCGCGGATTCACATCTTACTGTTGCAGTAACTGGGAAGTCCGGCATTAAAATGCCTAGTGCTTCTAGTACACGGAAAAGCCTAGGTCTGATCCCTGGCACTGAAACACACGTGAGCATGCACACATACTTGTATCTGGTGAAAGTCTTAGTTCTTATTTGATGGAAAGGCAAAAAGGTCTGTCCTGTCCTACTGAACCCTTTTGTAAGATCCTTACCACAGTCCTGAGGGCAGAGGCCTTATCATGTAGGCAGTCCCTAAAAAGCTCTAACTCTTATTACTGTTATCAATCTTTCTAGTTCTAGTTTTGCTCCTGAGTTTTCTCAAAGATGAGAAAATAAAGACAATATACTCTTTTACACGAATAGCTTTGTGCTAACTTCTTAAATTACAAGTCTGTATTGTAGGGGAAGTTCATCATTACCTCCAAGAATTACCACTTAGGCATCTTCCCGCTGTCAGCACAGACGCTTCTGGCAGCCAATAAGTTTTAGAACAGAGACTGATATTTAGAGGATGTTCACAGTAAGAGACCTCAGAGCACTTAGTCCTAAGTGGGATGCGTTCAAACCCTTGCTCTCAAGACTCAGGGATGTTTGTGGGAGAGGAGGCCGAGGAGCCAGAGGTGCTCAGTCACTCCAAGGATACAGTGTCTTCCAGGCACAGCAGTACTGATGCATATTTGAACTCACAGAGACAGCATGCACAAGGCCTGCACAGGTTCAAGCTGTGCAAACATCCCAACACTGGAAAGAAGTGGTCACAAAGTCCTAGCCCTAACCAAGACGCTATTTGAATTGATACCAGGTGGGAAATGAAAATGAGTTTTCTCCAATGGAGTGTCAGAAGGTATATCAACGACACTGTGGGGGCAAGCCCCATGCCAGAGAACAACATTAAATGAACTCCATGTTATTTTTGGGAACTTTTGTTTTGGTTTGGCATTTGGTCATATTGGTTTTTGTTTTGTTTTTTAGAGAGAGAAAGAATATTAAGTTGGGTAGGAAGGATCTAGATGAGCTGGGAGAAATACAGGATCAAAATGTACTATATGAAAAAATTTGAATAAAAATAATTTAAAAACAGCTTAATAAAACATAAAAGTTTACCTTTAAAAAAGTTACTACTTAAGCTTCACAGTTGCTTTTTAAACCTGCTTCAGAATTCTAGTAACCTTTTGGTTTTTGTAAATGAAAAGAATATATTTTTTTTTGTAGCACTTCAGAATAAAATTAAAATAACCTTTTTGAGGAGTGACAGTGAGGTAGAGGGAATGGCCCATGGATTGTAAAGCACCTCACCTGACAGTGGTTTTTTAAAGGGACCTGGGAACTTGACAAAGACTCAGTTATTAGACAACCATCCTAGTTTGCTTGGGTTTGTTACCATTTTAGTACAGAAAATCCCAGCTTGTGGAATTCTCCTTCTTTCACAGCCTGGACCTTTGGTCTTGGTGGGATATTGCTTCCCTACACTCCTGATTGAGGAAGTGAGTAAGGCTCAACAGTGCCTACTCTCATTATCGGTCATGATGACAGAAACGCTCACTGAAGCTTGAGAACCAGTGGTCTAGGAAGGACTGAGGAGCCTATCACTGCACAGCAGCGAAGCATGAGGGGACAGGAAGCGAGGCAGAAACCAAACACGGGAGGACATGCTGGATTTGTTAAGCTTTGTTCTAAAGCTGTCAGTCTTGGCTCATCAGCTTAAGGAGTTTTAAATCGAGAAGGGTATATTTTGGGATGGATCTTTATGCAGACAAAACTGCTACTAGTACTTAAAATATTCTATTATTTCCAATAAATAAACTATTTTATCCAATCTTAGTTTGTAAGTTAATATGAATTTAAATGTTTCATAAGAGACCATAGCCTTTATGTGTGCCAATCTTTACCAGTCTGAGTGCTCAGATACAATATCTAACTAACTATTCATCTTTAGCATATCTAAAAATGTATATTTAGTTTATATAGGCATACATTGTATTTGGGAAACCTTGGTAATTTTATGGAAATATAAAGTATTACTAACTCATAAAATATATATTCCTGAAGATGTTAAGTCTAGAATTGTGAACATAATTTTTGAAATTAAGAGTATAATTATACTGTAAGTATTTGGAAAATCATATTAAAATATGTCATCAAATAAAAAAAGTCCTTAAAACAATATTGTGCTTTTGTTGTATTAGAACTGTTAAGTGTTTATCATTAACTTCTGTTACAAATAGCTTTTTGGAAATAGTAGTGCTTTATGTTGCACAGAACTTATCTAGAATTGAGGCCTGTTTCTCACAGCATGCAGTAATATACTCACAATAGAAATATACATTAATACATTTTATCTTCTTCAATCTGTTCTTAGGAAATGGCTGGTTTCTTGAGGATGTTGTGGTGAGGGATCCCACGACCAACCATGAGTATGCCTTCTTCTGTCACAGGTGTGTTAACATTGGCAAGTCAGTTCATGTTGGACAGTTGTAAGTTCATATATTGTTGAGAACTAGATAGCTTATTAATCATCTTATTATATAAAATTATATAAAACATTACATAACATTATGTTTATGAACATTAACCATTTTATTGATTTATTCGTTGACAGTTTGTGTGATTTACAATGCATTGTCCTAGTGATCTCCCCACCTTTCTGCTTTCTATCTTTCTCCCATCCCACTGACTTCCACTCTCCTCCCACAAGTTGCCATTCACTTTTTATGGGTTTTTTTTGTTAGTATTGTTTTAGCTTTGTGTCTCACTAGATTCAACCAAGCATATGTGCATGAGTGTGTTGAGCTTTTGACAATGACTCTCTTCCAGAAGACATTGATTGCCATTGGCTCCATTAGGCATGGCCACAGGAATCTCATTTATAACTGAATGCTTACAGACTTGGTCTGGGGCAGGCAACTGCAGTTGTTATGAGTTCATGAGAGTCACGACCATGTCTTATCTATTATAAGGACTTCATAGCCTTCTCTATCGTCCAGCTCTTTCTTTCTGCTCACTCTTTCATGCTGTTCTTTGAGCCTTGGAGCTTGTAATATGGGTGTCCTGTTTAAGGCAGAGTACAGAACACTTACTTGGTCTTAATACCTTGACCAGCTGTAAGTCTACATTATCCATCATTCACTGCAAAATGAAGCTCTTTTGATCAAATCTGAAGACATTATTCTTCAAGGCCACTTTTTCCAAGGAGAAGTATTATCAATTATATGTACAATCATTCCTTATGATTGAAATTGAATACTTCGGAAAAGTTTGATAGAGCTTAAAGCATGATTTTTGCCTTTATATTGTAGAAGATATAGTTTGAAGATGTGAAAATATGGTCTCTTTGATGAGGATCCAACTTATCTTCAAAGTAATCAACTTGTATTATAAGTGCTAATTTTAATTTTTATGAAACCATTGTCCAATTGTAACAGGCCTTGACTGCTGCCTCATTTCTCCAGCTATGGTGATTAGACTTACTGTCTCTTTAACACTCTTCCCTCTTCCTAATGCTACAGGTACCAGCCATTTTCTAAACAACAAACTGGAGCTTGAACTAGAGCTGATTGCCAAAGAACACGACAAAATTATTAGTTCAATGGATATAAAAATCTATGGCACCGGAATTTAGCAGTAGAATTGATTGACATGCTTGTGTATTGAAGAAAGCATTCACTCTTCAGTAGATGCATGGTTCTTCCACCTCCCTCACAATCTTACTGTCATCTAAGGGTGCTCATCTCTGTCTCTACTACTCTGGCTTCCTTAACTCAGCGTCCATGCATTTCCCCCATTCCTGCTATCTGTTATTTCTGACTTGGGAAAATAAATGCCAATGGATTGGGTAAATAAAAAGCTTGAAAATGACTGACACATTTTTCTTTCCACAGGTGGCTGGATAAAGGAGAAGATGATGGTAAAATTGTCAGAGAAATATATGCCAGAAATAACACTATCTTCTCTGTGAGTGAGTATCATAAATACACTTTTTTTTTTTTGGAAAATAATGTCTTATAATAACTGAAGAAAACACAATACTCTTGGATTTAATCAACTTCTCCTTTATATTTCCAGGGAAAAAGCTAGAACTTAAGAGAAAAGAAACGGTAAGATTTGTTTCAAATGACTTAGTACAAATAATTTCAAATAGCTGTTTAATGTTCTAAAAACTGTTTGGTAAGGGCTATGATTAGTAGTTTCTTCTCTTCGTGTCATCTCAGATGGTCTCTGTTTTGTTTCTCTCTTAGTGGGCTGCTGAGAGCTGGAAGTTTATGAAAGGAAATACCCTCCAGTTTTACAACAAGCTTACAGGAGGGTTTGTCCGTCTTCATCCAGATGGCACGGTGGATGCTGCTGGGGAGCAGACAGACAAATATGGTAAAGTAGTTGTTTCATAGGAAAAGTGAGTCTGTTGTGTGTCCAAAATGTAACTGAAATAAAGGGAAACAACACGGGTGAGCACCGCCAGAAATACTTCTGAGTCACTGCATCTTCGTTTTATTTTTTTAATTTTTTTTATTAATTACACTTTATTCACTTTGTATCTCCCTATAAGCCCCCCCTCCTCCCCTCCTGAACCCACCCTCCCCCTCTCTTCTTCACATATGCCTCTCCCCAAGTCCACTGAGAGGGGAAGTCCTCCTCTCCTTCCTTCTGATCTTAGTCTATCAGATTGCATCAGGAGTGGCTGTACTGTCTTCCTCTGTGGCCTGGTAAGGCTGCTCCCCCCTCAGGGGGAGGTGACCAAAGAGTAGGCCAGTCAGATTATGTCAGAGGCAGTCCCTCTTCCCATTACTATGTAACCCACTTGGACATTAAACTGCCATGGGCTACATCTGTGCAGGGGTTCTAGGTTATCTCCATGCCTGGTACTTGGTTGGAGTATGGGTCTCTGGGAAGTTCCCTGTGTTCAAATGTTCTGGTTCTGTTGCTCTCCTTGTGTGGTTTCCGTCCTCTCCAGATCTTACTATTTCCCACTTCTTACATAAGATTCCGTGCACACTGCCCAACAGTTGGCCATGAGTCTCAGTGTCTGCTTTGATAGTCTGTAAGGCAGAACCTTTCAGAAGCCCTCTGTGGCAGGTTCCAAGCCTGTTTCCTGTTTTCTTCCTCCTCTGATGTCCTTCCTCTTTGTCTTTTGGGATGGGGATTGAGCATTTTAGTCAGGGTCCTCTCTCTTGATTAGTTTCTTTAGATGTATAGATTTCAGTAGGTTCATCCTATATTATATGTCTATATGAGTGAGTATATACCGTGTGTGTCTTTCTGCTTCTGAGAGAGCACACCCAGGATGATCCTTTTCAGGTCCTACCATTTACCTGCAAATTTCATGATTTCCTTATTTTTCATTGCAGAGTAATACTCCACTGTGTAGATGTACCACAATTTCTGCATCCATTCTTCAGTTGAGGGGCATCTGGGCTGTTTCCAGCTTCTAGCTATTAGAAATAAAGCTGCTACAAACATGGTCGAGCAAATGTCCTTATTGTGTACTTGAGCCTCTTTTGGATATATGCCTAGGGTGGCTGGATCTTGAGGAAGCACTATTCCTAGTTGTCTGAGAAAGCTCCAGATTGATTTGCATCTTTGTTTTTTAATTGAATTATTTTGTTATTTTGTATCCAAAACATTTACTGTTGCCAAATTTTTGAGGATGAACTATGATAGGATTTTTGTTTTGAATAAGTAAGTCTATTAAACATGTGGCAAGTAAAAGTAAAAGAACAAATAGCAAGTGGCAGGTAGAAAACCAGAACACTTGCAACATCTAGTAGAATGAATGGAGCAGCCTTGTTGAAAAAGCAAGCAGATGGATAAACATTATCAAATCGGGTATTTACAACACGGACAGCAACGACTGGAGAAGCCCTGTTGAGGTTGTCCAATGAAGAGAGAGAAGGAAGATACTAGGAAAACATCATTAAATCATGCATTTACAATATCCAAAAAAAATGGCTGGGGTAGCCCAGAGAAGTAGTCATGCTGGGATTCCTGACTGATAAATGACTGGCAAAGCATCCTCTCCTCAAATGAGATACTGACTTGTTGTTCTTGTTGCATTTTCTTTTCTTAAAATTATTTATACATTTATGTATTACATTTTATTCACTTTGTATCCCTGCTGCAGCCGCCTCCCTTGTCTCCTCCCAGTGTCACCCACTCTCCTTCTCCCCCTATGCCTTTTTCCTAGTCCACTTATAGGGGATGACTTCCTCCCCTTCTATCTGACCCTAGCTTAGCAGGTCTCATCAAGGCTGGCTGCATTATCTTCCTCTGTGGCCTGACAAGGCTGCACCCCTGTGGAGTCATCAGAGAGCTGGCTACTGAGTTCATGTCAGAGACAGTCCCTGTACCCCTTACTAGGAAACCCACTTGGAAACTCAGCAGCCAATGGGCTTCCTTTAAATAGGGGGTCTAGGTCCTCTCCATGCATGGTCCTTGGTTGGAGTTTTGGTCTCTGCAGTACCCCTGGGCCCAAGTATTTTGGCTCTGTTGTTCTCTTTGTGGAGTTCCTGTACCCTCCAGGTCTTTCTAGCTCCCTCTTCTTCCATAAGGATTCCGGCACTCTGCCCAAAGTTTGGCTATGAGTCTCTGTATCTCCTTCAATACCCTGGTGGGTAGAGTCTTTCACAGGTCCTCTGCATTGTAGGGATTTTAAATGTAGGATAAAAGTAGTAACCCTTGTTGTGTTTTCCTTCTAGTTGTACTGAAAGGCACAATGTTTAAAAATCTCTTTCTATTGTTCTCCTTCTTTGTTGCTGCCAGCCTTCTCCAGGACATGGAGTCTTAGAGGACACTTGAGATAAATATGCTTGAGTCTGACACACATCATTGTCCCAGAGTTCACTTTCAGCTGGCACAAATGACACTTGACAGTACATCAGTATAATCTATATTATATACACATATTTAGTTACAGACCTAGTCATACCCGTGGCTGGTACATACAGCATCTATACTTGTATAAATATACAGTCTTTGTACAATGATGACATCACCTAGCAGCACATTTTCAGTATCAAGTGAGACATGATTGTATATATTTATATCAGGGGATCCAAATATATAAAGCACATAGTCCTGAGAGGAAGGTGATTGCAGCATATCACTAATTCATCCTAGTCTCAGCAGTGTTCTGCTCCTTCAGACAAAAAATTAACAAAACCTACTAAATTTAAACTGCATTCTACACCAAATGGGACCAACACATTTATATGCCCAACAGTTGGAGACACACATTTTTTTCTTGGCTGCACATTTTTCAGGGAAGATAATATATTTGGCCATGAAACACATCTTGACAAACTTAAGAAGATAAAAATCATACCAAGAATATTTTCTAACCATCATGATAGGAAGTTATAATTCAATAAAGAGTTACAAAAGCATGAAATTATACATGGACAGAGATTTCTTTGGGTATGACCTATTCAAAAGCAAAGGCAACAAATCCCCACATGGACAAATGTACAGTATAGCCAACTATGAAGTTCTTGTATAGCAAAAGAAATAATCAATAAAGAAGCAACCTGAAGAATAGGAGATGTATTTAAAAACTGATGTACCTAATAAAGAGTTAATATCAAAATATACAAGGAGCTCTGCTTGGCAACTAAATAATGAGGAAAATAAACCCCATATATCTTATATCTAAATATTATAAAAAGCTTGACTAGACATTTTCCTTTTATTTTTTAATTAATTAACTTTACATCCTCGTCATAGCCCCATCTCCCCTTACTTTCTAGTCCCACCCTCTCTCCTTTCTCCTTCTTCCCCTGTTTCTCAGAAAAGAGAAGTCCTCCTTCCCATCCACCCCAGCTTATCACGTCATATCATGGCTCAGAGTGTTCTCTTCCTCTGTGTCAAGGCAGTCCCTCCAGGGGGAAGTAACTGAAACGCTGGCAAGGGGGTCCACGTCATAAAGAATATTTGTTCCCCTTATTAGATAACTCACACGAGGCCTGAGCTGCCCATCAGTTACATCTGTAGGCGCCCAGGACTATCCATTCAAAGTCCTTCATTGGTGCTTCAGGCCCAACAGGCCCCTCTTGGCTCTGGTTAGTTGGCTTAGACATTTTTCTAAAGAAGATGTGCAGATGGACCAAGTCAACGTTCAGAGTCATTAATCGTCGGAGAAATGCCAATCAAAGTCACAATGAGATGGCAGTTCTTGCCAGTTGGCATGACAGTTATCAAAACAAAACAAACAAACAAAAAACCAAGAACAAAAAACCCCAAAGCCTGAAACCAAAACAAAAGAGATAAGCATGTTGGTGGAAGATGTGGAGAAAAGGAAACCCTGTTGGTGGGAATGTTAGGACAGCCATTTTGGGAAACAGTAGAGTGGGTCCACAAAGATTTAAAGTAGAAACCGACTAACGTTAAAAAAAAAATATCATCTTGGAACAGAAAGACTTGTGGGAAATCTGAAAGTACCGATTCCATAAGATGGTACTCCATTCTACTGAATGGTGGTTCCCACACCATTAGAGGGTTGGACATGCCAGGGAGAGTTGACCAGGGGACATAAATAAAATATGAAGAAACTATTGTCTAGATGTAGAAAGAGTAGATAAATGGTTGCCTAGGGTTAAGAGTTAGGGGGAAAAATAGGAGGCACTATTGGGTAAGAGATAGGAAATGGTTGCCAATGATTTGGGGATGATAAAAGCTCTAAACTTGATTGTGATGATGGTTGCACAACTTTGTTGACATTTCTTTTAAATGAACGAACGAATGAATGAATGAAAGAAAGAACTGGATAGTGTATGTCCTTGTTTGCTTTCTGTAGCTGTGATAAACCCCAGGATCAAAAACAACTTAGGGGATGAAAAGGTTTATTTTATCTTACAGATTTCAGTCCATTTGCAAGGAAAGTGAAGGCAGCAGCTCATGCCAGGGACATGGAGGCAATGGCCTGGAGGAAAGCTGTTTACGGGCTCTCTCCAGTTCATGCTCAGCTAGCTTTCTTAGGTAAACCAGGATTAACCCGGCGTTGCCCACAGTAGGCTGGGCCCTCCCCAAAATAATCATCAATAAAGAAAATTCCCTACAGAGATTGACAAAGGTCAACTTGCAGTTCCCTTGAGTGAGTCTGCCGCTGCCAGGTGACTCTTGGTTGTGTTAATCAGACAATAAAAACTAACTGGGATATTATGTGTTATAGCCCCGTGTAACACTAAAAAGGGTTGCGGTATTGGAAGATGGCCCAGTGGTTAAGAGCATTTACTGCTCTTGCAGAGGACCCAGGTTTGTTTCCTAGTACCCATATCTCACAACCTTCTGTAACTTTAGTTCCAGGGGATCTGACGTCCTCTTTTTAACAGGCACCAAGAATGTACATGGTGCACTGTAATACTACTTTGTGGGTTCTTTTTTCTTCCATCCTTCTCCACTCTTTTTCTACCCTTTCAACTCCCTAACACTAGATAAGAGAGAAAGGGCGACAGGCAGGAAAGGAAAGAGATCCCTGAATAAAGTCTGGGGATGGAAAGGGATAACAGTTTTGTTAGGTTACTTCCTGTTGATCAGCGGCATCGAGCTCCTTGGGGCAATGAAGGCAATCCTTGCCTTCAGGATATCCAATTTCTTGTTCTTGTTGTTCCTTCTTTTTTCTTTCTAGCCCTTTTTAAAAATATTTATTTATTCACTTTACATCAAAGAAGGGAGGATGAGACCAGGAGGAGAGGAGGGAGGACTATGATCAGAATGTTTCTTCTTTGCACATCACTACCTAACAGACCTCGACCAACAGCAACCATCAACCAACCTACAATCATCCCCACCTCTGGGACCCTAGCATACCCTCAGAAAAGTCCCCAGAATTCCAAATGTCACACAATTGTAGAGACTATCTGAAGCTGGCAAACACAAGCCTCTGCTAGAGCATGAGGCAAACCACGGGCAGCTGCTGTGAAGCATCTCCACATTCCCATACCTGCTGTTAAAACAAAAAACATATTCTCATAATGTTTCTGTGTTGTTTTTTTGTTTTTTTTAGAAACCGAAATTCCAAAATTCTCACTATAGCATACATGCATAGATGCAGGCAAAACACTCATACACATAATTTTTTAAAATCTTATTTTCAAAAATGGAATAAAATGATTGTGATGTTTAAAAACCAATAAAATATAACATGCCTCAATGGATTTAGATTTTGGTATTTATGGAATTATTAAACTATGGGAATATGTGTTAGCATATTTGTAGAAATGGTTCCCTAAGTCTTAGACCCCTCCATTATTAGCTCATTAGTTCTTGCAATTAGTGTATCATCTGAACAATATTTCTTTTTTTTAAATTTTTCTTATTAGTTACATTTTGTTAACTCTGAATCCCAGCTGTTAGAGGTGTGCTCCCTCATTCCCTCCCAATCCCACCCTCCCTCCCTCATCTCCTCCTTGCCCCTTTCCAAGTCCACTTATAGGGGAGGACCTCCTCCCCTTTCATCTGACCCTGTTTTATCAGGTATCTTCAGGACTGGTTGCAAAGTCTTCCTCTGTGGCCTAACAGGATTACTCCTCCCTTGGGGAGTGGGGAGGTCAAAGAGCCTGCCATTGAGTTCCTGTTAGAAATAGTCCTTGTTCCCCTTACTATGGGAAACCAATTGGTTACTGAGCTACCACGGGCTACATCCGAGCAGAGGTTCTAGGTTATATCCATACATGGTCCTTGGTTGAGTGTCAGTCTCAGAAAAGACCCTATGCCCAGATATATTTGGTCCTTGTGGAGCTCCTATCCTTTCCACATCAGACTAACTCCCCTTCTTTCTTATGATTCCCTGTACTCTGCCAAAGGTTTGGTTATGAGTCTTAGTATCTGCTTTGAAACACTGCTAGGTAGAGTCTTTCAGATGCCTTCTTTGATAGACTCCTGTCATACTGAACAATATTTCTTTGGGAGTCACTATCCTGAGTTATTGATGAGAAAATTGAGAGAGATACAAAGTTATTTGCTCAAGGTTCCTTAACAGCATGTCAGACTCATGTCAGGGTTCCAGGCTCCTTGCTTATTTCTCATTTCCATAACCTGCCAGTCTCTGGGACTATCTGTAATTACTCAGCAGTATGTCATATTTTCACAAAGGTGTTTAATTATTAACCATTAAGATATATTTTATTGTGCAGACAAAACATCAGTTAAAGATTAAATAGATGTCTTTCTAATTTGAATGGTTTGCTGAACTTTTCACTTTTAAAACTGTGACTTTTAAAAATGAATTTAAATTGTAAATGCATAATGGTTTTTTTTAAAAAATGTAGGGATCTGTAGCTATTTTCTTTGTGAGATCTGGCTCATAGCTAAAGGTATTTACCCCTGTAGTTAGTTATAATAAAGATTTAAATACAGAAATTATAAATTGTATTTCTCGATGCTATGTAAATATGTACATATAATAAGTTGGGTAGTTCCTTGTCAAAAATTGAGGTTTAGGAACTTATATCACTGAGTGGTTACTATAATCCCCTCCTCATCTGATATGTTTTGACTATCTTCAAATTTTTAATTAATGCCAAGTAGGCTACGTTGGTAGGACTCATTGCAAAGAGCAATTCAACTTAAAAAACCAAATTTTGTTACAGTGAAGTAATTCTATAGACACATTATTTGTCCTAATATATGTACTTTATATTATCCATTTGTACCTGTATGGGCTATAAAACACATATACCTAAAAAATAATTAAGAAATAAATTTCAGAAACTTATTAGGAAATGAATCATGTCTCAAGAAGCCATTTATTTTAAAAATTATTTTATTCAAATACTCCATACCTCAGCTAACCAAAGTACAAACCATGTATTATGAATTTTCATATACATTATGGGAGACGTTTTACTTTTTTACTAGTTACAAACATTAAATTAAAACATATAAAATATATTATTATAAGATTGTAGTGTGTAATTGAAGGAAAAGGAGCTTTTAAGGACTGCACTACTTGTTAAATAATTAAGAATATCTTCTAGGTCTCTTTGATGTGATTTTCAACAAAGGGAATATATGCATTTTCCAAAGCCGTGAGATGAGGCATCTCTCTCTCACCCTTGACAATGGTGCTGCCACTGGAATGGTGAGTAGCAGTGAATTTTTGAGATACTGATCACACTTATATTATTCAGTCTAGTCTTTCGCACCCAGCTTTCTGGCCTTGCACTATTTAGTGAGTGTGGAGGTTAGAGGTGTGCTCAGCCATGTTTGTGTCTAATAAATTTTCTCTTCATTATGCGTTGTATATGACAAATCTTACCTAAATTAATTTCATAAGATTATCAAATTAAGCATTTCCTTTGGCTTGTTATTTTTACTTTCTATATTGGGTTCAGGGAACTGAAATTGCTATTTTTGTTTTGTGAACTTTTGAAAATTTTAGGTATACATGGCCTTAAGTTTCAACAATTGAAATAGACTGAAACATTAAAATTTCCAGTAAGCTTTAGAAGATTAGCCGACTTTTTAATGGCTTAGGGATCATATTGTTAGGCGAAAAATCAATTTTGCCCACAAGCATGGCATCTCTTTTTAAAGATGACACCACAAAGGATAACTGATAAGCAGTGAATTGAGTCCTAATGCGCATTATGATGTTAGATTTGTTAATTTACCTGCTGAGAGAATTCATGTTATGTGACTTAGCAGAAGTGGGGCATGAAATGCAGGACTGAGGGTCTCAGGGTTGTAATGTAGTCAATGGAAGCAGCAATCTGAGTCATGCTATGTCTGACTCACACATGTTAGACGATATTAGTGATCTGAACCCACATTTAGCTTAAGGAAAAATATCATTAAATAAATGTTTAATGTCATTTTAGGCCTAGTATTCAGGCTAAGTGATTAATCAGTCTAACATTCCTTATGAAGTAATTTCTCTTCTACTTTGGACTTTGGAAGATACCCATAGCACATGAAGAAGGCCATAGTGAGTGCTTAGTAAATATGAATCTGATGGCTATAGACTCTCCTGAGTGTCTTCATTTATGAAGAGAAGCATAGGGTTGTATATGTAGTTCAGTGTGTAGTGTCTATAAAGCCCTGTATACCATCCCAGCATACACAAACACACACACACACACACACACCACACAAAGGGAACAAAAGAAAAAAAAAGACTTAGAAAACAATCTCATTATGTTTTTAATAAAAAACAGTTGAAAAAATAATTCCACTACATTTTTTTCTAAAATTGTAAACTCTTACTCACTAGGAAACAATTGGCCAGTGGGGAATTCTGTCAGCTACAGTTTGAGTTTATCTGTTTCACATAAGGTCTTACCTGACATGGAGCCTCCTACTTTATAGTAGTTTGGTCTATTCTGCCTACCATGATATTCTCATGGAACCTTGAATGGTCTCTCTCTCTCTTTCTCTCTCTCTCTCTCTCTCTCTCTCTCTCTCTCTCTTTCTTTCTTTCTTTCTCTTTCATTTAATCTTACACAAGGTTTCTCTGTATAGCCCTGGCTATCCTGGAACTCTCTCTGCACACCTCTGCCTCTGCCTGCAGAGTGCTGAGATTAAAGGTATGTGACACTATTGCCCAGCTTTGAATGGTTTCTGAAAGGTCAATAGCTCTGTAAATATCTATCAGACTTGGCTAGAAGAACTTTCTCAGGATAGTAGACCACTGAGGAGTTATCAGTGAGCCGTGTTTCCTTCCTAAGGCACACCGTGGGTGTGGAATAGGTTCTTAAACATTCTAAGGAATGTTTTCTCCTAAAGTTGTTTTGTAGATCAAAAGCAAAATTATAGGAATGAGACAACATTCTCGTTAATGTCACTTTTCAGTTCCAAGTTAGGAGCACTCAATTAAATGAATAAGTGGGGATGATGAAATGCACATTAAATCTCATGAATTCATCTCCACAGCAGTGTGCAGTGGTCTTTCATGGGTTTCTGGCACAAATCACTGCCAATAAGGCTGAGTAATGAAAGTGGTAATGACAAGGGCATGAGCCTATGTGCATAGTCCAATGGTTATGTAGCATATTCAAGTATGTCAAGAGATTTTTAAACTCTATTTCCGGTGCTAGCTCGGGGTTGGTGTCTCCCATTCTCTTTCAGGCTAGTGGAGGAGCCGTCTCCGAGCTTCGAGTGCTTTCTCAGCCAAACCGCTGTGTAGTTCTTGAGTCCGTGCGGCTTCCTGGGCACACCCTGATTGTTGACCGTCACGGCAAAATAGCCGATGAGTCATCTGCAGGCTACGCAGAGCGTTCAAAAGAATTCTTGGTTTTTGTTAAGGTAAACTCGAGGAAAAATCATCAGAGTTCAAGTCCCAGCTTTTCTCTGCCTTATTGAAAAGTTGAGAGTTGACTCATACGTCACTAGTCCGATCTCTTTCCACCAGGGGGCACTGATGGCATTACCATTCCATTTATGGCCTTTGAAAAGCCCTGGGGCCGCATTTTCAGCAACAATGAGATTGTGGTGGGAGTAAAGTCCTATACCTAAAAGGAGTTGGAGGTTAAACCATGGATGTGAATTCCTAACGGAGCATTAGCGGTTCTTCTATGGAACTTTCCAAACCATCAGCATCTGTGCTCTTTGATTGTTAGATATGCGTGATTCTGACCTAATGCTCATATCTCTTTATAGCATGCATTTATGAATACTTAAAATTATTTGATATAATATGCATATGTAATTAAAGCTAATATAGTAGCTATAATTTATAGTTTTCCTTACAGGAAGCTTTACCATATACAAGGCTAAATTTAATAAAATCATCTGTATTTTAAAAGGGAAGATCTTCAAGGATATTGAAAGTTCTGGCTAACATAGCATAATTAGTAAAGGTTGTATTATGATTCCAATCCAAGCCTGCCTTTCAAATATTTTATCATTATTCTCTTAACCTCTGAGCCATCTCTCCAGCCCTTATCATCATTCTCTATAAGTACTTTCTCATATTACTTTACTCAAAAAAATAAAAGTAACTCATTCTAAGTTCAATAGCATTGAAACAAGGATGTATTTTAAACTACTAAAATTAAAGTATTAAAAACTTCTCTTTATTTTACACTTATGCATATGATAGTTTACTATATAGTTTGATACATAACTTCACTGTGTCTTATTATTTGCCTAGCTTTGAAAACTAGAAATTGAGTTTTAGGACAAAAATACAAAATTTTAAGGCTGAAGGAAAATATTCATCATTTTTTTTTTCTGGAGATGTATCAGTTTTGCTCCTATGAAAGCTAAGGCAGGTGTGAGGTGAGAGGGGAATTTGTTTACTTCTATCATCACTGCATTTTGGGTTCACCAGACTCAATGTCCAGGCTTTGCTCTTCACTAGACGGACTCCTGGAATCACTAAGCTATCATGCTCACAGTTTCAGCTTATCATCGAGAAAAGATACAGATCAGATCTGTGAGGTGGGAGAAATGTAGAGCAGAACCCCAGAAAAGCAGTAAACACAGAACTTGCCCTTGTCATTTCCTCCTAGAGTCAGGCAGAGGTGATTTCTCAGGGCTGGCTTTCAGGGCTATATCAAGAGCTTTGCCTCCCCAGGAACCCTGACCCGAGCACTGGTGTCCAGTTTCTACAAATGGAGTCCATGTGGGTGGACTTAGTCTCTAGGCCCTCTGTAGGTTAACTGGCAATGTACGACACAAAAATCCCCTCCCCAGTTTGCACCACCATTTCTGGCCGCCTCAAGGCGTGCATACAAAGTCACACACTCTATCAGATGTGGTGCTCCAGGGACTTAGAGATTACAGGCCGGAAACTGAGGCAAAGGCTAGGCCTCTTTGTGTAATGTTAAATTCTTCACTTCAGCATTAACTGCATTAACTTCAGTTGTGTGTATTTTCCTCAAGTAATATTTAGCTGTCAGTTTTCTAGAGGAATAAATATATATATATTTTCAATTACTAGTACAGATTACTTTTCCTTGTTTCCTTCTCCATGTTCATATCTTGTGATTTTGAGATTCTGCTTTAGGGCATCCACATGGCTGGTCTTAGCCAACTCTTTGTAGTATACTTCTGATCAAACGTCAAGAGCTTTTAATACTTTCTTCTGAAGATAGGATTACATTGGATTATTTAAGTATATTTGTATTTGCTATTTTTTTCACCCTTTCCTATATTCAACTATTTAACTATTATCCATATAATGCTTTCTATAATTCAAGTACCCAGCATGATTTTTCTTTTATTAAGTTATTCATTTTACATCGTAATCATTTCCTCTGGTTCCACCTTTTCTCCCTCTTTCTTCCTATCCTCCTATCCTAGCCCATAGAAAGGAGGCCACTTTCCCTACCATCTGACCCTAGCCCATCAAGCCTCATCAAGGTTGCCTGCATCCTCTTCCTCTGTGGCCTGGCAAGACCTCTTCACCAGGGGCCAGTGGCCAAAGATCAAATAACAGAGTCTATGTCGGACACAGCCCCTAATCCCCTTACTAGGGAACCCACATGGAGACTGAGCTGCCTATGGGCTACATCTAGATCCTCTCCACGCATGGTCCTAGGTTGGTGTATCAGTCTTTGCAGGCCCCCCTGGACTCAAATTTGTCTGAGTTTGGCTGTGGGTCTCAGCATCTGCTTTGATGCTCTGCTGGGTGGAGTCTTTCCGAGGACATCTATGGTAGGCTCCCTTCCTGTTCCTTCTCTTCATCTGCTTTGGGTGTCTATTCTATTTGCTCCTCTGAATAAGAGTTAAGCATCCTCCTTAGGGTTCACCTTGTTATTTAGCTTCTTTAGGTCTGTGGATTTTAGCATGGTTATCCTGTATTATATGGCTAATATCTGCTTATAAGTGAGTATAAACCATGCATGTCTTTCTGGTCCTGGGTTACTTCACTCAGGATGATCTTTTCTAATTCCATCCATTTGCCTGCAAATTTAATGATTTCTTCATTTTTAATAGCTGAGAAGTGTTCCATTGTGCAGATGTACAATGTACAGTTTCTTTATCCATTCTTCAGTTGAGGGACATCTGGATTGGCTACAGTCTCTGGCTATTATGAATAAAGAGTATGAATGTTGAGCAGGTGTCCTTGTTGTATAGTGGAGCATCTTTTAGATATATACCCAGGAATGGTATATTTGAATCTTAAGGTAGAGCTGTTCCAAATTTTCTCCCAGCATGTTTGAAATTTTGCTTTGTATAAACATTAAAATCATTTGCTTATGGTGATTAAAATTTCATAAGAGAAATATTTGTGTTTGTATCTTACTTTTCAAAGTGTCCAAAGCATCTGAATATTACCCTCTCAATAACTAATTGTAGCCATAAATCCACCTACAACTTCTTTTTCACTGAAACGACAGTGAAGTTGTTTATTTCTTTTCTTCATTTTCATTTACTAGCTGCTGGTACTATCCTGGTCACTGCACCCTCTCTTAGCCATTCCATCCTAGCAGACAGAGAGCCTTGTACTTAACCACGTTTCTGTTTGTTTCTCTGAAGGGCATATTCCTCAACAGTGCTGTGGTTATACTTGCTACAAGCTTGTGTCAGGCTCTGTGTCTGCAGCCCAATGGAACGTGCACTGGAGCAGGGAACCAGTCAGAACAATCCCACTGGAGAGTGCATAGAGTCAGTTCTGAGATTTGCATGTTTGAAAGTGTGAAAACTGCACGAATGTATCTGAGGATTAAAGACGGGCACTGTAATGGCATGGTAAGCATCTCTTTTATTCCTACCAGCAAATGTTCAGATGTTTGTCTGTAATAGCCATGAGAACAACCGTTCTGAGTGAATGGATGTTAACTTTTACCTACAAATTCTTTGGAAACTGGATACTATATGTGGCATGTTCTCCTTGTCTGGTATTTCAGTAAGTAGAGAGGTAACTGTGAGCCTGGTGTGTTTAGACAAATACTGACTCCACAGAGATTTTGAATTAGTGTGTACAAAGCACTAGGAATTGTGTTTGTGTTCAAAGCAGATTGTGAAGTCAAAGACTGCTGGGAGATAAGGTCTCCATTTCTTCCCTCCTTATTCTATACCTTTTCTCCCCTCCTCTTTCCTCCCCTCCCCATTCAAGCTAGCCTTGAACTCGTGACCCTGTCCTCTTTTCTTAGCCTTCTGGGTGCCAGGCTTTCAGGCATGTGCAGTCACCATACCTAAATGAAAGCCCACATTTCTAATGAGCTCTGAACTTGCTGCTGTTGTTGATCTTTAAGCCTACTCCACAAACCCAGCCTCTTAAAAGTTCCAGCTCATTGTTTCCTTCTTAGTGCCTGGATCCCACCACTGGAAAACCCACATGTTGTCAGCAAGTGCTTTTAAATTCTAAGTGGAAATCAGGTTTTAGCAATCTTGAGCCTTAGGAAGGCCACTGAACGGAATATAGATGAATAATTTTCTTTGGGTAAGGGAGCTTATGTGATTGTCTCTCTATTTTTAAATTGAGATAGAGCCTCATTATGTAGCCCTGCTAGCTTGGAACTTGCCAGGCTGGCCTCAAATATAAAGAAATCTACATGTCTATGCCTCTTGAGTGCTGGGATTAAAGGCATACACCACTGCTCCCAGCACCAATTTAATTTATTAGAATGGTTTACAGGCTATAGTCCAGTTAATTCAACAAGGGCTGGTTATGAATGGAAAGTCCAAGAATCCAGTCATTCTACAGTCCTTGAGGCTGCGTGCCTCAGCTAGTATTTAGTAAATACTAGAATCCTGCTGAAGTATGTTTTAATGACAGTGAAGGAATGGACTTGCTAGCAATGTGAGAGCAAGCAAAGAGTGAAACCTTCCTTTTCCCATGTCTTTATATTGGTGTCCAGCAGAAGGCATGGTATAGAGTGGAGGTAGGGTTTTTCAGCTCAGAAGATCAGGATTAAAGGTGTGTCTTTCTGCCTCAAAGATCCAGATTAGAAGTAGATATTCCCACTTCAAATTAGCAAAAATCCCTCATAGGTATGCTCTCCATTTGGGGGTTCTAGTTGATTCCAGATGTAGTCCAATTGACAAAAAGGAATGGCCGTCAATTCAGAAGTTCTTCCTTCTTCCAAGTCTGACACTTGGCTAAATAGGGGATCATACATGAACTTATGCAGATAGTGAGAGGAAAGGCTCAGAACTTTCCTGATCTTCCAGGTTCCTGTATTAGCAGCACGCTGAAATGTATACATGTAATACTTAATACTAGCAAAGCAAAAAGTTTGTGTACACATTCACACTTAATTGACATTCCTTATTAGCTTACAAGGGCATAATAAAATCAGTTATACTATAATTTCACAGAAGAGGCTGAGGCTGAGTTAAAGAGATGAACTGTCGTGCTCATGGTCTTTCAACAGATAAACAAGCTAATTGGGATAAACATAGGTAACATTACAATGACGGTGTGAACTATTTAAGTATGATGTCATCCAATGCTCAGCCATTCTATGGGAGGAGCATCAGGGAGTTGGCTTATCATTAACATGTACAAGGTGTGCAAACCTTGGAGTAACGTGCTGTGATGTGCATGTTAAAAATCACTGGGCAGGGTTTCTGGGATACAAATAAGCATGACTCCTATGTCTGGATTGGTCAAAACTGGCAATTTGTATCTACTCTGCATGGCAAACATAGAAACGTGGACAGTGATCATTCATTTTTTAATTTAACTGCCTCATGCTCATTTTCAAAGCTGTGTTAGGTTTTCCTGTAACCACAGAATATATGCATTTGTGAGGGGAACTCGTTATGTTAGGTTGAATAGCTCTTCAATACTGTATGCAAGATGGAGAGCCAAAGGGATCAGTAGCTGTACAGGTCTGGAAAACGGGAAGTAGAGACCTATCATCGCCTCTTTTTCAATGTTATAAGATGGCGAGTAATGGGGACTAAGCTTTGTTACCCACCGGTGTAAGCTGCTGAGTAGTAGGAACTTGCTAAGACCAGTTGTTCAAATTCTTGTTGGAGTCTCTGCGTGACATTTCTTCATTCTGATTATATGGAAGGTTATCTTTCACCAAGGATCTTAGAAAACGAGGAAAAACGTGAGCATGGCCTTTCCATGCTTGGCTCAGGCTCGTGTCAGGTTAGTGGGTAGTTCCTCCTTTTGTTTTGATGGTTTGTTTGTTTGTTTGTTTCTATAGAGTAGGAGAATTTTAATCACAATGACACTGTGAAGCAGAGATAAGAGGTTTGGTGACCCCCAGGTCTGTTTTAGGACACTAATGTGAGTTTTAAGTGAAGAGGAGAGGATTAGAACTCTGAATATTTAGGCAGTCTTGGTCAAGATATGACTGGTAATGGTTGACCATTGTCTCAGTTCTGGTGTTGAAAAGTAGTTTTTCTGTCATTGCTAAAGGGGAGAAATCCGGCTGCCACGAGATGATTATTCTAATTGTCCTTCAGGATACAGCCTCAGTTGCCTTCACTTGAGAGCTGGTCAGATTTTGAGGCTCACCATAGCCATATTGTCATTATCTCATTGTTGGCGGCAGCAGGTAGTTATCAATCAGTTCTCTAATTCCTGGAACGGAGGTTTAGAACAATGACTAGAATCATTTGGAGGCCTTTCTGGGGTGTGAAATAGGACGCTGTAAAAGATGACAGTAAGATGGGCCCACTAGTCTTAGCAATGTACTTTTAGCCTTGAAAAGGGATGAGAGGAGTTAGATATCAGCAGGTTTTCAGCGGACATCCTGAGGGATTAACATGCTCGTTTGTTGAATTAAGCATATGGATGGTCGAAAATAAAAGAGACAGATACAAAATGAAGATAAAGCAGCTTCTAAGTGTTAGTTACAGGGCCATTTTTGGGGATCGTGTTTTCTCACCTCATCAGACGTGGTCCAAATAAATTTTAGCCTAGCTTTTCACTGGGTTTGGGTCCTTGACCTCTCATATAAGATGGAACAGAACTTTAGGATCAGCTAGAGTTCTCCTGGCCTCCACATAGAAAGTTATTTTGAGCGTACAAGGCCTAAGTCACTACCATGAGTCCCTAAGGCTACCTTCTAAACCTTTACTCTAGCACTGACGCTGGTATCCAGGCTCTCTTGCTGGTTTTTTTTGGCTAACATATAAAGAACTGGCTTTTGCTGTGACATTTTCATACCCTCAAATCATATTTTGTTTTGTTCCTACTCCCTCGTCTCACTGTCCTCTTCTTGCTGGTCCCTTTATTCCAGCAGAGTATCCATCTTATGCTTTCCTGACACACAAGTTCTAGTGCCCTTTGCTATCTGTCTTTATACCTTTTATTTATCTCTCATAGTCCCCATCCTATTTTCATTTCCTGTACATACACATAAGCACATATGCACACGTGTACATTTAAATCTACATTCCAAATGTGAAAAAAATGCAATATTTGTTTTTCTGTTTCTGATTCATTTTGTTTGTCACAATGATATCTATTTCCATCTATTTTCATGTGAATGTCATAATTTCACTTTTCTATAACCAAATAAAATTTCATGGTGTATCTGTATTTGTTCTATGTCTGCACACCTGTGGATAACCATCTATGCTGGTTTCATTATCTTGTGAATAATGCAGCAGTCGATGTGATGTTGAAGTGTCTCTATGGGATGCTTACAATTACTGTTTTTTTACAGAAGAGTTTCCATGGAAAGTCCACCATTAAAAACAAAAAAAAGAATTTAACAATTTTGCTCATCCTTAAAGGATAGCATTTTAATTTGTGTTTTTTTTTTTAAAGTTTAATAAAAATATAATTACACTATTTTCCGTTTCCCTCCAAGTCCTGCCATACTGCCCGGTTCTTCTCAAATTCATGGCTTCTTTGTCTTCAGTCATTATTGTTATATGTATGTCAGTAAATATGTAACTGGAACCTGCTGAGTCATTTTAGCGTTGCTTGAGTGATATGGTTCTAAGCATGACCACTTGACCACTTGATATTGGATTACCAATTAGGGGACTCCTCGCTGGAGAAGACTGATTTTCCTTCTCTCAGCAGTCATTAGTTACCCTGTTGCTCTTCATTTGCATTTTGTCCAGTTGTGGCTTTCTGTAATGGTCTCTGTCTGTGGCAGACAGAAGCTGTTTTGCTAAAGGATGAGAGCTACACTTATCTCTGTGTGTAAGGATAAATTTTAGAATGCAGTGTGGAATTACGCCTGCTTATAAACGTGGCAGGGCTTCACTAGCCACGTTGTCCTGGTTTATAGGAGTCACAGCTTGGCAGGACAATTGCTTGCTTGCTATCTTTGGCAGTGTACATAGCACCTTTAGGCACTATGAAAGGTGGTCCTCAGAGACGATGCTTTTTGGTCAGATTCAGCTCAAATTCTTTGAGTCCTGTGTTCAAAAAGCATAGTGCCTTTGACAATAAAGTCTTATCTTCAACTTCTGGGGAGTAACCAAGGGCAAAAACAACCTATTCTGTTTTTAGAGTTAAAAAAAAAGTCTAGCCACTTTCCTTGAGCCTGTTCTGTGTGTTATGATGTGTTTAATGACTCAGTTTGGTTGTGATTTGAAATTCTTTGTGCAAGGTTTTGGCAGTGAGTTTGTCTAGCCAAGATGCCTGTGTTCCTCTCCTCCTGTGACTATTAATGTGTAACAGTGAAGAGCATCATTTCTCTCCTTGTCTCTGACATGAATCAGTAGACTCTGGAATTTCACTGCTTTTGAAAACAAATGAGAACGTTACCATAATTACTGTAGTTTGTATATATTTAGAGGCTGGGGTAAAGCACACTTACTGTCTCCAAGGCGATGTAAAATGCACTCTGAGGTAAATGGTAATGCGTGTTCATATCACTATGCCTTAAAAGTCCAAAAGTGCTTTGGTGCTGACTGCTCTTCCACAAATGCTCACTATAATAAATTGAATCAAATAAAAGCATGACTAGTTCTAATGTGTTTGCCAGCATACATCTAAGAACATTTTCTTGTAGGTAAACACATCTTCAAACCAAGTGATATCAATCCTTTAATAAATGTTTCTATTTCTGTCACCAGAAAATGTTTGTTCTGTAGGAGTAAATCATGCGATGTGGTAGAGATTCAGGCTCCTAACAAACAACAATGCAGCTCACCGGGGACAGTTGTAAGGGAGTTACTTTCATGAAGCAGCAGCCTCAGAACAACATGGGTGGGCAAATTTAAAAAAACAAAACAAAACTGTAGGCACTGAAAGAGAAACAAGATTAGTGTACCCTAGAGACCAGAAGGCAGGCACATCCTGCATCGGCAGGACGCTTGTGGAGGGCAGTTCAGTTGGAAGAAAAAGACCGTTCTATCATTGACAAGTTTTGCTTGATTTTAGGCAAATAATTACAAATCATACTTTCCTTAAGCAAACATTTTTAAAAAAAAATCAGTGTAATAATGTCATGTTTGTATACAAGCAATGGCAAGATAAATTATTTCAGTTGACTTTTCTATCAAGTGGCCTCATATTTAATGCTAATGTAGAACACAATCTACATATTAATTTTCAAAGCTATAGAGAGGGCCTTGAAAATAGCAACAATGCTTTCCTTATCAGGATCAAACAGATTTGCTAAGGGAATACAATATCAACTCATCCATTTTGGAAGAGAAGGCTGTTTGGAGCATTAGTAATGTTGAATTACAGAATCTATATTAATATTAAAGGCATATTTGCTTTATTTATTAAAATATCCTAAATTCAGAAGCCTTGATATCTGATAGGTGCTCAGCAAATACCGAATGAAAGACAAGTTAAAAATGTCACTTTGGTGACGTCACTAGGACTTTTTCTTCTCTAACAAGCCACGAGGATGTGGTCATGGAATGCATGGTCAGAACATGCACTCGATACCCTACAGCAGCTTTTATGTACTTCGCTATTGTTTCTAATATTTAGAGGCCACACAAGACCCTTTTGTATATACTTTCTTTTATTTTCCATCTGAAATTTTTTAACCAGTGACCATGGGATTAGGGATAAAGCAGATTGTATGCTTGTTTATTTGCTTGCTTGTTTGTTTGTTTAAAGGAAAAAGAAATAAAGGCAATTCTGGTGTTTTAAAATTTAGTTATGTTAAATTTAATATTTAGTTTTTTGCTTGAAGGATAGAATTACCATTCTTTGAGGTGCTTCTGAAAAAGTATGTATACAACCATTATTTAGAAAAAAATAGAAAACTAGAAATTTTATCTAAATTATTATTCAACTGCTTATCTGAAAGCACACAGAGAGAGAGGATGGATTTGAACAGGAGTCAGAATAAATTTCCTGGAATGTTGACTTTTAGAGAGAATAGTCTCACTTTTCATTATTACAAGAGAGAGAAAATATATTACACAAACCAGTCACACTGGCAAAACAGAGACAATTAACAGTGGTAACAAAGAGACAAGCTTGGTGGGAAGACCTGCCTGTTGGTAGGCCTGTAGTAAATGTAGTAAGGCTGGCCTTCTGCCCTTGTTTAACTTCAGTTAAAAGGGTGTAAGCAGGCTGTAATGCTTCAGTGTGAAAGAGCAACAAGGGAAGTAGGTGTGTATGTTAGTGTTCGTATGGAAGATATGTCTCCAGGAAAGGTTTTTTAAATTGTATGAGTCAAGGGGAATTTTTTTGGGCCCTTTAGTAAAAAGTGATACTAATATTCAACGGGACAGCTGTGCTATGTTTGAGAATAAAATTAAAGTTAATAAATCTGTTATCTGTGTAGAAAATGGACTTATTTATGGAGAACCTAAGGTGTAGGAGACTAGACTATAAAAACAAAGCAGTTTGACTAAAACCTACAATACACTAAAGTACAAGTACATGTCAGCATGCTTAATTAAGCTGATTGATTTTTACCCTCTAAAATATTATATATGCATTTTGGTTTCTCTTTTCTGTTCAAAGATTAGTCTGTTACAGGGTCAATAATAAAATAGAAGTTTACACATATACATGCGTACTGATCTTATTAGTTTGTTTATTTTTTTATTTCTCCCCTTTCTTCCCTGGGTGCTATCCAGATGCAAAACTTGAAAAAAAATTCATAAAGTCAAAGACTAGGAGCACAGGATTCTGTTCTGTAGACCCATACTAGTTTCCAGTATCAATGATTTTGTTTGTCTTTACACAGACCAGTGGTATATACGTTAGTCAGTTCCTTGTTACTGTAATTAAATAGAGGAAGAAAATGACTTTATGAAGACTAATGGTGAGCAACTCTGAAATAAACAACACATAGTAGCCTTTCTTTAGGTGGAGCTCCTTTGTGATTCAGAGCCCTTTGTTCCTACCCCTGTTCCCTTCCTTTACCTATGATGGGGTCTCTGTTTCTGGACATTATTGAGAAAGTGTGAAAATGTCCTAGAGTTTTCAAGCAGATGGCTTGAAAAAGAAGAAAAATTATTTTCTTGAGAATGATTGATTTTCAGTTCTGTTCAGTGTAATATTTGCTCAAATTTGTGAAATCATGTTATTTTAATTTTAGGGTACTGGAGATGCTGATTGTCATTTTAAAATAAAAAAGAACCTGGAAAATGCATCTGTAAGTCTGGAATCTCTGAAGAGCCCAGGACTCTTTGTTGGGCTTCAACCAGATGGACAGGCAAAAGCCATCATCTATACTAAAGATGAGAGTGTTTGCTTCTATCCACGTGTTATCCAATGTATGTTTACTTCAAATATTTTAAAGTTGGTCGGCTTTATGATGGTCCTTGTGGAATGTCTGAAAATTTCATTGCAGTTTTAATAGAAAATACCCCATTCTTGAACATTTTTCCTTATAATAATACTAAAAATGGTATGATGAAAACAATGATGACTGCTCCCCTCTAGTTTTCAAGCAGTTAATATGAAGTACAGAGTTTTGGCTATCTTGAGGTCCTTCATAACATTAAATTGTGTTGCACATGCTCATAAGTGCAGTTTCTGTCAAGCTGACACAAACCTAGTCAGCACAGTTGACCCCTGGTCAACTGACAATCAAACATCATTGTTAAGCAATAACTTTTCTTGTTCATTTCCAAGATCACACATTAATATCAAAATCATAATATAAAATGTCCCAACTTTAAAAATTTCACAGTCTTTAAAAATTCAAACATTCAAAAGTTGAAAGTCTTTTTAAAGTATACTCTCTTTTAGGATTCAATTTCTATAAAACTTGAAAATTTATTTGAAAGTTCAACATTTCTCAACTGTGGATGACCATAAAGTAAAACAAAACAAAACAAAGAGAAACAAGAGTTCACTATTTTCTAATTCCAAAAGGGCAACACCAGACCACAGTCATAATCAGTTAAAAACAAAACAAAGCAAAGCAAACAAACTCCCAACAGTATAAATAACTCATTATCCAATGGCTGGGTTATACTCATAGTCTCCTGGGCTCTTCCAAAGGACCTGGGTCACCTCTCTGGCTCTTCCCTCAGCAGTATGCATAGCTTGTCTTCTAGGCTTAGGCTGTCTCTACTCCATGGCTGCTGCTATTCTTGGCAGTTATCCCATGGTCCTGGCATATTCAAAATAGTGCATCTGGGCTGCATTTTCACCAATGGATTCTCCTAGGCTTTCTTCAGGAACTCCAGCCAAGTACAGTGCCAAGCCTCAGTTGTTCTCCATGACCCCTTAGGCCTTCAAAGTTAGTACCAGCAAAGTTAGTAAGAGTCATCAGTGTGACTCTTATAGTACCAAGTTATGCTGCCAGCATAAAGTACAACCTTGGCTGGCTCCAGAACACAGTTTCTCTGAGAAAATACTTTCCAGAAGATTTCACCTCAATGATGCTGGTCTTGTCTTAATCACTACTAATTTCTCAGTCCTGGCTAACCAGCATTGATTGTCCTAGAAAAGCAAATTTTTTTTTGTAGTGGTTCTGGAATCTTGTTAATTAAAGTCAGTCCTTTAGCTCAGCTGACCAGAACCACAGATCCTTAATTCAAAATATGCAATAGCCCCAATAGTGTCTTTAAGAGACTCTCAAACTTTTCTCAGAACTTCACAAATCAGGCATCTGTTATCATCTGCATTTTTCTCAATACTATTATCTTCCAAGATTTCACAGATCAGGTCACCAAACTTTGAACACTCAATGACTTTTCCAGCCCAGCATTTCAAAATCCTTTCACAATCCCCTACTTTCCACCATCCTCCCCGAAACAACA